>NW_024517984.1:550775-574142 GCF_017590135.1 Pyrgilauda ruficollis
GGCGATCCCCGCTGTCACACCGCCCGGGGGCTGGGCTTGATCCCACCCCGCGGCGATCCCTCAGCCGGCCCCGGGGGTGGTCCGAGATCCGCCCCCCTCGGGGGTTGATCCAAGCCTGGAGCGGTTTCCCCCCATCCCTTCAGGGTTCATCCCGCCCCGGGTGATCCTCGGTCCCACGCTGGTGGGGTCCGCACGCCCCTCATCCGCCCCCAGGTGATGCCCCAGCACTGATCGCCCTCAGGTGGTCCCACATCCGTCCCCCCCGGGGGCTGGCCCGGCCCCCGGGCCTGGCGGGGCCTGCACCCCGCGGTGGTCCCGGGTTCCCTCCCGCAGCTGATTTCCCCCGGGGGCCATCCCGGATCCTGCCTAGGGCCCGGGGTTTCTGCCGCCCTGGGCCATCCCCCTGCTCTCTGCGGGTGATCCTCCCTCAGAGCCAGGGCCCGGTTCTGCCAGGAGCCCCCGGGCCCCTCCCCAGGACCCCCCAAGCCTGGATTCCCGCTGGGGTCCCCCAGGCCCAGCCCCTCCCCAGGCCTGGGGCCTGCTCCCCCCCAGGCCTGCGGCCTGTCCCTCGGGGGATCCCCCTGAGGCCTCCCGCCCCATCTGCCCTCCAGGGGCACCCCCAATGGAATCCCCGATGGGGATCCCCCCAGGCTACAGTCCTGCCGCCCCCCCCACACCAAGTTTTGGGGTCTCCCTTCCTAGGTTATCCTTCCCCATGGATACGCAAGATCCTTCCTGATGGGGTCTGAGGGCATCCTTCACCTGGTGCCCCCCCTGTTGAAATACCTCCTCCAGCTTGTTCTCCTCCCTTGGGAGACCCCTGAATCCCCCCCCAAGGTCCCCAAATGCCCCCCCCATCTCCCTTGGATCTGGGGGACCCTTCTCCAAGCATGTCCCCACCTCTGGGGAGGATTTTGCTGGATCTGTGGTGGGCCTTCCTTTGAAACCCCCATTTTGCAGTGGGGGGAGTGAACCCCCTTACAGAGATCCCTTGGAGCCCTCTTGCCTCAGATTCTCCTTATCCCAGGTTTTTTGATCCCACCCACCCCAGGGAGCCACCTTGAACCTGTCTCCTCTGGGATTTATTGGCATCCCTCTCAGATCCTACCCCCCACCTTGGGGACAAACTCCTGGTCCCTTCTCCCCCTGTCCACACACCCCTTTTCTCCTCCCCTGACCAACGTGGGGGTCACATCACCATGGAGGATCCCCCCTCCTGGAGCTCTCCCCAAACCTCCCAGGGATGGGTGGGAGAGGGGATTCGTGCACTCATTCACCGGGAGTGGAGAGGATGGGCGGATCAAGATTCCCCCGCTCCCCGTTAGGAGTTGGGGGCCCCCCATCATGGTGGGGATGCCTAGCAGGGTTCTCCCTTTCCTTGCAGAGCCGTGGGGGAGTGATTTTGGGAAGAGGGTGAGGAGGGAGCCGGCGGGACCGTCCTGGGCACAGGCAGGTGGAGGATGAACGGCGAAGCTGAGTGCCCTGCAGACCTGGAAATGACAGCTCCCAAAAACCAAGGTGAGCCCCCAGCAGCACCCCCACCCCTGCTCCCAGAGGAATGCTGCTGTTACGCTTAAAAACAATAATAAATAAACCTCAGAGCGCCCCTTTTCTCGGAGGGATGGCAGAGGAGGAGGGGTGGAGAGGGAGGAGGGATGGAGGATCCGTGATCCTGGCTGCCAGCGGGTCGAGGTGGGGGGGATCTGCCTCTCCGAGTTCTGATCCACCATGGGGGATACACACACACACATGTATGAGCACACAGATTCATGCTCCAGTGCACCAGCAGCCCCTTGACGCTGGGATGCTCTTTGGGGGGACTGGAGTTCCTGGGGGACTGGGAAGGGGGGGCTGGCACAGAGGTGCTGCCCTCCCTGCTCACATCTGGGCTGCATTAAAAGCCGAGCCGTTACCTTGGGCCTCCAGCTTCCAGACCCCAGCATGACATCAGAGCTTCAACTTTTATTGGAAAAGGGGCAGGAAAACAAGGGAAAAAAGAGAGATGTTTGTTTAGGGCAGCTCGCGGGGCTCTGCCACTCCACCCCTTAAAAACCCCCTGGGTCCCCCAAACCCATCCAGCCCCTCACACCTGCCAGGTCCCCCCGTCTTCCTCCTTCCCTGCTGCAGTCGGGGTTGTTGCCTCGAGCGAACCCGGCCGAGCACGTGTCCTTCTCCGGGACTTGAGATGGATTTAATTACACCGGGGCAGCTTTCCTAATATAGACCCGGCCCGGCCGGTGCCAGGAGAGCCGGGATAAATCGGTCCCAGGGCACAGACAGCCCCATTCATCCTGGTGGGTGAGCGCCGCAATTCCAGCGTCTTTCAGCGTGCCCCAGCTTGAGGGAGGGGGAACAGAGCGATGGAGGGCTGAGTGTGGGGGTCCCTGTTGTCCCCACCCTGCTGCCAGCGAGGATTTTGGGATGTTTCCATTGTTTTTTTTATGTATTCCTTTGGGATGTGGTTATTCCAGGCTGTGTGCCGGTGGGGGGTTCACGCAGGGCTAAAGGTCTCCAGTTGTTTCTGTGTTCAAGGGGGAAAACAGAGGCACTGGGCTTGATGGGGGCAGGTTTGGGGGGGTGTCTCATCCCCTTCTCTGCCCCCTCTGGATTTTTGTGGCTGTGCTGGTTTTGGTAATTCTTCCTGATTTCTGCAAGTAAAGTTGGCACCAGCTTCCCAGCCCTGTTCTGCCTCATTGGTCCTTGCCTGGGAGGCCTGGAAAGTGGATGGGAAAAACAGGAAGACAGAATTTGGGGCTGTGTTCTCCCTCCCCCAGCTCTGATCTCCCCCAGCTCTGTAGGGAATGGGAGTTTCCCATCTCTTATGCCTTTTCATGGTGTTTTGGGGTGAAGCCATGAGCATGGGGACACACCCCAAGCCACCAGGCCTTTGCTTTCCAGGGGGGCTCTTTCTGTCTTCTCCCTCCTTCTTAATCCCTAATGAGGTCACTATAGGGACCAGCTGGATCCCAAACTGTTCCTGCCTTGACCCCCAGCCAGACAGGTCAAGGAGGGGAAATGGGATGGGTGGGTCATGTCCTGGCTATGCTCCCTCCACCAGGACCCTTTAACATCCCTTGCTTTAATTTGGGAATCCAGGGGAGTTGTCCTTCCCCGGACCCCTGCAAGGGCAGGAGGTGGAGGTGGTTTTCCTCATGTTGAGTCTTGAGTGGAAGGAGAGCTGCAGCTGGAGAAATCTGTGCAGCTGGATATTTCTGGGAGCTTGGTTTCATTCCTGGAGATGGAGGGAGAGATGCTCCACTCATATCCATGACGAGCCACCCTGTCCCCATCTCTGGGGGGCCCCACGTCCCATAGGCAGCTCCAAACACCTCAGCCTTCACCTGGCAGAGGTGTGAGGCAGGGAATGCCGTGGTGAGCCAGTCCTGTGCTGCGGGAATCCCGGTGCCCATCCCGGGATGAGGCAGCCAGGGCTGCGTGGGCGGGTGGCCCCGGGCTCTGCTCCTCCTCCAGCCCATCCCCAGGGAATTTTCCTTCCGCTCCCAGGCCCCGCTGCATTCCCCAGGGCCACCTATGTTTGCAGAGCACCCCGGGCTGTGCTCCCCTGCTGGCATGGAAGCTCGGAAGCTCGGAGCAGGGAGGAATTCCCCTGGCAAGGAAGCAGCCCCAAGGTTGGGGCAGGATGAGGCGTTCAGGGCTGGGATATCCTGCCTGCTGCCTGTCCTGGCACGGTGCTGCTGCCTGTCCTGGCCTCCAGGTTGCTCCAGGCTCTCTGGCTTTGCCACGTGCCCATCCCACCATTCCAGTAGCATGTTCCTATGGGAGCTGGGGATGCTCCTCCCAGCAGTTTGGGAGATGTTGGGATGATATGGTCATCATCCTGCACTGTCATGGACCCCTCTGTGAAACAGGGGGGCTGTGCTGGGCTCTGCCCCCCCTCACTTTGTGGTCTGGGAGCTTTGACCTTGGCAGAGGTCACAGTGGAGCTGGGCCCAGGTGATCACAAAGCTGTCCAAGGTGCAGGAAAAGCAACACTGAGGCTTTCCAGTTGCTCTGGACACATCCACTTAGAAAATGGGTTTCCCTGCTTGGCTGGAGAGCTCATTGCTCTCTTATCACTCCGCAGGGGCAGGAAATAGCCCTCTGCTCCCGTGCAGCAGAGCCATCCCTTATCTGATGGTTTTCTAGGACGAGCGAGTCTCTCTGGTTTGCACCGAGTGGAATTTCTAGCTTTGCCCAGATTGTTTTGGCCCATAGAAAGTTGCTCGAGGGTGATGGAAACAGCCACGTCCCTTTGATCTTTAATCTCGAGAGGCAGCATGTGGAGATTACGTGTCCTGGCGTGCGGTCCAGAGCGGCACGCCGGGAGCTGTAGTCCCGGTGTCCTGCAGGGAAGGGAAGGGAAAGGAAGGGAAGAGGCTTCCTGCCCCTGGCTGATCCCGTTTCTCACTGCTCAGACCGCTGGTCGCAGGAGGACATGCTGACCCTCCTGGAGTGCATGAAGAATAACCTGCCCTCCAACGACGGGAGCAAGTTCAAAACCACCGAGTCCCACCTGGATTGGGAAAAAGTGGCTTTCAAGGACTTCTCAGGGGAAATGTGCAAGATGAAGTGGATGGAGATCTCTAATGAGGTAATTGGCACATGGGGCTTCGTGGGGGCATTATGGCAGGGTCCAAGTGTCCTACTGACATTCCCAGGGCTGTTAGAATTGTCCAGGTTGAGTGCCCAGAGCCCTCAGCACCATTCCGCTGCTGTCAGCATTGTGACCCCCTCAGAGGGGCTGGCATCAGTCATTTTTGGGGTGGCATCACAAAACCCAGTGGCTTTCTGCTATGCTGGGGATCTGCCCTGTCCCCTAGTCAAGTCTTTGTCTCTTCATTTCCTGCACAGGTGAGAAAATTCCGGACCCTCACAGAACTCATTATGGACGCTGAAGAGCATGTGAAGAATCCTTACAAAGGCAAAAAGCTCAAGGTATTGGGCAGGAATTAGGCTCAGTCCTAAAGGGTGACCCCACACTTCCTCAGAATGTAGGCCTCTTGTCCCTGTGGCACCTCAGATCCACGTGGCTCCAATGTGGGAGCCCCTGCAGGCACCTCAGTGCCCCTAATCCTGGTGTCCAGCTGCCCAGGGCTCTGGAGGCCTTGGGCCTGGGCCAACTCCTGGGTACATTTAATATGGCTGGCTGTACTGCTGGCAGCCTGCATCCAAGTTTAGCTCCAGAGGGGCAGGAACTGCTGTCCTATTCCTGGCCTGCCGGGTGCTTTCAGCTGGGGCAGCTGATGGTCCATCCTTGGGAGCTGGGTCCCATCCCCTCCTCCTGCCCCAGTGTCCCCTCTTGCTCTGTGTTGACAGCTCTGGATGGCTGGAGGCCACTCCCAAGGTTCCCAGCCATGGGATGCTGTAGTTTCTTGGGGATTGTTCCCAGCAGCTTCCCCCTCATTGCCTGCTGTGCCTGGATCACCAGCAGGGCTGGATGGAGGCAGCCCCCAGGTCTGGGGAGCCATGGGTTAGGATGTTCCCCTGTGGTTCTACCAGCTCCATGCTCAGTGTCCTCCACTCTGCTGTCTCCCCAGAAACACCCCGACTTCCCCAAGAAGCCCCTGACTCCCTATTTCCGCTTCTTCATGGAGAAGCGAGCCAAATACGCCAAGCTTCACCCTGAAATGAGCAACCTGGATCTCACCAAGATCCTGTCCAAAAAATACAAGGAGCTTCCCGAGAAGAAAAAGGTATGGGGGGGTGGGGGCAGGGTCAGCAAGCCCCTTCCCACCATGTGCCTCTGTGTGCTGGGCTCTGCTCAGCTCTTCCAGTAAAACCAGCAGAGCTCAAGCTCTGCCTGGCGAGGGCTTAATGCAGAGAGAAGCCAGGTGTTCGTTTAGTCCTGTCAGACCTGTAAGACTTCCTTGGCTTTTCCTGTCCTGGTTCCCAGGATCGCTGGGGTGGAGGCTGGTTGGGTCTGTCCATTGGTCTGTCTCTTCCTGATGGACCTGGATGGTGGCTTTGCCGTTGGGTGGATCTGTGTTTAAAGGGGTTAGGGCACACGCCCCACTGTGCCACCCTGTCCTGGTGAGGGACACAGGGACAGGCTCTGGGAGATGCTGGGAGCAGAGATCTGCCCACCTGAGATACCAGAGCCTGGGCACCCAACTTTAACTCTGGGGTGTCCAGGAAGAGTCCAGGGCACAAGGTCCTGCTGTGCCCTTTCCCAGGGCTGCTGGGATACACAGAGGGAAGGTGTCCAGCTGCTGTCTCGGGCAGGCTGGAAACCCTCTGCAGGACCATTCCATGGGCTGGGGAGCCCTTGAGTCCCTCTTGGGGTGGTGGGATGCCCAGTCAGGTCGATAGGGATGTATCTTCCTGCCTGTTCCTTGGTGCTGACATCCCTCTCCACCTCTGTGGTGGCTTTGTGTCCCCAGATGAAATACATCCAGGACTTCCAGCGAGAGAAGCAGGAGTTTGAGAGGAACTTGGCAAGGTTCAGGTGAGCAGGCAGCCCCACCCCCCCCCATATTTCCCCAGGCCCCTCCAGGCAGATCCAGATTTTTCTCCTGTGCATAGCTCATAGAGCCCACTGATGGGCTTTTGGCTTGAAGAGAAGGGGGAATTCAGCAAAAAGAGAGCAAGGAAAAGGTGTCTGAGAGCAACCCTCAGGCTGGGAGACTGGATGAGAGGGAGAGCAGAGGACCAGCCATGCTCTGGTGGTCAGGAGCACTGGAGCTCTGCCAGCAGCACTGATAAAAGCTGAAGTGTCCCCCCTGTCACTCCAGACCTTCCCTTTGGATGTGATTGCTGTGATCCAGGTGGATCCTGGCATTCCCAGTGACCTGCTGCTGCTTCTGGGTTGCAGCTGAGTCCAGGGATGGCTGTAGCCAATGCTCCCCAAGGAGGGACAAATTTAAACCTTTCCTAAAACCCTCCTGCTCTTTTTGGAGACCCCCCAGCACCTGAGCCCATGGAGGCTCTGCCCTGCAGTGACAACCACCCCTTAGCAGGCAGGTTTAGGGATGCTCTCCTTGCCACTGCCACCTCCCTGACGCTCTCCCTTCCCACCTCCCCACCTGCTGAAGGGAAGACCACCCGGATCTCATCCAGAACGCCAAGAAATCCGACGTCCCCGAAAAGCCCAAGACCCCCCAGCAGCTGTGGTACAACCACGAGAAGAAGATCTACTTGAAAGTGCGTCCAGATGTGAGTACGGTGGGTGGGAGTGAGTGCGAGTGTGAGTGCTGGGGGGTCCTGGACCCCGCTGCTGGGGGCAGGAGGGGGAAGGGAGAGAAGCATTTCAGGGGGTCGGGATGGAGGACACCGCTAGGAGCTCCCGGAGCCTGGACCGAGGTAAGGAAGGGCTCTGCACACCTGGAAGAGGCTCAGGGATCCAGCCCTCACTTTTTGCCAGGAAGGGGTGACCACAGCCTGAGTCAGGGCAGGAAAGGATTCCAGCACAGACATCCACCTCTGGCCATGCCCCCCACTCCCACACACCCCACGGCTCCCAGCCGCTCCATGCCGGGTGCCGTCAGGCCCCACCAGGCCACGCCATTTTTTTGCCATTTTTTTCTATTTTTTCATCCCTCTTTTTTTTTTGGATTTTACCCATCTGCCCTCACCTCTGGCTTTGGGTTTTCAGGCCACCACGAAGGAGGTGAAAGAGTCGCTGGGCAAGCAGTGGTCTCAACTCTCGGATAAAAAGAGGCTGAAATGGATTCATAAGGCCCTGGAACAGCGGAAGGAGTACGAGGTAGGGAGCAGCCTCACCCGGTCCCCTCCACACTCGTCCCGACATTCACTCCGAGCCTCTCTGCATCCCAGCCCTGCGTGGCCTCTCCCGATAGCCAGCGTGGGGGTTCAGGCAGGTCCCGGCAGGTCCCTAGTGAGTCTGAGTCGGCCTCTCCAGCCGTGTGCGGGGCAGGCAGCAGCATCCCCAGGCACAGGATTAGGGCAATGGTTGGCTTCTCTCTCCTCCTTCTCCGGCCCTGGCAGGCGGGGGTGACAGCCCCTCTGACCGCTCTCTGTTCCCACAGGAGATCATGCGGGATTACATCCAGAAGCACCCGGAGCTGAACATCAGCGAGGAGGGAATCACCCGCTCCACCCTCACCAAGGCCGAGCGGCAGCTCAAGGACAAGTTCGACGGACGACCCACGAAGCCCCCCCCGTGAGTCCTGTCCCTCCTGCAGCCACGGCCTGCCTGGGTGCTGGTTCTTGCCAGCGAGGAAACTGGACTCTGCTGGCCTTGGGAAGCCCACATGACTTCTGGGATCACAGACACAGAGGGGTTAGATGGGATTTATAGGACAAATTTCTTCACGGTCCAGCCTGGGAACAGGCTGCCCAGGGCAGTGGGGGAGTGACCATCCCTGGAAGTGTTTAAAAAGTGTGGATGTGACACTTGAGGACATGGTTTAGTGGTGGGCTTGGCAGTGTTAGTTCATGGTTGGACTAATGATCTTAGAAGGCTTTTCCAACCTTAAAGACTACATGATTCTGTGATGATCCCTTTAAACCAGTCCTTAAATATCCATCAAACACACATTTTGGGGAGAATCTGAGCTAGGTTTACAGTGATACTCTGGCTTTTAGGGGGTGATCCAGCACCCAGCTACCCTAAAACACAAGCACTTCACTTCCTTGCCTGGTGCAACCTAGCTGGGGGGTTTTTGGGGAGGCTTTTTGCACCAAGCCAGCTGCACAGGGGCAAGTTTTCCCTAACACTGGGTCCCTCTGTGGGTTTTTCAGGAATAGCTACTCCCTGTACTGTGCAGAGCTGATGGCCAACATGAAAGACGTGCCCAGCACAGAGCGGATGGTGCTGTGCAGCCAGCAGTGGAAGCTGCTCTCCCAGAAGGAAAAGGATGCCTACCACAAAAAGTGTGACCAGGTGAGTGGCTGAGGATGGGCAGGTAGGGGAAGAGGAAGGGCACCCGTGTGGAGTCTGGGCTACAAATATCCCTGGAAACAAAGCCCTCACCTTTCCTCAGTCCCTGTGCTAGTCTGCACCACCGATTCTCCCTGAGGTCCTCGGTCGCCTCCCTGTCTCCTGTATGGGACAAACAGATGGTCCAGGTGGAGGATGCTGTTGCCAAGGGATTGGGGCTGGGTCAGGGGCTGCAAGGGGAAGGGATGGAGTCAGGGATCTCTCTGTAACCACACGTGTCCATCTCCTTCCAGAAAAAGAAAGATTACGAGATTGAGCTGCTCCGCTTCCTAGAGGTGAGTGAGGAGCCACCAGGTGCTGGAGATCCCAAATCTGGGAACGGGGAACTCTGCCTGGGGACTGGGATGACTTAAATGGGGAGCTGCCCTCTCTGTTCCCCCAAAAACATGTCTGGGCTCAGCTGTGGGTGCTGTGCAGGTGGTTGCACATAGCCTTGACTTCTTGTCTGTCCTAATGCCTGACCCAGTCTCTTCCAGTTGAGCACGGGGAGGTGAGGGTGGCCCCCAGCTGGGAGGGGAGCAGAGGACTGGAGCTGGAGGGAAGGGTGTTCAGTGGCTGTGGCTGTGCAGCCTCTCACTTCCTTCCCTAGCTGGGCCGTGGGCGGGGGAGCTGCACTGAGGCCACCCCAGCATCGTCCCCGTCCCCGGGCGGATGTGACGCACCCCGGCTGCGGCTGCAGGGCCACAGGGTGGAAAACCCAGGGGTGTGCCCAGACCCAGGCACATGCCCACCTGCTGTCACTGAGAAATGGCTGAGCTGGGGGAGAGGGGCACTGCCCACGTAGGGGGTGACAGCGTGGGGACTCCCAGTCTGTACATGTGCAGTTCCAGATGCTGATCCTGACTGGGGCAGGATGTGGACCAGGACACCCAAGTGCATTAATTCCCCTTCCCCAGAGTCCCTATTCTCCCATTCCCTCAAAGCCTCATTAGCACTGGGCTGTCTAATGATGTCTCTCCTCCTGTGCCACCCAGAGCCTGCCCGAGGAGGAGCAGCAGCGGGTGCTGGGCGAGGAGAAGATGCTGGGCAGCAACCGGAAAGGGGCGACGAGTCCTGCATCCAAAAAATCCTCACCAGAGACCGGCAAGGTGGGAGCAGCCCCGGGAGGGACAGGGCAGCACCTGCCAGAGCTTTGGGGGATGGGGTTGTGCATCTCAAGGGGCTTTGAGGGCTGTGGTCCCTGCCTGGGCTCGCCCCCCTCACAGCCCCGTGTGCCCCCTCAGGCCAGCTCAGAGAAGCCCAAGCGGCCCATCTCAGCCATGTTCATCTTCTCGGAGGAGAAGCGGAAGCAGCTGCAGGAGGAGCGGCCGGAGCTGTCGGAGAGCGAGCTGACCCGGCTCCTGGCCCGCATGTGGAACGACCTCTCCGAGAAGAAGAAGGTGGGTACCATCCCTGTATTCCTCCTCCATCTCCGTCTCCACTGCTCCTGTTGGCATCTCGGGCAGTGCAGGGGGTGCTCCTGTCCTTGTCCTGCACCACGGGGCACAAACGTCCCCTGGGGCATCACAGTGACCTGTCACGCAGGTGCCACTGTCAGCACTGGCTGTGCCTCCCCTCTCATCACCCTTTCATCTGGTTCAAAACCCACCAGATAAAGAAACCTCAGAGGGCCCTTGAGCCTCAGTTTTAAGGCTTTGGTGGTTTTCCTGATGGGGGTGGTCCCGAGATGGGGTTGGGGACTTTCAGTGCTACTGTGGGGACAGTGCTGGGGGAGCACCAGTGTCCCTGGTGTTTGGGGGCTGTGGCCCTGCCGTGCCCCCTCACCCCGTGCCCCCTGCCCAGGCCAAGTACAAGGCGCGGGAGGCGGCGATGAAGGCTCAGTCAGAGAAGAAGCACGGCTCAGATAAGGAGGAGCGTGGGAAGCTGCCCGAGTCTCCCAAAACTGCTGAGGAGATCTGGCAACAGAGCGTCATCGGGGACTACCTGGCTCGTTTCAAGGTGAGGAGTGGGCTGGGAAAGGGGCTGGAGGTGGGATCATCACTCCCACCAGCAGGAATTGCCAAGAATTTCTCCCTGGCTCTCACACCTGGGTTTGGGCTGGGAGCCATGGGGAGCATGGGGGTCCCGGGGAGAGCAGTGCCCCAGCAGCAGCACCTCAGTGTCCCAGGGATTTTGGGTGTACCTGATGCATTGTGGTGGTTCTGTCCCACAGAACGACCGGGGCAAAGCGCTGAAGGCCATGGAAGCCACTTGGAACAACATGGAGAAGAAAGAGAAGCTGATGTGGATCAAGAAGGCAGCAGAGGATCAGAAGCGATACGAGGTGGGTCTCTGCCCCGCCCTGCCCCTCGCTGTGTCCCTTAGCCAGCCTGCCCCTCTCCCTGACCCTCTCTCTCTCTCCTGTGGCTCAGAGGGAGCTGAGCGAGATGCGGGCCCCTCCGTGCTCCACCAACTCCACCAAGAAAATGAAATTCCAGGGAGAGCCGAAGAAACCCCCAATGTGAGTACCTGGGGTGTGAAAAACTGGGTCTGGCTGTGCCGTTGTGGGAAGGGCCTGGAATAAGAGGAGGGAGGGTGGGCTGGACCCTGGTGTGGCTGGATGGGGGTTATGGGCACCTGGGTCGTCTGTGCCCCCTGTCCCAGCGCGGTCCCTGCGCTCTCCCTGTGCAGGAACGGTTACCAGAAGTTCTCCCAGGAGCTCCTGTCCAACGGGGAGCTGAACCACCTCCCGCTGAAGGAGCGCATGGTGGAGATCGGCAGCCGCTGGCAGCGCATCTCCCAGGGCCAGAAGGACCACTACAAAAAACTGGCAGAGGAGCAGCAGAAACAGTACAAGGTGCACCTCGACATCTGGCTCAAGGTGGGTGCTGGATCTCCTGGTGGGAGACTGGGATCCCTTGGTTTTGGGGATGATGTTTGGCATGGTCTCTGTTCCCACCCCTCCTCCGCAAACCACCACCTCCCGGCCATTTTTTGATATTTTGTAACTTTAAAGGATAAAGTTACATACGTGAGGAAGCTGTGCCCTGTGCTAGAGCCCTTCCCTGCTCCATCCCCCATTCTGTTCCATCCTTCCCATCCCTGACTGTGTCCCTGTCCCCACAGAGCCTCTCACCCCAGGAGCGGGCTGCGTACAAGGAGCACATTTCCAACGTGAGTATCCATGTGGCACTGCTGTGCTGGGATCCCAGGACTTTGGGAGTGGGCTGGGGTTACAGGGGGCTTGAGATTGGGCAGGGTCAGTCCTGGGTGGGGTTTGGATGTGCCACACTCCAGAGAGCCCCTCCAGTGGGGATTTGACCCTGTGACAGCTCAGCAGTGGGGTTTTTTCTCTGGGCTGGACACTGGGAAGGAGCTGCACTTGAGCCCTAAAAGGCTTTGTTTTGTTCCCACAGAAACGCAAGAGCATAGGGAAGATCCGGGGTCCCAACCCCAAGATGAAGCCAACGATGCAGTCCAAGTCGGTGAGTCACAGCAGCCCCATGGGGCCACCAGGCCCCCTCCCTGGGGGGGGGACCCACACCCCTTGTTTGAGGCATCCTTGGTGCTTCCAGCTGCCTGCCCTGTCCTCGAGAGCATAAACTTTCCCCAAATCCCTACTCAGAGCCCATCCAGGTCGGATTTTGACCCTGATACCTGCTCGGGGACTCTTTTTGGTGCAATTCTCAGTTTAATTGGGGAAAGGCTCCCAGCAAGGTGTGGGTAGGGAATCACCTGATCTGCTCAATGGCTCAAGGTGTGGGTAGGGAATCACCTGATCTGCTCAATGGCTGGAGGAACCACAGGGGGATTGTCAGCGATGGGGTGGGAGCTGCACCCATGGGTGTGGAGGTCCATGGGGACTCACCAAGCCCCTCCTGTCCTGTAGGAGTCAGAGGACGATGACGAGGAGGAAGAGGAGGAGGAGGATGACGATGAAGATGAGGATGACGATGATGACAACGGCGACTCTTCAGAGGAAGGCGGCGACTCCTCGGAGTCCAGCAGCGAGGAGGAGAGCGAGGACGGGGACGAGGTGAGGCCGTGGCACGGGGAGGGCACAGGGCCCCCCTCACCCTCCCCCTGGGCTGGGGGGCACCTGCAGCCGGGCTCAGATAGATCCGTGGCAGAGGAGCCCCCCAGGGAAGCTGGGGGACGTGGGGAGAAGAAGGGGAGCAGGATCCCCCCCGGTGTTCCCGGGGAGGGCACCAGGAGCAGCCGCGGGGCGTAGTCAGGAGCAGCCTCGGGACGTAGAGGTGCGGGGGGGTGTGCAGAGCCCCCAGTGAGCAGAGAAAAATCTCCTGTCTTTTTCCTGGTGGAGATACTGAGTCTGGTCTCGGCTCCGTTTGCGCCAGTGTGAATGCCGAGTAAGTCACCAGAGTCAAAGCTTTACACCGGTGCAACTGAAATCAGACTATGCTGGATGGCGCTGGGGGCAGAAACCGTGTCCGTGCCTTGTGCTCGCCACCGGACAGGTGAGGTGTTTCCACCCCCTCGCTGGTCTCAGCTCACGCCTCTTCCTTCCCTGGCTTTAGAGGGGGGAAACTGAGGCACGAGGCGGGTCGGGTAGCCTCCCGGCAGTGGCAGAGGTGAGGGCAGGACCCCCGCGCGCTGCTCCGGCACGGCCCCCCAGCACCCCGAGCTGAGCCCTCGCAAAATCACTCCTGGCTCCTGCCCGTGCCCTTCCTCCTCCACCCCCAGACCCCCGGGGGCAGCGATGGGAGGGTGGGGGTCACACCCCCTGCGGGGAGGGTAAGCAGGGGACAAGGAGGTGACGATGGCCCTGACCTCCCCCTCCTCTCTGCCGTCGCCCTCCCAGAACGACGAGGATGATGAGGATGAGGATGATGAGGACGAGGATGACAACGACTCAGAGGGCAGCAGCAGTTCCTCCTCCTCCTCGGGGGACTCCTCCGACTCCGACTCCAACTGATCGGCCAAGCTCTTTGTAACGTCGTTTGGTTTCTCGGTTTCGGTCCCAAATCCCCCCTGCAGCCCCTCAAAATCCTTCCTCCTCTTCCTCCTGCCCCCCCGTGGGACCCCCAGCGCGGGGAGCGGGGGCCAGGGGGACCCCTCCGCCGAGCTCACACTACGGAGGGGGATCAGGGGCTGCTTCCCCCAGGCTGGGGGGCGAGGAGAGAGCCCCCCACCCCTGCCCCCTGCTTTACTCCTGAGGGGAAGCGATTTTTTTTTTTGGAATTTCATTCTTTCCAGGGGGGTGTCTCTCCATCCCTACCCCCATAACCCCCTCGCTACCAGCTTTGGACTTTCTAGAAAGAGAAGAAAAACACACAGGAAAAAACAAACAAACAAACAAACCAACAACATCCCCCCCCACATACACCTTTTTTTTAATTAAAAAACCCAGAAATGGGAAGAAAATCCCCCTGGCCGCGCAGCCCCTCCGGCAGCGGGCACGGAGCACGAGCCGAGGGGCTCAGGACTCAGCCGATGGGACAATGCCTCCTCACGACCCTTCCTGCGCACCCCCAGCATCCTGGGGGTCCTCCCCACCCCCCCAAAAAAAAAAAAAACAAAAAAAACCTTGTACAGTCTGGAAGCTGCCCCGGGAGCTGCCCGGGAACTACTCCACATCCACGGCACTTGGGAACGCCAGCCGGCCAGGGACGGTGACCCGCGTGTCCCCGGGGGGGTGGGAGGGGTGTGGGTGCGTGTGTGAGTGTGAGTGTGTGTTGGGGGGCACCGAGTGTGTGCGGGGGGGGTGCACCGGGGCCGCCCCCACCCGGGGCTGGCGGCTCAGCGTGACCAAGGGGGGGCGCGGGGTCCCCCCGCTCTGTTGTCGGTGGTTGTTGTGCCGTTGTATTTTATTTTATTTTTGGATTTTTTTTTTTTTTTTTCCTTTTTATAAAACGAGAAAGATCCATCTTTTTATTTTTCATTTCCCCCTCCCCTTTTTCCTTGCCCTCCTCTCCTAACCCCTCACCCCCCCCATTTTCCTCTCTTGTCTCTGGTGAAGCTGCTCCTCTCCCTTCCTTCCAAATCCTGGGGGGGGGGGGAACCAGGGCTCCCCTTGCCCCAGTGAACCCCAGTTAACACCAGTTCATGCCCCCCCCCCGGGGGGGCTCACCCCCTCTCCGGGCCATGCTGTAAATTTTGGTGTGGTTTGGGTTTATTTTGGGGGGTCAATGCCCCCTTCCCGGGAGGGGATGGGGCCGCGGGGACCGGGGTGGGTGCATGGGGGGCCTGGCAGGGCCCCCCCTTTTTTTAAGCAGACACGAGCACCAGCAATCCCACGGCACCTCCCTGCAGGGTTCTGTCCCCACCCCGTGCCACCCCCCAAAAACCCACCCAGTCTCATTGGGGACCCCTCCTAGACCCCCACTCTAATTGCGGGGGGGCTCAAGATTTATTCCTTCTGCCCCCCCCCATCCTGTCCCTGGAGAGGAGCTGGGCTGGGGGACAGGATTTGGGGACCCCCAGGGAAGGGGTTGAGGGGCCTGGGGGGGTTTTCACTCATTTCTCAAATCTCTGCAGGGCTGGGGGGCAGCGGGGGGGGGGGCATGCTGCAGATTTTGGGTTTTGAGGGGTCTCTACTCCCCCCAGCTCTGTAACACCCCCAGGTTTGCTGCTCTCAGCACCCCAAATCCAACCCCCCCAAAGACACTGGGGACCCCCTCAGTGCTGAGCAGAAGGTGGGGGCAGCACCCCCTGTCCTGGCCTCCGTTTGGGCTGAAAAAACACCATTTTGGGCAAAGTGCCCCCAAACCTGGGGGCAAGGGGGCTCCCGCACGGACAATCCCCCCGAGTCCCCCCGGGACCGGGGCCCCAAAAGAACCCAGATGGTGTCCCCCCCCCCCCCAAGTGTCCATCTGTCCGTCCCTCTGTTTCCCCCTCCCGCTTACCCCAATCCTTTTGGGATTTTCCTTTCATTTTCATCCCAATTTTTAATCGCCGCCCCTCCCAAAATCCCCTAAGGGGAACCCCCCCCCCCCCAAAAAATCCCTTTTTTTCTGCTGAATGTACCCAGCACTGTCGTGTTTTAGTGGATGTGTTTTTAGTACAAAAAAAAAAAAAAAAAAACAAAAAAAAAAAAAATAAAACCCCACCTTTTTTTTCCCCCCCCCCCCTTTTTTTTTTTGTTAAAAAAAAAAAAAAAAGGTAAAAAAAAGATAATAATAAAAAAGAAAAATTCTTACAGCGCCGACAATTTGGGAGGGGGGTGGGGAAAGACGTTTGCGCTGCAAGAGAATTCCTGAGTGCATTTTGGCACTGCCACAAAATCCCGGGATCCTTTAGATGGAAGTTCTTGTGAATTAAGGTAAAAAAAAAGGCAAAAAAACACTAAAAAAAAAAAAAAAAGATAAAAAAAAATCATCTTTTTTTTCTAATATTTAAAGAGTGTTTTTGTAGGTTTAAAAAAAAGACAAAAAAAAAAAAAAGGAAAAAAAAAAAAAGAAAAATAATAATAATCCCGACTCGGAATTTGTACGGCTGAGCGGGACACGGGGGTTTCTTTTGTTTTGTTTTGTTTATTTTTGAGTTTTTTTGGGGTTTTTTGTTTTGTTTTTTTTCTTTTTTTTTCGCTTTTTTTTTTTTTGTATAATAAAGTGAAAAATAATGTTTCTGTTCTCATGTCATTACTATAAAAAAATAAAACTTTAGAAAAAAAAAAAAAAAAAAAGGACGAGCGTGAGGAGTGTCTTTCCTCCTTCGTGTGGGATCCCCTTGGGGGGGTCCGCTGTGGGTGGGGACCCCCAGGGTTCATTTTTGGGGGCTCTGCCATTGGGGGAGCCACAGGGATTTGCAGGATGGGATCTGGAGGCATCCGTGTGTCTGCAGTGTCACCGGGATCTCTCAGTGCGGGCTGTAGGGATGAGGGTCGGGGTCCCGGGGGTCCCGGGGGGTTCGGGGGGTCCCCGCCGAGGCTTCGGCCGCGCGCCGGTGAGTGACCGCCCGAGCCGCCCCTCCCGGTCCGGCGCTGCCGCCCTCCGGGCCCTGCCCGCCCGTGGGGCCCCGCCGCACCGGAGAGGGGCCTGCTGACCCCGCCCCGGGACCAGCCCGTGGGCGCTCGGGGACCCCGCGATCCGCCCGGGTTCATCCCCGGGACCCTCCCCGGGACCGCGCCGCCCGTGCCCTCCCACCCCCCGTCCGGAGAGGCCCCGGGACCTTCCCCGGGATCTCCGGGTCCTGAGCCTCCGCTTCCCCTTGCCCCTCCCTCGCTCTCTACCTGAGGGCCCCCCGGGCCCTCTGGGGCCCCCCCAGGCCTGCTGGGGTCTCCTGAGATTCCCTTTTACCCCCCCTTCGTGCCCCCTCGATTCCCCAGAGTCCCCACAACCCTCACTGGGCCCCCCAGCCCTATGCGAGACCCCCCGGCCGAGAGACCCCCGTGAGCCGCCCTTAACCCCCCTTTCCTGTCTGTGCCCCCCGCCCTCCTCTCCTGAGAGCTCCCAGGACCACCCCTGGACCCCCAGACCCTGAAACCCCTCATTCCCAACCCCCTGCCTTAATCCTGAGAGCCCCTGGGACCCTCCCTGGCCTCCCCAGCCCTATGGGAGACCCCTGAACCCCCCCCCACTTCCCCCTCTCCCTTTTCTGCCTCAGCTTTGGGGGGGGTGCTGGGGGCTGAGCCGATTCCAGCCCCTGTTTCCTCTTTCTGTTGTGGAAAGAAGGAATCCCTGGATCAGCGGGATTGGGGGGTGGGGACTGTGGAGACCCCTCTTGTGTCCCCCCATCCCAGTGGCTGGGCAGAGTCCCCCCAGCTCCGTGACAATCAGGAGTTCCACTGCTCAGCACCGGTGGGTGCTGGGGGTGTCTGACCATGACTTTGGGGTCTTTAAACTCTCATTCTGGGGTGGGGGGGGAGGCCAGGCTCCATTTTGAGGGGCACACGGTGCTCCCCTCCCTGCCCTGTCCCCCCTCCATCTGCTGCAAGGGAGGGTGATGCAGCAAAACCCACCCCCTCTGGGAGGGGACAGTTTGGGGACACCCCAAGCTCCCTGTGCTCACCTACAGTCCTGAGACAATGGGGGGGGTGAGGTGGGGGCTCTGGGGGGGTTTGACACCTCTCTGAAGGCTGGGCACGTCCCAGGCTGGCCTGAGGGGTGGGGGACTGGGGACATCCCACCCTTGTCAGCCAGTGTCCCCCACTAACCTGGGGGGGATCCGTGCCAGGCTGGGGAGGGTCATGCCCAGATGGGAGACCCCCGAGCCCCCCCACTTCACTCCTGGAGGGTTTAACCCCGGGACTCTTTCTCTTGGGGATCCCCCCAGAGTGCATCTTGGGGGCATCCCAAGGTGTGCAGTGGGATTTTGGCTGGGAAGGGGGTTGGGAGGGGTCTGCAGGTGAGGGTTGAGGTGCCAGTGAGACCCCCCCCCGTGCCCCCAGCCCCCCGTGTCCCGTGCTATGAGCGTTCGGCGTGACTTCTCCACAAGCAGCTGCAAATGAAAATGGAGGATATGTCTTTGTCTGGCCTGGATAACAGCAAACTGGAGGTGAGCTGCCCTGTCTGGGGGTCTGTCTGTCCCCTGGGGTGTCCGTGTGTGCCCCCCCATCCCTAACAGCCCCCCTGGGCCCCCAGGCCATCGCACACGAGATCTACACGGAGCTGGTGGAGGATGCCTGCCTGGGGCTGTGCTTCGAGGTGCACCGGGCTGTCAAGTGCGGGTACTTCTTCCTGGATGACACGGACCCCGACAGCATGAAGGACTTTGGTGAGCCCCCCGAGTTCCCTGGGGGTCAGGGTGATGCTGGTGACAGGGACACAGCCAGGCCCCTGCTCTCTGAGGGGATTGGTGCTCCCCACACACAGGGATTTGATGGGGATTAAACACCCCAATGTCCCCCCAACAGTGACCAGACTGTCCCAGAGGGGTAAATGGGGGGGCACTGAACCCCAAAACGTGGTGCTGGGGCCCCGGGGGGCACAGCTGGGGTGTGGGTGGGAGGTGGCAGAGACCCCCTGGCAGCACTGCCACTCGGGTTTCAGCCCCCCCCGAGCCCCGCTGCGTCTGTGGGGAAGGGTCTGGCAGCCCCAGGGACCCCCCAGAGCAGATGGGGTGGGGGTCTCAGTGCAGGGGCTGAGCGTGTCCCCCCCGCAGAGATCGTGGACCAGCCAGGCGTGGACATCTTCGGGCAGGTGTACAACCAGTGGAAGAACAAGGAGTGCGTGTGCCCCAACTGCAGCCGCAGCATCGCCGCCTCGCGCTTCGCCCCTCACCTGGAGAAGTGCCTGGGCATGGGCCGCAACAGCAGCCGCATCGCCAACCGCAGGTGGGGCTGCCTGCTCTGGGGAAACTGAGGCACCGGGCCCGAGCCTGCCCGCCTCCCCCCGTGGGGGGCTGTGCTTCGGGCTCTGAGGAGCCTGGGATGTGAACTCGGCCGGTTCTGGGTCTCCCCAGTCCTCGCTTTCCAGCCTGGGGGTGTCCAGCTTGGTTCCCCCTGGAGCTCCTCTTGTTCCTCCCTGCCAGTTTATCCCTCCTGGGAAAGTGAGCTGGGAACCCCGGGTCCTGTGTCCCCCCACCTTGGTTCCTGTGTCCCCCACCTTGGGTCCTGTGTCCTCCCCTTGGGTCCTGTGTCCCCCCCCTTGGGTCCTGTGTCCCCCCCCCTTGGGTCCTGTGTCCTCCTCTTGGTTCCTGTGTCCCCCCCTTGGGTCCTGTGTCCCCCCCTGGATGCTCTGTCCCCCCTGGGTCCTGTGTCCCTGCCTCGATGGCTGCTGGGGACTCCTCTCTGGATCGCTGTGTGCTGGGGAGGATGGGAGGGTACCAGGGGACATGGGATGGAGGACGTGGGGCAGACCCTGGCCATGATCTCCTTCCCCTCCCCGCTCAGGATCGCGAGCAGCAACAACCTGAACAAGTCAGAGAGTGACCAAGAGGACAATGATGACATCAATGACAACGACTGGTCCTATGGCTCCGAGAAGAAAGGTGGGGAGGGGTCCCTGGTGTCCTGAGGGGTGGGGGACACGTCCTGCCTGCCCCATGGCCCCTGAACCCCGGTCCTGGGTGGGTGTGTAGGGGAAGAGCAGCCGTGGGTGGTGGTCCCAGCCCTGTGGAGACAGCAGTGGCTCTGGGAAGGGGCTGCATGCACTGGAAAAGGTCAAATCTTTCCTTTCTGTCTCTCCCCACAGCAAAGAAGAGGAAATCGGATAAGGTGAGGGGTGCAGGGAAGGGTGGGGGGCGCGGGGAGGACACAGGACACCCCCAACACCCCCGTCTCGTTGCAGAACCCCAACTCGCCCCGCAGGTCCAAGTCCCTGAAACACAAAAATGGTGAGGGGGCGGGGCTGGCACCCCTGGGGTGGGGCTAAAAAATGAGGGAGGGGGCTCACACCTTTGGGGCGGGGGGGCTCTCCCTGGCTGGGATGGTGGTGGTGGGAGGGGGCCCTGGGGGTCCCAGGCAGGGCCAGACTGGGGGCAGGACCCCCCCTCACCTTTCCTCCCTGCCAGGCGAGATCGGCGGGAACCCCGATCCCTTCAAGGTGAGCCTGGGATGGGGGGAGATGGCTGCCAGTCCCTGCTCTGCCTCCCCAGGGGCTGCATTGCCCCCCCAGGAGGGTCCCCCCAGCTTTCCCCAGCCCTGAGCCTGCTCTCTGCCCCCCCAGTACAGCAACTCAGCTGGCATCAACTACGAGACGCTGGGCCCCGAGGAGCTGCGGACGCTGCTCACCACGGTGAGGGGATGGGGCAGGGGGGTCCCAGCTGGGCAGGGGGCACCACAGGGGATGGGACCCCCGGGGGTCTCTCCCAGCTGAGCTCCATCCCACTGGGGCTGGTTTCCAGGCTGGGAATGGGGGCGTGCAGGGGCAGTGGCTACTTTGTCTGGGACTCGGCACTGGGAGACTGGAGGACCCCAGGGGTCACTCACCTGTCCCCCCCAAATTCACCTGTCCCCCCAAACTCACCTGTCTCTTCCCTCCCCAGCAATGCGGGGTCATCTCTGAACACACCAAGAAGATGTGCACCAGGTGAGGGCGGCCTGGCCTGGCCCTGCTCACTCTGGGGGGCTTCCCCAGGGTCCCCAACATGCCCCATCCCCATGGGAGGGGGGAAGGCCCATCTCAGTGCCGTGTCTGGTCCCCAGGTCCCTGCGGTGTCCCCAGCACACGGATGAGCAGCGCAGGGCAGTCCGGGTTTACCTCCTCGGGCCCTCCGCGTAAGTGGGTGCAGATCGGGGTCCCGGGGTCCCCAGGGTCCTGTGGGACAGGGACTGGGGGGGCTGCATGGGGTGCTCAGGAGGGGCTGGGGGCAGGGACAGGCTGGGGAGGCCTGGAGGAGATGGGAGCCCAGGGCTGGGGTTGGGATTTGCAGCCCAGCAGGGTGGTGGGGGCTGGGCCGAGCCCCTGGGTGCTCCCCTGGCATCTGGGGGGGCTCTGTCCCCTCTGCCCTCTGTAACACCCGTGCCCAGGTCCCTGCCCGAGGCCGAGGGCGGCGTGGAGAACGACAGCTTCGAGGTGGCCGAGAGCCAGGCCCTGATGAGCCGCCTGCAGTGGGATGGCTCCTCCGACATCTCCCCCTCGGACTCGGCCTCCTCCAAAGCCAGTGAGTGTCAGGGGCTGGGGGACAAATCCTGTGGCACAGACCCCTCTGAGGGGCAAATCCTGGGGCACAGATCCCTCGGTGGGGGCAAAACTGGCTGTTCTGGCACGTCCCCAGTACAAGAAGGGTTGAACAGACCATGCCTCCAAAGCCTGGAGCGCCTTGTCCCCCACTTGGGAGGGGCAGGAACATTTTGCGGTACATTTTCTTGGGTGTTGACCAGAGTTGGGCATCATCCCCTCTGTTTTGGGGCTCATCTCCTCCCTGACACCCCCATTTCTCCCCTTTCTCCCCTCCCTAGGTACAAACAACTCCGAGTCCCGCAAGACCAAGAAGAAGAAGCCCCACCTGGGGCTGGTGAGCGGTGCCCCAGGGCTCGGCTCCAGCAAGAAGAAGAAGCCCAAGCCCCCCGCCCCCCACACCCCCAGCATCTACGATGACATCAACAACTGAGCCCCGCCGAGCTGGGGAGGGGCAGGACGGACAGAGGGACGGACAGGGGCCAGGACAGCCCCCAGGCACCCCCCGGGCCAGACACAACGTGGGTACCGGAGCACAGAGGACTCGGCTGTGGCTGGAGTGGGGCTGGATTTGGGGAGCCCCCGTTAGTGCCCCCCTTCCTCCCCGCCCTGCCCCGGTGCCTCTATTTATTCTGTGACAGTTTTTGTACGTGGGGCTCCCTTTGGGGTGTCACCCTCGGGGGGGGTACAGCCCCCCCCTTCCCTCCCAGCACCCCCAAAGCCAGCTGTGCCCCCCCACACCTGCTCCTCACTTACCCCAGTGGGGTGGGAGGCACCTGGACACCGTGGGCAGGTCTGGGCCTGGGTCAGGGGGTTGTGAATCCCCCCTGCCCTGGGGTTTTGGGGTGAGCCCCCACTCTGGGGCTGCCCCCCTCCCTGCCCTGGGCTGGCACTCGCCGGTCGGGCTGGCTCAGGAGGGGGGGTCACACTGGAGGGGGCCTTTCCCACTCAGAGGACAAGGGAGCACCCTCTCACCCCCAGATCTGTTCAGCTGTGCCTGCATTCAGCTGTTGGGGGTCTTGAGGGCCTGGCAGTGCCCACACAGGGGGTCACAGGGGGCTGCATGCTGCATCCTTCATGTTTGGGGGTGGGTCTGGGGGTGGGGGGAGCTGCTGTGACCATCCCTGTGCCAAACTGTTTGGGGAGGGGGGGACCCCAACTTGCCAGGGACGTCTCGGGGGGAGCTGGGAATGGAGCAGAACTGGGGGGGAAGCCCAGCCCTGCTTCAGCACAGAGCCCCCCACTCCTGGTGTCCCCAGGGCAGCTCTCCACGCGTGCCTGGGGAACCTGCTGCTGCAGTCGGGGGGTCAGTGGGGACCCCCACAGGCTCTGCTTTTGTTTGGGGGGGGCCGGGACCAGCGCCCCGCTGTGCGGGCTGGGGGGGACAGGTCCCTCTGGCTGGATCCAGGTCACCCCCTGCCCTGTTATCCCCTCCCTGCAGCTGTTCTCCATCGCAGGGGCTGTGCTGGGGACAGGGTTGGCTCCATCCCCTCCCTTGTCCCCCCCACCATGGCTGTCTGACCCCCCCATTTTGGCCATATGTCCCCGGGGTGGAGCTGTGTCTGTCCCCACACCCCGTGGCTCCTCTCGCTGGGACTCACTCATTATGGTGCTCTCGACTCTGGATTCACTATTGTTTTCAAACTGCTGCTAAAGGCTGGCCTGGGGGGGTCCTGCAGAGCCCTGGGCACCTCAGAACTGCAGCCCCCCCCGCATGGGGACCCCCGTGTGGTCCCTCCTGGTGTGGCTTTGGGGCTGGGCAGGTCTGGCCACCGGAGCATGCCAAGCTGGCCTTCGCGTGCCCCGGGGCCCGAGGATGGGGCTGTGGGCACCCAAAAACACGGGGGACCACCCCAAACTGCCTGGGGGGGGCGGGCACGGCGAGCTGGGGCTGTGGGGGGGGGAGGCAGCCTGAGCCCCTTCAGCTGCAGGAGAGGCGCTGCAATTTGGGGTCCAAGGGGTGCAGTGGGGCTTGGGGGGCTCAGCCCGTGCCCTGTGACCCCCCCAGGTCGGTGTCCTCCCCCCCCCCCC
>NW_024517984.1:574165-577528 GCF_017590135.1 Pyrgilauda ruficollis
CCCCCGGTGTTTCTGCGTGTCCCCCCCCCCGCAGGGGAAATGAGCCCTTGTGAGGTCTGTGTGTCCCGTGAGTGGGTTGTGGCTGCCCCTGTAAATAAAACTGCATCTTGACTTGGTATCCCTGGCATTAATTACGGCTCGTTAATTAAACAGGGCCTTTACCCCCACCCCCATCCATCTCCCCCCACTCCATTCCCCACGGGTGGGGCCGGATTTGTTTTTATGGCCCCCCAGCCATGGGGGGGGTAGGAGAGAGCAGCCCCAGAGCAGGAAGGTACCACTGGGGTGACCCGACACCCTTTATTCGCATTAAAAAGTCCTTGGGAAGAAGCCGCGGCCCATTCCAGTGCTGTCCCACTGTCCGGAGCTGGGGCTGGGCAGGGGCAGTGCAGTTTTGGGGGGGCACAGCCCCTTTTTGGGGGGTAAAGTCCGGCAGCAAGGCTGGGACCTACACGCCGAGCTGCCACTGTGCTGGCTCCGGTCCGGGGACGGGCACAGGGACACCGCGGTGCCTCCCCGGCTCCCCCCCGCCTCACCCCGCCTGTCCGTACACCCCGAAGGCCAGGAAGGTGACCAGCACGGTGACACCGATCAGCGACACGGTGGCCGGGGCCGTGAAGAGCTGCCGGTAATTGATACGGAAATACCAGCCCAGCGCCAGCACCACCATGACCGTGGGCACCATGAGCGTCCCCCCGCCCAGGGGCAGCCCCGGGGCCGCGGGGGCGGCGGGGCCGGGCTCCGGCAGGGCGGGGGCGGCCGCGGTGGCCCCCCGGGAGCGGTGGCAGTGGATGACACAGTTGTCGGTGATGCGGAGCGAGCGCAGCGTCCGCGCCTGGTCCTGCAGCAGCTGCCCGCGGTAGATGAGCTTCGTCTGGCTCTCCTGGCCCGGGAAGTATTTGCTGCGGGAGGACGGAGCGGGTTGGAGGCGGCAGAGACGGCGCTCACGGAGCCCCCCGGGGTGGGAACCCCCGCCGTTAAACGGGGAGGGGACAGCGATGGCACTGCCACCGCCGCCTCTTTTAAACTCGCTGTTCCAAAGCCCACAGCCCCCGGTATTTTTGGCACAGCGGGAGGGATGAAAGCTGCACACACCCCCCCGTGTCCCCCGGGCCTCACCTCTTGAGGATCCCCACGGTGTCCTCGGGCCGGGCCACCGCCACCTCCTCGGTGTCGTTGAGGAACTTGAGGCGGATCTTGATGAGGCCGGGACACGCGTCCCCCGCCGCGGGGGCACCGGGCTCGGCGGGGTCCCGGGACGAGCTCCGCGCCTCCAGCCGCTGCTCCGGGCCGGGCTCGGGGGCGCTCCCGCTGTCCCCCCGCGCCGCCGCCGCCTCCCCTTCCTCCTCCGCTTTCTCCTCCGCGCTTTCGGGGGTCCCGGGGGGCTCCGGGGCCTCGGCGGCCCCCGCGGACCCGAGGCGGATGACGGCCGCGTCCCCGGTGCCCAGGAGCTGGCTGCTGCCGTCCGCCACGTACGTGGACAGCCAGGCCAGCACCAGCGCCAGCGCCAGCACGGCCACCCCGGCCACCAGCGTCACCTCGTCGCCCACCCCCAGGATGAGCGGGGCGGCCGGGGGCTCCATCTCCGCGACCCCCGCCTGGAGCCCGCGGTACCCGGGGTGACCGAGCCGTGCGGCGGCAGTGGGGACCCCCGGCGCTGCCCCGGTGCCACCTTCGGGCTCAGAACGGACCCCGCGGCTGCTCCCGGGCACCGGGGACCGCAGCGACGGGAGCTGCTCGCTGCGGATTCCGCTCCTCGCTCCCGAGACACCGAACGGGCAGCGCTGCGCTCACCTCACCGGGCCCGGCGGAGGGTCCCGGGGGTCCCGGAGGGTCCCGCAGCCCCTCGGTGCCCAGCGGGGCAGGGTCAGGCCATCCCCGACCTGGACGGAGCAGAGCGATGCGGTCAGCGGAGCCCGGGCACGGCGGGGCGGGAGGAGCGGGGGATGTCCCTGCCGGTCCCCGGGGGTCCCGGTGTGTCCCTACCGGTCCCCGTGTATCCCGGGGGTCCCTGCCAGCCCCGGCCATCCCGGGGGGTGCCGGTGTGTCCCTGTCAGCCCCGCGGTCCCGGGGTGTCCCCGGGGGTCCCGGTGCCCCCCCCCCACTCACCGCCTCCCGCCGCCGCCGCCCGCGCCGGAAGCGCCACGTCACAGCGCGCGCCGCCAGGGGGCGGGAGGGGGCGGGGGGCGCGAGAGGGTTACGTCACGACCGCGCCCAGTGGGCGTGGTCAATGAGAGGGTGGAGCGAGCGGGACGCGCCCCAAAGTGGGCGGGGCCGTGAGTGGGCGGAGCTGTGACTGGAGGCGGGGTCCGTTTGGGGCGGGGTCAGGGCCGCGGCGGGGCGGGGCCTCGGGAGCATCGTGGGAACTGCGGGCTGAACCCCGCCCCCCCCCAAAGGCCCAGACCGGGACCGGACCCCCCCGGCCGCGCTGTCACCCCCTCATCCCCTGCCCCCACATCCGCCAGGGCCCATCTGTCCCCTCCCTGCCACCTGCGACCCGCTGGCTCTGTCCCCCCTCGTCCCCACAGTCCCCTGTCCCCACAGCAGTTGCCATTGCCCACAAAGCCACCTCTGCCATGTCCTTTATTGACACCAGGGCACGGGGGGCACACAGCAAGGGGACACCGGTGGGGGCCATGGAGGGGACACACGGAGGGGACAGCAGTGGGGACACACGGAGTGCCCTCAGGAGATGAGACCCTCGATGGGCAGCTGGAGGTAGCGGCGCAGCGGGGGTGGCAGTGCCAGCCTGGGGACAGCGGCGTGGCAGCGGGCGCCCAGGTGACGCCGGATGGCCACACGCGCCAGGTGCTGCAGCCGCCGCGGCCGCCCCACCATGCGCACGGCCGAGGCATAGAACTCCTGGTGCTCCTGCCAGGGGGACACGGGGGACGGTGGGCTGGGCTGGGGACAGGGGCACAGCCCGGGACCCCCCAGGACACCCCCTTACCTCCCAGATCTCGGGGGGCACGGCCTCCACCCAGCCGTCGGCGGGGGGCACGCGGTCGTAGGCGTTGAGCATCACCTCCAGCGCCGGCGGGTGCTGGCAGCACAGCCTGAGCATCTGCCAGCAGAGCCGTGTCACCAAGGCGTGACACCGCCACCGCCCCGTGCCCCCCGTCACCCCCGCGCCCCACCTTGGGGTGCGCGGGGCGGGCGCCGTGGTCCAGCAGGAGGGCGAGGGTCTCCTCGGGCCGCTGCTGGCGGTACTCGCGCACGGCGCGCAGGGCGCAGTCCATGGGGGTGTCCCCGGCGCCGTTGGGGACGGCGGCGTCGGCGCCGTGGCGCAGCAGCAGCCGGGCCAGCTCGGGGTGCCCGTTGGCACAGGCGTTGTGCAGCGGCGTGTGGCCCTTGCGCCCCGCG
>NW_024517984.1:577542-584164 GCF_017590135.1 Pyrgilauda ruficollis
CGCTCGGCGTCCTCGGGGCGCTCGGCCGCCGCCGCCGCCGCGTTCAGGGGGGTCTCGCCCTGGTGGGTGCGCCGGGAGGGGTCGGCGCCGTGGTGGAGGTACAGCTCCACGTGGGCCACCAGGCCCTGGCGCGCCGCCACGTGCAGCGCCGTCACCTGCCGGTCGCGGGTGCCCAGGTTCACCTGCGCGCCGTGCGCCAGCAGCAGCTCCGCGCACCTGGAGAGGGTGGGAAGGGTGAGGGGACGCTTTGGAGAGACACGGCAGCCGTGGGACACGAGCAGGACGTGCCAGGGAGGTGTGGTTCCCGTGGGACGTCCCTAGGGATATCCTCAGGACATACTGGAGAGACCTGTCACCCATGGGACACCCCCAGGGACACCCTGGAGAGACCTGTCACCCATGGGACAACCCCTGGGACACCCCCAGGGACACCCTGGAGAGACCTGTCACCCATGGGACACCCCCAGGGACCCCCCCCAGGACACCCCCCAGGCCCCTGGCTCCCAGATTGCGTGGGTGGGGCAGCAGTGACGATTTCATGGGCGGGGTCTCTCACGCAGGTGAGCCCCACCCTGGCCGGCCCCCCCACCCCCGCAGGTGAGCCCCTACCTGAGGCTGTGCGGCGCGGTGCAGAGGTGCAGCGGGGCCGAGCCGTCGGCGCTCAGCACGTTGGGGTCTGCGCCGAAGGCCAGGAGCAGGCGGGCGCAGTTGGGGTGGGGGGCGGCCGCGCTGTCGTGCAGGGGGGCCCGGCCCCCCACCACGGCGTCCACGGCCGCCCCCCGCAGCAGCAGGTGCCGGGCACAGTCCTCGTAGCCGCGGGCGGCGGCGATGCGCAGGGCGGAGGTGTGCTGCCGGCGGGGGCTCAGCACCCACAGCCCTGCGGGGGGCACGGGGGGCTGCCGGATAGCGCTGGAGCCCCCTCACCCGCACCCACCCACCCACACCCTGCCGGAGGTGGGGGGAGCAGGGGGGCACCCACCCGCTCCCAGAATCCCCATGAACCAGAGCAGCCAGCCCTGCTCCCCAAAACCCACCTGGGGCTGCACCCCTTTTCCAGGGAGAACTGGAGGGAAGGGAGAAGGGAGAAGAAAGGAAAGACCCCCCCAGTGGCACCCCCAGCCCCTACCCTGCTCCGGTGACCACACCAGCTCCTCGCTGACCATCTCCAACACCACATTGGCCGTGGCCTCGTCCCTGAAGATGCTCTGGACGCGCGGCAGGTCCCCGGCGTAGAGGGCGTTGTGCACGGCGGGGTCCCGGCAGAACTGGCGGCGCCGGGGTGGGCTCGGGGGGGCTCGGGGGGTCCCGGTTCCGGGCAGGAGGCGGCGCGAGGCCGATTCCCGGGCCAGCGCCCGGCGGCGATCCTCCCGCTCCAGCAGCTCCCGCTGCAGCCGCAGCGAGCGCAGCGCCGAGGGGCTGAAGGCGAACGTCTCGTGGGCCATGGGAGCCCCCGAGGGCAGCGGGGCTCTGGGGACAGCGAGCCTCGGGGGTTATTAATAGGGCTGTGCCCCACACACACGGATGTGGAATCAAATCCCAGAGCCAGGGGCCCTATAAATAACTCCTGGTGGTAAACAGAGTCACGGGGTGCAGGGCAGTTTAACCTGTTGGTGGGTGCGAGGTGGGGACGTCCCATGGGGAGGGATCTGGGGACTCCCCAGTCCTGCAGGGCTGTGAGAGCCTGGGGGGATGGCTCCTCCTTCCCAGGGGGAGCAGGGACCCCCGGGAAGGGACAGAGGGGTGACACACGAGGACACAGGTGATGCAGAAACAAAACAGCCCTTTAATGCAGGTTTGGGAGCCAGAGGGGCCCGTGTGCCCGAAGCAGTGGGGACAGTGCTGAGGCCACTTCCCCCCTGGGTGTCCCCAGCTCTCAGCTCCACAACAAGCACCACGGACACGCAGACAGAGAAGCAGGTGGGTGGGTGGCAGGTGTGTCACCTGCTCCTCGGCACCGTCACCCTCTGCTGGGCTCAGCCACAGTCAACCTGAGCCGGGGCTGAGAAGAAATCCTCGGGCAGCTCTCCCAGGAGCCCGTCCAGGTCATCTGCACGGCACAGCAGGATGTGAGTTTGTGTGTGTGAGATCGTGGAATTGTTCAGGCTGGGAACCAGGCCCTGCTTTGCACAGGACAGAGAGTTTTCCCTCCCCTCCCAGAGTGGGTCTGACTCACCCATGTCACATCCATCAGCTCCCACCGGCTCTTCCCAGCTGGGATCAGAGCTCGGTGGGCACAGGGAGAAGCCCCCAGGATGCTGCTCTGCACTGTGTCCACTCGTCCTCGACTGTCCCCAGTCCTCAGGAATGGGGACACCCCGGGTAGGCTGTGCAGGGGGCTCTGGGGCCAGCTCAGCCTGGGCAGGGACCTGCAAAACCCAGTGGGGGTGAATTACTGGGGGGTTTATCCAGCCCTCCCCATTCCTCTTGGGGATCCCCATAACCCAGATCCCCTGGGGGTCCCAGCAGCCCCCCAGGGCCACCAGCAGCGCCCCCCTCACCTGCTGGGGGGAGCAGCCCTCGGGCTCGGGTGGGAAGATCCGGAGGAGGTTGTTGGGGGTCACGTTGAGGTAGTGGTTGCGGTGGGAGGGGGAGAAGACCCCGACCTGCAGAGAGGGCAGAGCCAGCTCCTGGATAAACCCCCCAAGTTACAGCGCCCCGTTTATGGAAATCTTAGGATGAAGGGGGAAAGTTTAGGAAGAGTTGAGAAAAATCTGAGGTGCAAAACTGCGGGAGATCCTTTTCTTGTATTTGTATTTGCAGGTGCCGTGGAATGGGAACAGGGATGTACCATATGAACACACTGGCTCCTCTTACCCCTTATCCTAACATTCACATTCCAGTTCCAGGGTGTACTGGGGCTGGGAACAGGACAGGTGATGTGCTGCACCAGCACCCCAATCCCCCACCCCGCATTCCCCCGGGGTCAGACCCCACTGGGGTGGGATAAGCAGCCCCCCAGCTCTCCTCACCTGCCTCAGGAGCAGCACGGAGCCGGCCCGGAGCTCGCTCTGCCTCTGCTCCAGCAGCAGCCGGTGCACGGTGCCCTGCATCTCCCCTGGCAGCGAGGACGGGATCCCTGAGCCCCGGGGGCGACGGGCCGGAGCCCCACCGGGCACAGGAACCTCCGGGCACAGGTACTCCAGGCACAGGTACCACAGGGCACAGGTACCACCAGAGCCCCACCAGACAGAGGTACCACCAGGCACAGGTACTCCCAGAGCAGAGGTACCCCCAGGCACAAGTACTACTGAGGCACAGGTACCCCCAGGCACAGGTACCCCCAGGGCACAGGTACCCCTGGGCACAGGTACCAGTACCACCGGAGCCCCACCGGGCACAGGTACCCCTGGGCACAGGCACTGCCCCACTCACCTGTGGGGTCCCGGAACACGGCGCCAGCGCCGGCGCTGCTCCTGGTCAGGGTTTTGATCATCACAGCCATGCTGGGCACCTTGTTCTTTGGGAGCTGCTTCAGGGCTGCCTGCACAGCACAGCGGGGATTTTGGGATAACCTTGAACAGGGCTGGGAGATGAACTCCCTGATCCTTGTGGGTCCCTTCCAGGATTCTACAGCCCTCGTCACCCCGGGGATGTGGATGTCTGCGCTCAGCTCAGCCCCCTCCCCAGAGATTCTCAGCCCTAAAAGCAGCTCTGAGGGGTGAGGGAAGAGCAGGAAGCTGAACCCTGGGCCGCCCTCACCTTGCGGAGCACCATGACCACGCTGTAGGTGTGGAGGAAGCAGCTGGGGTCCCTCTCATCCAGCCCCAGCTCCGTCTTCATGGCCAGCCAGGGCCCCTTCCCAAAATCCTCCTCCGTGGGCAGTGGGGAGCTGGGCAGCGCCTGGGGTCAGGGACACCCATGGTCACAAAGCCCCAGGGGCTCCCTCCCCGCCCAGCACCCCACTGGGGGGGTCCCACCGGGATCTGCCTGAGCAGGGGTGGGAGGGGGGGGTTACCTGAGCCCGCGGCTTTGCCACGGCCCCGTGAGCTGGAGTCTGGGGAGCAGACACCAGGATCTCCTCCAGCAGCTTCCCAGAGTGCTTGTGGGACAGGGAGAGACGTCCAGGGATCTGCTTGGCTTCATCAGCTGCTCCCATCCCATCCCATCCCCATCCCACATCCCACTCCCATTCCCGTCCTATCCCAACCCACTTGCATTCCTGACCCCATCCTCACCCCGTTCCCACGCTGTCCCCATCCCCACCCACCCCCTGCAGATCCCTTTGTGGGGACCCTCCGTGGAGACCCCGGATCGTCCCCAGGGGACCCCAAACCCGCCTCTGTCCCCCCGGCCCCGTTACCATGGCAGCGCCGCGACCCCGGCCCGGCCCCGGAGGCGGAAGCGGCGGGGCCCGGACTCGAACTCGCGGCCTCCGGGGAAGGGGCGGAACTTCCCCTGCGGCACCGCGCTCCCCCTGGCGGCGGGCAGGAAGCGCGGCCGCGCCCCTTAAAGGGCCACGCACCCCCTTTCCCCGCGCGTGTCACACGTGCACACGCGTGTGCCCCCGCGTCACCCGGCCGGGCCCCGCGGCGCCGCCGGTGACTCAGCGCGGCCCCGGTCCGGCGTGATTCATCCCCGCACGTCCCCGCGGCACGGGCTGAGTGACCCCCCCCCAACCCGGGCCTGCTACACCCGCACGCGTGCGTGGGCAAGGGCACAGGCGTGTGTGCGTGCGTGTGTCCTGCACACGCGTGTCCCGTGAGTGTGGCAGGCTGACCTGCAGCTGCACACAGAGCACGCGTGTGCCCTGCGGAGCGTTTCCCGCCTGGCCCGCGGCACACGCGTGTCCCCACGTGTGTGCTCACGCTCTTGTGTGCGGCAGCGGACTCACACCGAGCTCCTGGGCGTGCACACGCGTGTGTGCGACAGCACAGCGGCCTGTGGAACCTGTGTGTGTGTGTGTGCGCCATGGCCTGTCACCTGTCACACACACGCGTGTGCCCCGGCACACTCACAGCCACAGACACCGGCTCACGCTCACTCTCTCCGCGGCCCCTTTAAGGCCCAATTAAGCCCCGCCCCTCATTAGGTGCCGCCCCTTTAAGGGGGGCGCCCCCCCGCGCGCGGGGCTATTTTTAGCGCCGGGCGCCGTCACGTGACCCGGAGTGACGTCACCGAATGTTGTTGTCGGGGCGGGCGGGGCCGCGCGGCGAAGATGGAGGAGGAGGCGGGGGGGCGGCGGGGTGCGCGCCGGGCGGCACCGGGGGGACCCCATGGGTGACGCCCCCAGACCCCGATCTCGGGGGGTTTGGGGGCTTGCAGCACCGGGGAGCTCGCAGGGGGGGTGGGTCAGCGTGTGTCCCCCTTCCAGCCGTGTCCTTAGGGGGTCCCATCCGTGTCCCCGTGGGGTGGCACGGCCGGGGGGTCCTTCCCTGCCATCCCCCTCTGCGGGACCCCCCTTTTCCTGCAGAGCCTCGTGTAACGCTGCTGACCCCCAGATCCCTTCTGGGGGTGCCCCAGCCCCCCCCATCCCGGGGAACAGCGGAGGGGAGGGGGCTGCATCCTGCCCTGGCTGGGTGCTCGTGGGGGGGGCTCGGTGCGGGCTCCCACCCCTCCTCGTTTGCTGCGGGGGGAGCTTTGGGGGGTCCCGGGGTGCTGACGGGCGCTCGGTCCCGCAGGGCTCCCGGGCGGCGCGGGCACAGCCCCGGTGCCCCGGCCGGCGCTGACGGACACGCGCCTCTGCGAGCCCCCCCGGCACCCGCGGGCCACCATGGACCCCCAGAGCGACACAGGTGAGAGCCCGCGGGGGGCTGCACCCGCCGCCCACCGCTCCGGGCACTGCCCGTCCCTGTCCCCGCTGTGGCAGCCAGCAGATCTTGGGGTACCGGGGGTCGCAGCAGCGTTCTGCCCAGCGGGGCACACACGCGCCTGGCACCGGGGGGGCACCAGCGCCGTGCCAGCCGCCCCCTGCCCCGCTTATCCCAGCCCGTGCCACCGCGCCCCTCGCCGGTGTTCTCAAACCCCGGCATCATCCTCCCGCTGCGAGGGGAAACTGAGGCACGGCTCCCGGCAGCGTCGTGGCACGGCTCACACGTGGCTCTTTATGCCACCGGGGGCGGGTCCCCGCGGCCCCCTGGTGTCCCCGCGGTGCCACGCGTGGGGACAGCCGTGGTGGCCGCCGGGGCCGTGCCCGCGCTGTCCCGGCTCCCGCTGGCTCCCCGGCAGCGCCGCCCTGTAATTATCCCGGGGGGAACTCCGGCGACATCTGGACGCGCTCCTGTCCCCCCCTCCCCGCCCCCCGAGGGGACACGCGGCAGCGCCGCCACCGCGGCCTCCCGAGGGGAAACTGAGGCCCGGGGCGATGGCAGCGCCCCGTGTCCCGCTGCAGGGATTCGGGGACGGGGGCGTGTGTCCCCTCTGTCCCCAGTCCCCCCCCGGGCCACCCGCCGGTATTTTTGGAGCGGCCGCAGGGCTGGAGCGTCGCCCGGCCGTGCCTGGCACGGGGCTGGCACGCGGCGCGGTGGCACGGGGACACGGCGGCGCGGGGACGCGGCCGGGCCGCCTCTGCCACCCCTGGGGCGCTTTCCTTGGGGTCCCCTCCCGGCTTTGGGGCTCTCGTGGGGGGGGGGGGGGGGTTTGGGGACCCCCCCGGGGGGGGGGGGGTGGGGGGGCCCGGCCGGGG
>NW_024517984.1:584202-608229 GCF_017590135.1 Pyrgilauda ruficollis
GGGGTTACACACTGTGGGGGGGGGTCCCCGTCCCCAAAAAAGGGGGGATTCCACACCTCGGCACGGTGTCACCCCCCCGGCTGGTCCCTGCAGAGCCGCTTGGGGACACGGATCCGGCGGGAAATGTGCTGAGTTGGCAGCTGAGCCCCCCCAGCCCCCCTCGGGGTGCTCCTGTTGAGGGGGTCTGGAGTGGGGTGGAGGGGGGGGGTCCTGTGCCTTCGTGTTCCCAAAGTGGGGGCTAATCCCCCCCCGGCACATCCCAGATTGGGTTCCGGCAGCGCTGATGCGGATTAACGTCCCTGGCAATTAGGGGGATGTGGGGGGTGCCATGGAGCTGGGAGGGGTCGTGGGGACCCCAATCCCCCCACAGCCTCCCCCAGCCAGGACAGCCCGTGCCCCCTCAGCCCCCGGGGCAGTTCGGGGGTGCAGCTGGGTCTCGGGGGGGGGGGGGGGGGGGTAGGGACACAGCGCATCCCCTCCCGGGATCTGCCGTGGCCCCCCCGGCACAATTCCCTATTTATAGCCGGCTCCTCCCGTGCGCCGGCTATTTCCAGGCGCCAGAGAGAATAGCCTGGATTGGGGGGGGTGAGGGGGGGCCCTGCGGCCCTGCCCTGCCTGGGGTGGGGGGGCTGCATTTGCTCCCGTCACCCCAAAAACCAGGGATGCTCTGTGATTCCCCCCCGCCCCAGCCAGCATCTCCCCACCCCCACCCGCCGAGGAGGGATTTGGGGAGCTGAGGTTGGTTTTGGGGGTGCACGTGGCCCCCAGTTCGTGGCCCCTTCAGGGGGTGTCTCTCTGCAGAGGGGGGGTCCGGCCATGAGCCCCCGCTGGAGCTGCTGCCCCGTGTCCCCCTGCACGCTGCCCTGCCCGCCCCAGGTGAGTGGGGGGCCGGCCACCCGTGCCCCCCCCCCCCAAAACCCGGTGACACCGCCCCAAACCTGGTGACATCCCCCACAGGTGTGCAGGGGGGAGCTGCTGAACGCGAGTGGGTTCAGGTGTGTAAGAGAGAGAGCCCCCCCCCGCCCCGTGCAGGGACAGGTGTGCAAGGACAGGTGTGCAAGGACAGGTGTGCAAGGACAGGTGCTCCAGCCCTGGGGTGCTGCCCCCCACTGCGGATCCCCTCCCGTGTCCCCATTCCGTGGGACACCCCCATTGTGCCCCTCTCTGTCTGGGGGGCCCTGGGCAGCGAGGGGTTAAACTCCCTCACGGGGGGCTCAGGGTGGGCTGTGGCCCCCCTGACCCCAAAGTCCTGCTTTGACACCTCGGGGTTATTTTTAACCCCCCCACCCCGAGCGCTGCCCCCTCCACGGGCTGGGTGCTGACACCCCCCCATTGCACCCCGAGACCCCGCGGGGCCCTTTGGGTACCCCCGGCTGGGGCTGGAGGGTTCGGGGGGGCTGCAGGGGTACCCCAGTGTACCCCCAAAGACCCCCCCGGGAGAGCCAAACCCCGGGGCTGCGCTGGGGGTGCTCGGGATATCCACACCTGCCCCTTCAACACCTCCCAGCCCCTTCCATCATCACCGGGGAGGGGTCCCCATCCCTTTTCCCCCCCGACCCAGCGTGTCCGGCAGGGCCGGAGGGGCCCGAGGGGCCGGGGCCGGAGGCGGGGGTGGACGCGGGGCTGGCGGCGGCGCGGGAGCAGCAGCTGCAGCGGGAGCTGGTGGCCCTGAAGCAGCAGCAGCAGCTCCAGAAGCAGCTGCTCTTCGCCGAGTTCCAGAAGCAGCACGAGCACCTCACCCGCCAGCACCAGGTCCAGCTGCAGAAGCACCTCAAGGTGGGTGGGGGGCACGGCTTTGGAGCCGTTTGGGGGGGGATATTGGGGTTGATGGAGCCGTGGGGTGGGATATTGGGGTGGATGGAGCCGTTTGGGGGGGATATTGGGGTTGATGGAGCCATGGGGGGGGGGACACTGGCAGTGACGGAGCCGTGGGGTGACACTGACGGAGGCTGAGGGAGGGATGGAGCTTTTGGGGGCACACCGGGGGTGACCGTGCCGTGAGCCACGCTGCTCCTGGGGCCGGGGCCGGGGTCCCACGCGGTGCCCCCGCCCCGCAGCAGCAGCAGGAGGCCCTGGCAGCCCGGCGGCAGCAGGAGCTGGAGCAGCAGCGGCAGCGGGAGCGGCAGGAGCTGGAGGCGCAGCGCCTGGAGCAGCTCCAGAGCCTGCGCCCCAAGGAGCGGGGCCGTGACAGTGAGCTGGGGGGGGGCTGCGGTGGGATTTGGGGGTGCAGTGGGCCTGCAGGGTGCTGAGGGGCTGGAGGGAGGGCCGTGCTGCCCCCCTGAACCCCCCCGTGCCCCCAGGCGCCATCGCCAGCACCGAGGTGAAGCTGAAGCTCCAGGAATTCCTGCTCAGCAAGACGAAGGAGCCGGGCCCCGGCCCCCCCAACCATTCCCTCCCCCAGCACCCCAAATGTTGGTAGGTGCCCCCGAGCCCTGCAGGACCCCCCCTGAGGCACCGTGGGGGTGACACGGGGGTCCTAGCGGGGTCTCTGCCACCTTGTCCCCCCTGTCCAGGGCTCACCACACCTCGTTGGACCAGAGTTCCCCCCCCCAGACCGGCAGCCCGGGGACCCCCCCGTCCTACAAGCTCCCCCTCCTCGGCACCTACGACGGCCGGGACGATTTCCCGCTCCGCAAAACCGGTGGGTGAGGGCGGGGAGGGACGTGCCACGCCCGCGGGGGGCGACGGTGGCACTCCGGGTGACACGTCTGCGTCGCCAGCCTCGGAGCCCAACCTGAAGGTGCGCTCGCGGCTGAAGCAGAAGGTGGCCGAGAGGAGGAGCAGCCCCCTGCTGCGGCGCCGCGACGGCTCCGTGCTCAGCGCCTTCCGCAAGCGCCACGTGGAGATCACCGGTGCGCGGGGACACCGGGGACACCGCGGTGGGGGCACCGGGGACACTGTGGTGGGGACACCCAGGGACACTGTGCTGGGGACACCGTGGTGGGAGGACACTGCGGGGACACCCGGGGTGGGGACACCCAGGGACACTGTGGGACACTGGTGGGGACACTGGTGGGGACACTGTGGTGGGGACACTGTGGTGGGGACACCGCGGTGGGGACACCGGGGACACCGCGGTGGGGACATTGTGGGGATACCGTGGTGGGGACACTGTGGTGGGGACACCCAGGGACACTGTGGTGGGGATACCGTGGTGGGACACCTGGGGACGCCGTGATGGGGACACTGTGGGGACGCCGTGGTGGGGACACTGTGGGGACACTGTGGTGGGGACACTGTGGTGGAGACACCATGCTGGTGGCTGTCCTGTCCTGTTCTGTCCACACATATGCTGGTGGCTGTCCTGTCTTGTCCCCACACATGCTAGTGGCTGTCTTGCCCTGTCCTGCCCTGCCCTGTCCTGTCCCCACACGTGCTGGTGGCTGTCCTGCCCTGCCCTGTCCTGTCCTGCCGTGTCCCCCCGGTGCTGATGCCACGTTTGCCGTTTGGTGCCACAGCAGCTCCTGCCCCAGCCCCGTGCCCTGGCCCTGGACGGGGCCCAGCTCAGCCTCTACACGTCCCCGTCGCTGCCCAACCTGTCCCTGGGGCTGCAGGCCACTGTCACCGTCACCAGCGCCCACCTCCCCGTGAGTGGGGGCACGGGGACCCTGGGCTGGGTGGCACTGGGACTTGGCACCCCGTGGTGGGGACATGGGGACACCATGGTGGGTGGCACTGGGGCATGGAACTCCACACAGGGAGCATAAGTGTCCCCCTGGGGACATGGGGACACCGTGGCGGGTGGCACTGGGACATGGAACCCCACAGGGGAGATATGGGCATACAGTGTGGGGTGGCACGGTGGCCTGGCACCCTCCAGCAGGAACGTGGGGACCCCGCAGGGGTGGCACAGGGAGCTGGCACCCCCAGTGTCACCGCTGTCCCCGCAGGTGTCCCCCAAGCTGTCCCCACAGGCAGAGGCCGAGCGGCCAGGGGTGCCCCCGGGGGTGTCCCCGCTGCGCCCCGGGGCCACCCTCACCGGCAAGTTCCTGAGCACGTCCTCGATCCCGGGCTGCCTGCTGGGGGTGGCCCTGGACGGGGACACCCCCGCCGGGTCCCCGTCCCTGCTGCAGCACGTGCTGCTGCTGGAGCAGGCGCGGCAGCAGAGCACGCTCATTGCAGGTGAGCCCGAGTGCCTGCCGCGTGTCCCCGCCGTGTCCCCTCCGTGTCCCCCTGGTCCTCCTTCAGTGTCCCCTCAGTGTCCCCCGATCACTCCCTCCGTGTCCCCTCCGTGTCCCCCTGGTCCTCCCTCAGTGTCCCCATGATCCCTCCTTAGTGTCCCCTCCGTGTCCTCCTGGTCCCTCCTCCGTGTCCACCTCAGAGTCCTCCTCAATGTCCCCTCAGTGTCCCCCCGATCCACCCTCTGTGTCCCCTCAGTGTCCCCCTCTTCTCCCCTCAGCATCCCCCTGGTCCTCCCTTGATGTCCCCCCAATCGCCTCTCAATGTCCCCCCAGTCCCCCCTCTTGTGTCCCCCCCAGTGCCCTGCTGTGACTCACGCCGCCCCCTCCCCAGGTGTACCCCGAGGCGCCGCTGCAGCTCTTCCCCGCGCCCCCCCTGGGGGTCCTGGCTCTGCCCCACCCCGCCCTCGCCCGCACCCAATCGTCCCCGGCCAGCGTCAAACCCCCCCAGCCCGAGGGGCCCCCCAAGCACCTCTTCACCACAGGTACGGCTCTGGGGGGTCGGGGGGTCCCTGTGCCCCGGGGTTCTGTCACGTGGGGGGGCTCCTGTCCCGTGGGAGGTGCCAGGGGTGGCTGTGTCCCCCCGCCCCCGAGGGTCCCGTTCCGTGGCGGGGTTGTGGATGTTCCTCTCCTGTGGGATTCTCTTCTTCCTTGGGGTTCCCAATCCTGTGGGGTGCCCAGGGGTCCCCTGACTCTGTCCCCTGGGGTTCCCAATGTTTTGGAATGTCCTGGGGTCCCTCAGTGCCATGGGATCCCTCTGTCCCCTGGGGTTCCCAATCCTGTGGGGTGCCCAGGGATCCCTCAGTGCCACAGGATCCCTCTGTCCCCTGGGGTTCCCAATGTTTTGGAATGTCCTGGGGTCCCCCTACTCCATAGGATCCCTCTGTCCCCTGGGGTTCCCAGTCTGGAATGTCCCAGGGTCCCTCAGTGCCATAGCATCCCTCTGTCCCCTGGGGTTCCCAATATTTTGGAATGTCCCAGGGTCCCCCTACCCCATAGGATCCCTCTATCCCCTGGGGTTCCCAATGTTTTGGAATGTCCTGGGGTCCCCCTACTCCATAGGATCCCTCTGTCCCCTGGGGTTCCCAGTACCTGGGGGTGCCTGGCGTCCCCCAGTCCCACAGATCCCCTTTGTCTCCCGGGATTCCCCACACCTCGGGGTGCCCGGGGATCCCCATATCCCCTGGCAGCCCCCTTCCCCCGGGGGCTGCCCCTCCCTGGGGGTGTCCCGGGGTGCCAGCCGTGCCAGCTGTGCCGTGCCAGGTGTGGTGTACGACACGTTCATGCTGAAGCACCAGTGCACCTGCGGCAACACCACCATCCACCCCGAGCACGCCGGCCGCATCCAGAGCATCTGGTCCCGGCTGCAGGAGACGGGGCTGCTGGGCAAGTGCGAGGTGAGAGGGGGCTCCCCGTGTCCTGGGGGGGGTCAGGATGGCACGGGGAGCCCCGGGGGGCTCAGCCTGTGCCCCTTCCCAGCGGATCCGGGGCAGGAAGGCGACGCTGGAGGAGATCCAGACGGTGCACTCGGAGCACCACGCGCTGCTCTACGGCACCAGCCCCCTGAACCGCCAGAAACTGGACAGCAAAAAGCTGCTGGGTGGGTGCTGGGGGTCCCCCCGCATGCCTGGGAACCCCCTCTCTGGAGCTGGGGTCACCTTGCTGCCCTGTTCCTTGTGATCCCTCTGTTCCCTGAGGGTCCCCATCCCCTGGGGTGTCCAGGAGAGTCCGTGTCCCCTGGGCGTTCCAGTCCTTGGGGTGTTCAGGAGTCCCATGGGATCCCCCTGTCCTCTGGGGTTCCCAATCCCTTGGGGTGCCCTTTTCCCATGGGATCCCCCTGTCCCCTGGCATTCCCAATCCCTTGGGGTGCCCTTTTCCCATGGGATCCCCCTGTCCCCCGGGGTTCCCCCATCCCTTGGGGTGTCTGGGGTTCCCCCAATCCCATGGGATCCCCCTGTCCCCTGGCGTTCCCCATCCCTTGGGGTGCCTTTTTCCCATGGGATCCCCCTGTCCCCAGGCGTTCCCAATCCCTTGGGGTGCTCAGAGATCCCCTTTTCCCACGGGATCCCCCTGTCCCCTGGCATTCCCAATCCCTTGGGGTGCTCAGAGATCCCCTTTTCCCACGGGATCCCCGTGTCCCCCTGTCCCCATCACGCCTTGACCCCGCAGGTCCCATCACTCCGAAGACGTACACGGTGCTGCCGTGCGGGGGCATCGGGGTGAGTCTGGGGGCAGGGCTGGGGGTGTCCCCGGGGTGGCCGTGCCCCGCTGAGCCCCGGTGTCCCCGCAGGTGGACAGTGACACGGTGTGGAACGAGCTGCACTCGTCCAGCGCGGTGCGCACGGCCGTGGGCTGCCTGCTCGAGCTGGCCTTCAAGGTGGCCGCAGGGGAGGTCAAGGTGAGCCTGTGTCACTGTCACTCTGCCTCCCTGCGGGTGTCCCTCTCTGTCCCGTGAGTGTCCCTTTGTCCCCGTTGTGCCCCAATGCCACACGTGTCTCTGTGTCACACACACATCCCTGTGTCCCACCCGTGTCCCTCTCTGTCCCAGTTGTGTCCCTCTGTCCCAGTTGTGCCCCAGTGCCACACGTGTCTCTGTGTCCCACCCATGTCCCTCTCTGTCCCATGCGTGTCCCTCTGTCCCAATTGTGCCCCAATGCCACGTGTCTCTGTGTCACACATGTCCCTCTGTGTCCCACCCGTGTCCCTCTGTCCCAGTTGTGCCCCAATGCCACACGTGTCTCTGTGTCACACACACATCCTTCTGTGTCCCTCCCTGTCCCGTGTGTGTCCCATCCATGTCCTTCCCTGTCCCGTGAGTGTCCCTCTGTCCTGGTTGTGCCCCAATGCCACATGTCTCTGTGTCACACACACGTCCCTCTGTGTCCCACCCATGTCCCTCTCTGTCCCATGCGTGTCCCTCTGTCCCAATTGTGCCCCAATGCTACACGTGTCTCTGTGTCCCTCTGTGTCCCTCTCTCTCCATTGGGCCCCAATGCCACACGTGTCTGTGTCCCACCTGTGTCCCTCTCTGTCCCACACGTGTCCCTCTGTCCCAATTGTGCCCCAATGCCACACGTGTCTCTGTGTCCCACCCGTGTCCCTCTCTGTCCCCCAGAATGGCTTCGCTGTCATCCGCCCCCCAGGCCACCACGCCGAGGAGTCCACGGCCATGTGAGTACAGGGATGGGGCCGGGACCCCTGCCCAGGCCCACCCCCCGCTCCCAGGGCCACCCTCTCCACTGATGTCCCTTGTCCCTTGTCCTCAGGGGCTTTTGCTTCTTCAACTCGGTGGCCATCTCGGCCAAGCTGCTGCAGCAGCGGCTCAGCGTGGGCAGGATCCTCATCGTGGACTGGGTAAGGGGGGGTCAGGGGGGACCCCACAGGCTTTAGGGCCGGTGTGGGGGGGGTCCCTGACACCCAGGTGTCCCCCACCAGGACATCCACCACGGCAACGGGACCCAGCAGGCCTTTTACAGCGACCCCCACGTGCTCTACATCTCCCTGCACCGCTACGACGACGGCAACTTCTTCCCGGGCAGCGGGGCCCCCGAGGAGGTACCGGGGGGAATTTGGGGGGTGGGGGTCCCCTCCGTGCCCCCCCCTCTGTGGCACGGGGTGGGTCACCTGTGGCTGTGGCCAGGTGGGCAGCGGGCTGGGCGTGGGCTACAACATCAACATCGCCTGGACCGGCGGCGTGGACCCCCCGATCGGGGACGTGGAGTACCTGACAGCCTTCAGGTGGGGGGGCTGCACCTGCGGGGGGGCTCCAGGGTGGGAGGAGGCTCTGCCTTGGGGAGTTCCGGTGGCCTGGGGGGGTTCCTGAGTCCCTGGGGGGGCTCTGTCCTATGGGAGGGGTCCCTGGGACGTGGAGTACCTGACAGCCTTCAGGTGGGGGGGCTGCACCTGCGGGGGGGCTCCAGGGTGGGAGGGGGCTCTGCATCGGGGAGTTCTGGTGTCCTGGGGGGGTTCCTGAGCCCCTGGGGGCGTTCCTGAGTCCCTGGGGGGGCTCTGTCCTATGGTAGGGGTCCCTGTGTCCTGGGGGTCTCTGTGTAGTGGTGGCGGGGGGGCTGTATCAGGGGGTCCTCCGGATGCTGGGAGGGTCCCTGCACACCTTGGGGGGTCCTTCACACCTTCGGGGGTTCCTGCACATCTTGGGGGGATTCTTCACACCTTGGGGGGGTCGCTGCACGCTTTGGGGGGATCCCTGCAGACTTTGGGAGGGTCCCTGCACACCTTGGGGGGTCCCTGCACACCTTGGGGGCTCCCTGCTCCCTGGGGGGCTCCCCAAGTCCTGGGGGGGTGTCCCTGTACCCTGGAGGGTCCCCACATCCTGGGGGGGTGTCCCTGTACCCTGGAGGGTCCCCACATCCTGGGGGGTGTCCCTGCCCTCCCGGGGGGCTCCCCCAGCCCCGGGGGGGTCCCGAGCCGCCGCTGCCCCCAGGACGGTGGTGATGCCCATCGCCAAGGAGTTCTCCCCGGACCTGGTGCTGGTCTCCGCCGGCTTCGACGCCGTCGAGGGCCACCTGTCCCCTCTCGGTGGCTACTCCGTCACCGCCAAGTGTAAGTGGGGTCCGGGGGCATCCCGGGGTGAGGACCCCGGCCCGGCCGCCCCTCACCCCGTGCCCGGTGCCCCCCCAGGTTTCGGGCACCTGACGAAGCAGCTGATGATGCTGGCGGGGGGCCGGGTGGTGCTGGCGCTGGAGGGGGGACACGACCTGACGGCCATCTGCGACGCCTCGGAGGCCTGTGTCACCGCCCTGCTCGGCCTCGAGGTACGGGGGGGACACCCCGAGCCCCCCAGCCCTTCCCCAGGGCCGTGTTGGGGCGCACGCCCCGTGCCGTGCCTCAGTTTCCCCTCGTTGGTTGGTGAGGGGCTCCGGTCCCATCCCTGCCGTGGATTTGGGGGGGCTGGTGGCAGTTTGGGGTGCCTGGTGGCAGTCTAGGGGGGTGGTGGCAGTCTGGGGGGCCTGGGGGCAATCTGGGGGGGCTGGTGGCAGTTTGGGGTGCCTGGTGGCAGTCTAGGGGGGTGGTGGCAGTCTGGGGGGCCTGGGGGCAATCTGGGGGGGCTGGTGGCAGTTTGGGGTGCCTGGTGGCAGTCTAGGGGGGTGGTGGCAGTCTGGGGGGCCTGGGGGCAATCTGGGGGGGCTGGTGGCAGTTTGGGGTGCCTGGTGGCAGTCTAGGGGGGTGGTGGCAGTCTGGGGAGCCTGGTGGCAGTCTGGGGGTGCTGGCGGCAGTCTGGGGTGCTGGTGGCAGTCTGGGGGGGCTGACAGCGTGTCCCCCCCAGCTGGAGCCCCTGGACCCGGCCCTGCTGCAGCAGAAGCCCAACGTGAACGCGGTGGCCACGCTGGAGAAGGTCATCGAGATCCAGAGTGAGGACGGGGCCGCGGGAGCTCCCCGAGGGGTCCCCGGGGACACGGGGGGGACACGGGGGGACACGGGGGGACAGCGGCCGCTCCGTGCCAGCCCCCTGCTGTCCCCGCAGGCCGGCACTGGGGCTCCGTGCGGCGCTTCGCCGCCGCCGTGGGCCGGTCCCTGCTGGAGGCGCAGCGCGGGGACACCGAGGAGGCCGAGACGGTGACAGCCATGGCCCTGCTGTCCGTGGGCGCCGAGCGCGCCGGGACGGAGCCACAGGCCAGGTGGGACACGGGGGACATGGGGGGACAGGGAGGGACACGGGGGGAGTGTGACAATGGGGGACATGGGGGAACATGGCAGGGGTGTGACATTGGGGGACATGGTGGGGCTGAATGGAGCCAGGTATGACACCGGGGGGACACGGCTGGGGGGTGTGACACCAGGGGACAAGGGGGACACAGTGTGGGGTGAATGGAGCCGGGTGTGACACCGGGGGAACACGGTTGGGGGGTGTGACACCAGGGGACAAGGGGGACACGGTGGGGCTGAGTGGAGCCAGGTGTGACACCGGGGGAACACGGTTGGGGGGTGTGACACTGGGGGACACACGGGACCTGAGGGGGTGTGACACTGGGGAATATGGGGGGACAAGGGGGACATGGAGCTGGGTGTGACACTGGGGGGAACACGGGGGACACAAGGGACACGGGGAGGGTATGACACGCGGGGACATTGGAGGGGTGAGTGGAGCCGGGTGTGACACCAGGGGGACATGAGGGGGGTGTGTGACACTGGGGGACACGGGGAAGGGGGGTGAATGGAGCCGGGTGTGACACTGGGGGGAACGTGGGGGACACAGGGGACACGGGGAGGGTGTGGCACTGGGGGACATGGAGAGGATGTGACACTGGGGGACATGGCAGGTGTGACATTGGGGGACATGAATGCAGCCAGGTGTGACACCGGGGGGACACGGGGAGGGTATGACTCGTGGGGACACGGGGGACACAGAGGGTGTGACACTTGGGGACATGGTGAGGGGGTGAATGGAGCAGGGTGTGACACCGGGAGGGACACTGGGGGTGACAGACACTTGTCCCTGCCCTGGCCAGGCCAGCAGAGGAGCCAATGGAGGCCGAGCCCACGCTCTGACCCGCCCAGCTCATCCAGCAAACCAAGGAACACCCGGAAGAGATGAAAAACACACACAAAAAAAAAATCACAGTAAAAGAAAAAAAAAAAAAATCCAAAACACACACAAAAAAAAAAAAAAAAGCGAGCAGGAGAGCTGAGGAGAGAGGGGGGAGGGACAGCGGTGAGACCCCCGTGTCCCCCCGTGTCCCCCCCGTGTCCCCCCGTGTCCGTCGGGTCCTCCCGGCGCTGCCCGGACCCCCCCGGGGCTCCTCGAGGTTTTTTTTTAGGGTTTTTTCCTTATTTTCCCCATATTTTTGTGTCTCTCCCCTCCTCGTTCCCTCCCTGGCTCCGGATCCGTCCCCCCCCGGGGGAGGCGATGGGAAATATTCGTGCCTTTAAGTGAGTATTTTTTTTTTTAATGCCTTAATTTCCCTTCGTTTTGGGTTTTTTCTTAATTTTCTTGGGTTTTTTTTTTTTTCCCCTTTCTTTTTCTATTAAAAAGAGGAGAAAAACACAAAAAAAAAATCCCCCCGCCCGTCCTGTGCCCCCGGCTCCCCGCGGTGTTTGCGGTCGTGTCTCTTGTGCAGCAGCAGTTCCACCAGCACCCCCTGTCCCCCCGTGTCCCCCCGTGTCCCCCCCGTGTCCCCCCGTGTCCGTCGGGTCCTCCCGGCGCTGCCCGGACCCCCCCGGGGCTCCTCGAGGTTTTTTTTTAGGGTTTTTTCCTTATTTTCCCCATATTTTTGTGTCTCTCCCCTCCTCGTTCCCTCCCTGGCTCCGGATCCGTCCCCCCCCGGGGGAGGCGATGGGAAATACTCGTGCCTTTAAGTGAGTATTTTTTTTTTAATGCCTTAATTTCCCTTCGTTTTGGGTTTTTTCTTAATTTTCTTGGGTTTTTTTTTTTTTTCCCCTTCGGCCTCCCCGTTTTGGACGGGGACGTGAGACAAAGGGACGAGCCCTGTCCCCCACCCCCCTGTCACTTTGTCACCCCGGCGCCTTTGTTGGGATCAAATTTATCCTTATAGGAGAGGGAAAAAGAAGAAAAGAAGAAAAAAAATAGAGGAAAAACCACTTTATTTTCCTGTTTTGTCACCAGCCGGAGGGGCCTCAGAGCGATTTTAGCTTTAAAAGAGAGAAAACCACCCAACCCCCCCCCAGAAAAATGGATATAATTTTATTACAGATGGATTATTTAATAGTATTTTTTTAATTGGGGGGGGAGGAGGGGGGGGGGACAGGGACAGCACATCGTGGGTTAAATTATTCCGGGGGGGGGGAATTTGGGGTGGTCCCAAATTAGGACAGAGGGATGAGGTTGTCCTTGTCACCTCTCCTGGGTGAGGAGGGGGGACCGTGCGTGTCCCCAAGGCTGGGGAATGGGATCCCCCTCCCCATCCCAGGAGAGGGATTTGGGGAGGGGAGGAGGGTCTCTGCCCCCAGCCCCCCCCCGGCTTGCTTTGGGCTGGTGTCCCCCCCCCGTGTGTCCCCCGTGTCCCCCGTCCGTCCCCGCTCACGCTCGCTCTGGGTCTCGGTTCGGTATTTTGTAAGATGTCACCGATGTTCGTCCTTGTATAAATAAACTGTTTCTGGCAATACCCGCCGGGCCCGCTGCCTTTGGGGGTGCTGGGGGTGTCCCCGTGTCCCTTTTCCTGGCCCCGTGTCCCTTTTCCTGGCCCCGTGTCCCTTTTCCTGCCCTGTGTCCCCACGTGCCTCAGTTTCCCCAGGCACCGCAAGAGGCGCAGGGAGGGAGCGGGGCGGGTCCCCTTTGTCACCCCCGGGCTCGGGGGGCTCTGTCCCCGCTGTCCCCTCCCCCTGCCCGTGTGTCGTGTGTCCCCCCCACCCCCAGCACTCGGGGCCCGGCTCGGTTCTGGAGCTTTATTTGGTTCCAAACCGGGGTGAGGGGGGGTCCTGGCGGGTCGGGGGGGTCCCGGCGGGTCGGGGGATGGGACAGCTGGGGACAGCGGTGGCAGCTCAGTGTCCCCGGCTGTCCCTGGGCTGTGCTCCCAGACCCGCTGGGCACGGGGCACCCCCGGCTCTGCCCCGGGGGGCACAGACCCCCTACCCGGGGTGAGGAGGGGTCCCTGGGGCAGCTGAGGGTGAGCAGGAACCGGGACAACTGCTCGGTTTGGGGGGAAGGAGGGAGAGTGAACCGGGAACAACAGAAACCCCCCACTCAATTTGGGGGTCCAGGGGAAAGGGAGGGTGAGAGTGAACTGGGAATAGAGCAGAAACCCCCCACTCAATTTGGGGGTCCCTGGGAAAGGGAGGGTGAAGATGAACTGGGAATAGAGCAGAAATCCCCCACCCCACTCAATTTGGGGGTCCTGGGGAAAGGGAGGCTGAGAGTGAACTGGAAACAGAGCAGAAACCCCCCCACTTAATTTGGGGGTCCCTGGGGAAAGGGAGGGTGAGGATGAACTGGGAATAGAGCAGAAACCCCCACTCAATTTGGGGGTCCTGGGGAAAGGGAGGGTGAGGATGAACCAGGACAGGAGCAGGGACCCCTTACTCAGTTTGTGGGTCCCTGTGACAAAAGGAGTGTGAGAATGAACTGGCAACAGAGCAGACACCCCCTACTCAATTTGGGGGTCCCTGCACAGGTGGAGACGAACCGACAGCAGATCCCCCTCACTCCCCACCATTCTGGGGGGGGGTCTAGGGGGTTGCCCGGAGCCTCCGGAGGGTGAGGATGAGCTGGGGCAGGAGGGAGCCCACCAGCACGGGCCCCAGGGCGTAGCGGGCACCCACGTTCAGGTACCACAGGGCCGTGCCGTCGCTCTTGGGCAGCTTGTGCAGCACGTCCAGGGCCAGCAGCCCCAGCGTGGCGCTGCCCAGGGGCGGCTCCAGCCCCGGCGGCTCCTCGGCGGCCCGGCGGCTCGGGGGGTGCCTGGCGGCCAGGGCCAGCCCCAGGGCGCTGCCGCTCACCCGGCACAGCGAGGCCCAGGGTCGCGTCTCCGGTCGCAGCCAGGTTGGATCAGAGCACCGGGAGCTGGCCCGGCGGAGGGACCTGAGGGGACAGCGAGGGGGTCGGGGTGTGTCCCCCCCCAGAAATGGATCTCTGGAGCTGGGCCTGACAGCCCCGGGGGGCACATCCCGGTGGTCGGTCCCAAAAACACTGCAGCAGGTTCCTGGGGGTGCCTCCCTCCAGACTGGAGGGGTGCTCTCCGGGGATACCCCTCCCCGGTGGGCACAGCCCTGGGGTACCCCCTGACACCCCAGAAGGCTGGTCCCTGTGACACCCCTGTCCCCCTGTGACACTCCTTTTCCCATGGGACACCCCTTTTCCCCTTTGACATCCCTGTCCCCCCATGACACCCCTTCCCCCGTGGGACCCCTGACCCCCTGTCCCTCTGTCTCCCTGTCCCTCTGTCCCCGTGTCCCCCTCTCCCCCTGTCCCTGTGTCCCTCTGTCCCTCTGTCCCCGTCCCCCTGTCCCCGGGCTCTCACCAGTCCAGGTCCAGGCCCGCGGCCGTGGCCAGCCCGTGCAGGGCCAGCGCGCTCAGGAGCAGCCCCAGCGCCGTCAGCAGGAAGAAGCGGACCTTGAGGAAATTGGGGGGCCGGCGCTGCAGCCCCCAGCCCAGAGCCATCCCTGGCGGCGGGGACAGGCGGGGTCGGCGCTGGGATGCGCTGGGAAGGGGCTGGAGGGAAGGGGAAGGGGCTGGGGTGCGCCCCTCACCTGCCAGGGAGCCGGTGATCACCTGATGGGGGAAGTGGGCCAGGACGAAGACCCGGGAGAGCCCCATGGCCACCAGCAGCAGGATGTAGAGCAGGAACGGGATCAGCCTCAGCAGCCGGCTGGAAGGGAACGGAGCAGGGAGGGAGCGGGATGGAGGAAAGCACAGCTGAAGGGGGCTACAAAAAAACCCTGGGGGGCATTCAGGGGGTCTCTCCCGAGCTGCCAGAGGAGGGATGTGTCCCCCTGGAGCCGCCCTGCTGGGAGGGGAGGGATCCTAATCACCGTCCATGGGTGCTGCGCACTGAGTGGGGGTCCCACTCCCACCCCCTCTTCCCTCTGGAAGCTGCCAAGGGACTGAGCGGGGGTCCCACTCCCACCCCCTCTTCCCTCTGGAAGCTCCCAAGGGACTGAGCGGGGGTCCCACTCCCACCCCGTCTTCCCACGGGTGCTCTGGAAGCTCCCAAGGGACGGTGTCTCCATCCCGGGACTCCTCCTGCCTGCTCCCCGTGGGTTCTGCCCCACAGGAACGCCCCCACATCCCACCCCCCCGTTCCCACAGAGGCTCAGGGCGCTGCCCCTGCCCGTCCCGGACTCACCTCCGGGTGTACCTGGACAGCGCCTTGCTCAGGGCGGTGACAATCGGCCACAGGGCCGCCCCCAGGATCATGCAGTGGCCCGAGGGGCTCCCTGGGGGATGAAGCACAGAGGGGTCCGCGTCCCGGCAGGGGAGAGCTGGCAATGTCCAGCCCAACCCTTCCCGCTGCTCAGGAATGGCTTTTCCCACCTCCAGCCCAGCGCTCCCACACGGGTGGGGCTCCTGGGGCTCCTCCCCGGGGGTCGCGGGGCTGCCCGAGCTGGGACTCACCTGGTCCGGTCTCGCAGGTGATCGGGAACTGGCGCAGCGGGAGCTGCTCCCGCTCGGACAGCCCCGACTCGTGGATCCACCAGTACGGGCGCTCCCCGAACAGGAACCTGCGGCAGCGACAGCGGGGGGCGTGGGAGAGAGCCCCGGCACCGGGACACGACCCCTGCAGCTCATCCCGAGAGCCCCGGCACCGGGACACGATCCCTGCAGCCCATCCTGGGGGATCCAGGAGAGCAGGATCCCTGCAGCCCATCCTGAGAGCCCAGAGACTGGGACAGGATCCCTGCAGCCCATCCTGAGAGCCTCAGGCCCAGGACACGATCCCTGCAGCCCATCCTGGGGGATCCAGGGGAGCAGGATCCCTGCAGCTCATCCCAGGATTTCCAGCAGAGCAGGATCCCTGCAGCCCATCCTGAGAGCCTCAGGCCCAGGACACGATCCCTGCAGCCCATCCTGGGGGATCCAGGAGAGCAGGATCCCTGCAGCCCATCCCACAACAATCCCATCCCCAGGGTTGAAGCCACAGAGGATCAGGATCCCTGCAGCCCATCCCAGGATTTCCAGCAGAGCAGGATCCCTGCAGCCCATCCCAGGATTTCCAAGGATGAAGCCACAGAGGATCAGGATCCCTTTCCAGCCCCGATGCCTCCCGGGCTTTTCTCTGCCAGGAATTCCTGGCAGATGCTGGGGCAGCTCGGGTGACCCTACAGAATGCCACAGGCAGGGAGTGCCTGCCCAGAATGCCACAGGCAGGGAGCAGGAGTGTCCCAGTGCCCCCCTCCACGTGCCCCCCTCACCACTTGAGCACCACGTTGAGCCACTCGGCCACCAGGGCGATCCAGAGGACCATGAGGGACACGTGCTCGTCCAGGCCGCGGGCCAGCGGGAAGCAGACGGTGTAGATGGAGTTGGGATCCAGCTGGGAGCTCAGGAAGAGCCAGATCTGCTCCAGCCAGGGGGGCCCAGCCTGCAGGGCCACGGCGGCGTGGATCCCGGCCTCGTGCAGGGCATCCATGGCACTGGGCTGGGACACAGCAGGGAGATCAGCCCCGGCACAGATCCCCTGGGATCCCCTGGGGACAGGCTGGGAGGTGGCTGGATCCTGTGAAATCCATTGGGGACAGGCTGGGAGATGGCTGGATCCCCAGGGATCCCCTGGGGACAGGCTGGGAGGTGGCTGGATCCCCAGGAACCCCTTGGGGAGAGGCTGGGAGGTGGCTGGATCCCCAGGAACCCCTTGGGGAGAGGCTGGGAGGTGGCTGGATCCCCAGGAACCCCTTGGGGAGAGGCTGGGAGGTGGCTGGATCCCCAGGAACCCCTTGGGGAGAGGCTGGGAGGTGGCTGGATCCCCAGGAACCCCTTGGGGAGAGGCTGGGAGGTGGCTGGATCCCCAGGAACCCCTTGGGGAGAGGCTGGGAGGTGGCTGGATCCCCTGGGATGCCTTGGCACTGGTTCAGGCAGTCATTCACCACTCGAAGTTCGCCCACAAGTGGCTCCCAGGTTTCTGGCCGAGGGCAGAGCACACCTGAGCCTCTGGGACGGGGCCAGGCCGGGATCCCGGCGGTTGCTCTGGGATTTGCTGGAGCGGCTGAGATGCTCCAAAGAGCCACCACCTCCCTGGGGCTTTCCCTTGGAAACCTCCTGGGTCTCCTGCGGCCATTCTGCACGAGGCCGGGGCTCTCCCTGGGGTCTCCCCGAGCCACCCTTGCTATTCCTTGGCGGTTCCCGGGGGTCTCCCTAAGGCGGCTCCTGGGCCTCCCTGGGGTCCCTCGGGGCCTCCCTGTGCTCTCAGGCCCGAGGCCTCCCTGGGGTCTCCCTACACCAGGGCCGCGGCCTCCCCATTCCCACCAGCAGCCTCTGAGCCTCCCGGTGGCGCTGCCCACCCCCCGGTACCGGCGGGAGGTACCTGAGGGGGGGGCTCCATCCCGGGGACCCCTCAAAACTCCCTCCCGCCGCTCTCAGCGCCCTCTTCCGCCTACACTTCCCATCACTGCCCGCGGGGCGGCGCGCTACGGCGGGGCGGGAGGGACAAACCGCGGCCGGGCAGGGCTCAGCCAATCAGAGCGCTGGGCGGAGCAGATCGGCGGGGCGGAGCACCAATCCCCGCCCTCGCTGCCGTGCGGCCCCGCCCCCGCCGCGCCTGGCCGAGGCGAGCGGAGCCGCGGGCGCTGCGGGCGGACAAGATGGCGGCGCCGGGCGAGTACTTCAGCGTGGGCAGCCAGGTGTCCTGCCGCACCTGCCAGGAGCAGCGCCTCCAGGGCGAGGTCGTCGCCTTCGACTACCCCAGCAAGATGCTGGCGCTCAGTATCCACCCGCCCGCGCCTCGCCGCGCTGGTCCCGGCCCCGGCGCGGCCCGCTCGGGCCTCTGCGGCCCGCCCGATGAGGGGGGGGGAGGCGTGAGGGAGGGAGGGGAAAGGGGGGAAGGAGGGGAGGGGGTGTGAGGGGATCGAGGTGGGCGGCGACAGGGAGGGGTTTGAGGGGTAGCGGGAGACCCCCGGGGGATGGGGGGAGCGGGGAGTCCGCTCGGGAGGGGGGGTGGGGGGGGGTGGGGGGGGGGGGGGGGGGGGGGGGGGGGGGGGGGGGGGGGGGGGGATTGGGGCGCCTTCTAAGCGGGGGAGCGGGGGATTGAGGAGCCCTGCGCTGGGGGGAATGGGGGAGTTGGGGGTCTTGGAATGGGTGAATGGGAGGTGGGGTGTCCTGTAGGGAGATTTTTGGGGGGAGTGAGGAGGTTTGTTCTGGGGGGATTGGGGAGCCTGTGTGAGGGTGAGTGGGGGGTTTGGGAGCCCGTACTGAGGGGAGTGGGGGATGGAGCGACCCTGTATTAGAAAGAGCTTCTGGGGGGGAGTGGGGAGCTCTGTACTGGTTTGAATGGGGGCAGAGAGAGCACCCAGTTTGGGGGAGAATGGGGGGGACTGTGGTGTCCTGGAGGTTTTTTTTTGGGGGGGGTGGGCAGTGAGGAACCCTGTAGTGTGGTGAGTGGGGGTGTGGCATTGACTGTAGGGGCGTTGGGGAGCCTTGTGTTGGGGTGAGTGGGGGCAGTGGGGTGTTCCCGGCCCCCCCCCAGTGTGAGCATACATGGATATGGTTTTGTTTGGAATCTGCAAGGAACGGGAAAAGCTGAGAGCTGTTGGAAAGCAGTGGAGGGTCCCAGGAGAGGGGAGGGAAGGTGAATGCTCAGCTCAGGGTTGGAGTTCTGGGGGAGCCCGGGGGTGGGTTCTGCAGGGAATGAGGAGCTGGGAGAGGGTTTTGTGGATGGAGCTGTGGGAAACACAACAGGAAAAGGCCCCCTGGGATGTGGTTGGAGCCAGGGGAGCTGCCAGGTCCCACTGGAGGCAGCAGCAAAGTCCCAGAGGGTCCAACAGATTGCTCAGTGCTGCTTGTCAGCCCCTCGGGGGGCTGGGCCCTTCCCAAAATCCAGCTGTTCCTGACACAGCTGGGGGGCTCCAGCTCATCCCCCAAAGGGGGGACTGGAATTGCCTGGCTTTCTGCACGCCACTGAAGGGTGTTTTTTAGGGAGGGCTCCACCTGGTGCTCAGGGGGCTGGGAGAGGAACAGGGGCTTCCATGAGGATCTCTTCCAGGGGGAGATGGTGTTGGCATGGAAGAGGCTCTCCATGCTGTGCTCCCTGCTCCATCCATAATCATCATCAATCCATAATCCAACATCCATCCATCCATCCATCATCCATCCATAATCCAACATCCATCATCCATCCATCCATCCATCCATCATCCATTCATCATCCATCCATCCATCCATCCATCCATCCATCCATCCTCATGGGAGCAGAGGAATTGTGCAGGAATCCCTGTCAGCTCTGGAAGGGATTTTTTTAGTGGTGCTGTCTCATTCCCAACAACCAACCTTGTGTGTCCCTCTCCTGGGAACTCCCTCCCTTCCAGAGCAGGGAATGCTCCTGGGGATGCTGCTGCCTGCAGGAGGCAAGAGTTTTGGTGGGAAAAGTACAAATTTGGTGGTGCTGGTTCGGGCCAGTGGTGGTGGTGGGCTGGTGCTGGTGGACCAGGACTGGAAAACTCAGTCTGGAGTTGGGATAGAGCAGGATCAGCACCAACCAGTGCAAAGGGAGATGAGTGAGATGGGATCACTGATGATCCCAACTGGGGACACAGGAGCAGAGGAGCTTCCCACAAACCCAACCTTCTCCTGGTTTGCTCCTGGGCCGTGTCCCACCTACAAAAACCTCTCCCTGGATTTGTTTTCCTTAATCCCCTCCTCCAGAATGCCCCTCTTCCAGTGGCAAGCCCAACCACGCAGACATCCTGCTCGTAAACTTACAGTACGTGTCAGAAGTGGAAATAATCAATGACCGCACGGAAACGCCTCCCCCTTTAGCCTCCCTCAACGTCAGCAAGGTGAGAGAGCCCCTCAGCAGGGATCCCCCAGATTCCTGCAGGGATCCCCCAAAATCCTTCAGTGATCCAGCAGGATTCACCACTGGAGCTGCTCCCAGTGCAGCTTCCCGGAGTTCCATCCTGGATCTGGGGTTTGGTGATTTGGGTCTGGGTTTTGGCAGTTTGGGCTCTGGGTTTTGGCAGTTTGGGGCCTGGATTTTGTTGGGTTTAGTGTGTGGGCTTTTGGCATTTAGGGCCTGGTTTTTGGGTGGTTTTGGAGCCTGGATTTTATGTCTAGATTTTTGGTGTTTGGGGACCTGGATTTTGGTATTTTTGGGGTCTAAGGTGATCTTGTTTTGGGACTTGGATTTTGAGGGGTTTGGAGCCTGGGTTTTGCTAGTTTGGGTCTAGGTGGTGGTGTCTGGGGTCTGGATGCTATTTTGGATCTAGATTTTGGCATTTTGGAGTGCACAGGAAGGGTAAAGGTGAACTCATAAAGGGGAACTCATGGAATTCTGAGGAATTGCTTTACATCCATCCTGGAAAGGGATCACTGCCAAATCCCAGTGATGTGAAAAACAGGGGAGGTGACCCCAAGCCCTCAGTGCTGGGATGAATCCAGGTGTGGGGTGCTCAGTTGTCACCTCCGTGTCCCACAGGGACACCTCTCCCGGGGCACCACCTGGGTGTCCATCCCCTCCTGGGTCCCTTCCCGATGGATTAAAATGTCCAAGGGCTCGGATGACACAGCTGCCACCACGATGTGACACTTGGCTGTCACTGCAGCGAGTGACATGGCTGGGAGCACAGCCCGAGGGGAATCCCCTCAGGAATCCAGTGCTCACTTTGGGGAACCCCTCAGGAATTCCAATGCTCAATTTGGGGAACCCCTCAGGAATCCAGTGCTCACCTTGGGGAACCCCTCAGGAATCCAGTGCTCAATTTGGGGAACCCCTCAGGAATTCCAGTGCTCACTTTGGGGAACCCCTCAGGAATTCCAATGCTCACTTTGGGGAATCCCTCAGGAATTCAATGCTCACCTTGGGGAACCCCTCAGGAATCCAGTGCTCACTTTGGGGAACCCCTCAGGAATCCAGTGCTCACTTTGGGGAACCCCTCAGAAATTCCAGTGCTCACTTTGGGGAACCCCCTCAGGAATCCACTGCTCACTTTGGTCTTCTCCAGCACCCCAGAATTGTGGGTTTGGTGTGTGGGGCAGTGCCAGCTGCAGCTGGGTTGGAAGGGGCTGTGCCAGGGCAGGAGGGCCGTTCTGTGGCTCTGCCCCACATCCCCATGGGGGCTCAGGACTGGGAGGGTGGTGCTGGTACTGGTTGGACTGGGAGAAGGAGCTGTGTGCACATGGGAGTGCTGGCAGCACTCCAGAGAGTTGGGGACTTCTGGGGACACCCCTGTCCCACGGGGCTGGCACTCCCCTGAGGACCTTGGCACAGCCATCCGGTGCCAATCCAGGAAGATTTTGGAGGGATCCCCTTGATCTCCCCAGCCTGCTGGCACCCAGGTGGGATGAGGGGCCACCCTGGCCCTGGGGGACCCTGGCATGGCCCCTGGTGGCCCTGGCATGAACCTCGGTGGCCCCCACGGTCCCTCCTTGGCTGGTGCTGTGAATTCCCAGCCACTGACGAGGTGTGTGCAGGGAACTCCTTGGAGTGCTGGCATCCAGGGGCTGCAGCTGCAGGGCTGAGCCATTTCCTCTTGGGAAATGGGAACATTTCCTCTTGGGGTGGCCAGGGAGGGGGCTGATGAGCCCAGGGATGGATCCCGTGGCAATGCTGGGGTGCTGCTGCTGGCACCTCTCCTGGGGGTTCCAGTCACCTCCTGGTGGCCTCTTGTCAGGGCTGTCCCCAAGTCTGGGTGCAGCAGCTGCTGGAGGAGCATCCCAAGGCCTGGGACAGAGGGGATCCACCCTCAGGCTGGGGAAGGGGGATCTGGTCTGGCTGGGAAGGGGATCTGCTCAGGAGGGACACGGCAGAGGGGATTCCCAGGGCTCTGTCCCACAGCTCCAGCCCGGTGTGGTGGGGGGATTCCACTTCTCCAGCCTTGGGGCAGCCCCCCCGCAGGGGTGAGGGGCTGTGGGACCCCAGGGAAGGCTGGGAAGGGTGTGGGGTGCAGGGAAGTTCCTGTGGAACGTTGTGCCTGCTTTGGAAGCCTGGCTGGTGGTCTTGGAGAGAGCCATTCCCACATGGAATGGGGTGGGTGGCTTGTGAGGGTCCGGGGGGCTCCTGTCCCTGCTGAGGCATTCAGGGAGCACATGGAGACATCCCAGTGCTCCTGCAGTGCCTGCTCCCACCAAGGGGGGCTTGGGATGGCTGGGAGGGGGCCTCCTGTCCCTGAGGGTCCCTAAAGTGTCCCCAGTCAGAGGGAGCTCGGGCTTTCCATCCTCAGAGGGGCTTTGGAAGGGGTGAGACCCCCCTCAGCCAGCAGCAGGAAGCCAGAGCAGCTCTGGGTGTGCTCCCAGGGATGAGGAGGCTGCAGGAGGAGGAAGAGGAGGGATGATGCTGGTGTGGCTCCTCCACTGCGGCAGCTCCAGCCAGGAAAAGGCAGCTGGTCCAAGGCTGCTGCCTCCAGGCTCTGCTTCCTTCTCCTCCCACATCCATGGGATTCAACATGGGGGAGGCCAGGGTCGGGGTTTTCCATCTCTATTCCAGCACCCTGTGTGTAATCACACCTCCCCACACACGGATGCGACTCCCAGATAACCAATTCTGGTTATTTTTTGGGAACAAACCAACTGCTGCAGGCTAAAGTTGCTCCTGCTCCTGCGTGGGGCATTTACTCCCAGCGTGTTGGGTGTTCCAGGCTCCTGTTCCCCATCTCCATCCCAAGTAAACTGAGTAGTGAGGGGGGGGTTTGCACCTAAAATACCAGAATTCATTCAGAAAAGGCCGAAGGGAAGGGGCAGGGGGATGTGAGAAGATGGCACCACCATTCCCAAATCTCTGGGAGGCCCTGGCAGTGGTGAGGGTGCCTCCAGAGGGGAATTCAGGCTGGAATCACAAGGGCAGAGCCGTGTCTGGGGGGTCCCTGTGTCCCCTCTGCTCCCAGCCCAATCCCCCCATCCCTGTGTTTCCCCAGCTTGCCAACAAAGCACGGACGGAGAAGGAGGAGAAGATGAGCCAGGCGTATGCAATTAGTGCTGGTGTCTCTCTGGAGGGGCAGCAGCTCTTCCAGACCATCCATAAGACGTGAGTGCCCACCTCGGGGTCCCCAATGCCCACCTTGGGGTCCCCAGTGCCCACCTCGGGGTCCCCACCCTCCTTTTTGGGGACCCTCACAGCATTTTCGGGGCATTTCCCTCTCTGGCTTTGCTCTGCTGTGTCCTGGGTGGGATCCTTGGTGGGGAGGGGGGCTCCCTGCCTGCTCCTGCTCCGTGCCCTGCCTGGCACATCCCACCCCCCTGGACTCCCACCCCTCTGGGTGACCCTGGAGTGACCAGGGGGGGCTCTTTGCCCCCTCAGTGAGACACAAACCCACCCTGGGGGGGCAGCAGTGGCGTTCCCTGATGCCGTTGTCCCTCCCCTCAGCATTAAAGACTGTAAATGGCAGGAGAAGAACATAGTTGTGATGGAAGAAGTCGTCATTGCCCCTCCCTACCAGGTGGAAAACTGCAAAGGCAAAGAGGGGAGCGCCCTGAGCCACGTACGCAAAATAGTGAGTGTGGGCTGGGGACAGGGCAGGGTGGCACGTCCTGGCAGGGTGGCACGTGCTGGGCACAGCCAGGAGCCCCTCCTTGGCTGGGCTCCAGCCCCTCCTGGCATCCCCTTCCCTCTCCAGACCCCCCTGCCTCCCGTTTTTCAGTCCTGTGTTCAGAAGGGTGAGCAGGGCTGGGGATACTGAAGGACTGGGTGGGTGTCACCTCCCTGGGGACACCTGAGACCCGTCCTGGCTTGGCCTCCAGCCCCTCCTGGGGTTCTCCAGCCCCTCCTGGGGTTCTCCATCCCCTCCTGGGGGTTCTCCATCCCCTCCTGGTGTTCCCCAACCCCTTCTGGTGTTCCCCAGCCCCTCCTGGGGGTTCTCCATCCCCTCCGGGGGTTCTCCATCTCCTCCTGGTGTTCCCCATCTCCTCCTGGGGTGTTCCCCATCCCCTCCTGGGGGTTCTCCATCCCCTCCGGGGTCTCCCCATCCCCTCCTGGTGTTCCCCATCCCCTCCTGGGTCTCCCCATCCCCTCCTGGGTCTCCCCATCCCCTCCAGGTCACCGTTCCTTCCCTGAGCCCCTGGGTGCCCCCTTCCCCTGCAGGTGGAGAAACATTTCCGGGACGTGGAAAGCCAGAAGGTCCTGCAGCGTTCACAAGCACAGCAGACACAGAAGGACACGTCCCTGTCATCCTGAGGCCACCTCGAGGCCACCGCCCTGTCCCCGTGTCCCCTCCCCGGAGGCGGCGCCGGGGGCACCTTCGACTTTTATTTCCTTTTTTTTTTTTTTTTTTTTTTTTTTTTTTTTTTTTTTGGTAT
>NW_024517984.1:608351-609954 GCF_017590135.1 Pyrgilauda ruficollis
GGGGGCCCCCCTTCTTTTTTTTTTTTTTTTTTTTTTTTTTTTTTTTTTTTTTTTTTTTTGGGGAATCTCAACCAATTCCAAACTTTAGACTTCAAAAACAAAACGAGAAAAGAGAATAATTTAAAGCTCCTCTCACGCATTACTTGACTAACAGACTTTGTTTTTTTCCGCCATGGTTTCTCCCTCCAGCCAGTCAGACTCTGTTAATTTTATTTTTTGGCCTTTTTTTCTGTTTTCCACCCAATTCCTGCCTCCCTTTTCCCCAAAAATCCCTCCAGAAAATAAAGCTAACGAGCTGACTGTGGTGGCTGACCCGGGACCCTCGTGACCAACGTGGTCTCGTTTTAATTTTGTTTGCACAGGGCAAGGCTTGAATTAGTCTTATTTTTCTTATCTTTAAATATATATATGAATATATATTAAAATGTTCTTTAAATATTTGTCTGCTTTAGGGTCGTGGCAAAAAATCCCTTTTAACACCCCCTCGGGAGCAGCCAGAACCTGGATTTGGGGTTTTCCCCCCAATTCCTTTATGTTTTTAAATTTTTTTTCCCCTTTTCCATTTAATTTTAAATTTCTTCTTTAATTTTAATTTTTTTTTGCCACGATCCTCCCCCTCCCCATTTTGTTTCTTTCCTTTTTTTTTTTTTTTTAATTAAAAAAAAAAAAAAAGCAGATCAAACTCAAAACAATTCAAGCCCTGCCTTTAGGAAAATTAAAGATTAAAAAAAAATTAAAAAAAAAAGAAAAAAAAAAGGAAAATTTTTTAGTCTTGTTTAGCAAAAAACAATAAAAACCCGAAATTTTTTTAACCATCACCGCAGTCTGTGGGGGCTCAATGGGGGCGTGGCCTCGCGAGGGGCGTGGCTAACATGAGTGGGCGTGGTTTGGGTGGGCTTTGTTACTCCTTTATTATGGGGCGTGGCTTCGGCGGGGGGCGTGGCCTGGCGCGGCATTTTCAATGAATGTTCGTTTGATTGACGGGGCGCGGTTTAGGCCATGGCGGGGTTTTTGGGGGGAAGGCGCGGCCCAGGGCGGGCTGGAGGCTCCATGGGCGCGGCTGTTCCGGAGCGGGGCCGCGGTTTTGGGGCAGGAGCCGCCATTGAACGGAGGGGCGCGGCCTGAGGGTCATGAGGGCTCTCCAATTAAAGAGGCGTGGTTTGTACCAGGGGGCGTGGTTTTCCCCTTGCGGGGCGCTGATTGGCCCGCGAGGCGGCTCTTCCTGCGCGGCATTTCCGGCGGGACGGCCCGGTGATGGCGGCGGGCCGCGGGTGGAGGCGGCGGGCGCTGCGCCTGCTGACGGCGGGCGGCGGCGTCCTGCTCACCCGCTTCCCCTTTTGGCACTGCTTCAGCGGGCTCCTGCTGTGCGCCGAGCGCGCCGACCTGCGCCGGTGCGCCTGGGGGTGCTCGTGGGGAGCCTGGGGCTGGGAAGGGCCTGCGGGTGGTTGTGAGGGCAGCGGCGGGTGTGAGGCTGGGCTGGCGGCCATCTGTGAGAGCCTGGGGGGCTTGTGGGGCCGGAGGGTCAGTGGGGGATGTGGGGTCTGGGGGAGTGTCAGGGGTGCAGAGGCTGCTGCAGGGCCCTGAGGGCTGGGGGTTGGCCCTG
>NW_024517984.1:610667-614047 GCF_017590135.1 Pyrgilauda ruficollis
GGGTGGCCCTGAGGGGCCGGAGGTGGCTCTGAGGGGCCGGGGATGGCCCTGAGGGGCCGGGGGTGGCTCTGAGGGGCTGGGGGTGGGAGAGCCTGTGGGGCCTGGGGGGCTGCTGGGTGAGTGTGGGGCTGCTCCGGGTGACAGGGACCCTCGGTGGGGCTGGGACAGGTGACAGGGACCCTCGGTGGGGCTGGGACAGGTGACAGGGAGCCTCGGTGGGGCTGAACAGGTGAGGTTTGAGGGGGCCACGGAGCTGCTGCCTGGGGCTGAGGGGAGACCCCAGCAGTGTCGGGGGCTGGAGGAGGCTCTGGGGTCTGGGAAGGGGACAGAGCAGCAGTGGGGACACAGAGGGGCTCTGTGGCTACCCCATGACCCGGGGCAGGCTCTGGGGGTCCCGGGGTGGGCGCGGGGGTGCCGGAGCTGCCGTCCCCGCAGGAAGCCGGACATCCCGGTGCCATACCTGTACGTGGACATGGGCGTGGCCGTGCTCTGTGCCAGCTTCATGTCCTTCGGGGTCAAGCGGCGCTGGTTCGCCCTGGGGGCCGCCCTGCAGCTGGCAGTGGCCACCTACGCTGCCCACGTCGGGGGCCACGTGCACTACGGCGACTGGCTCAAGGTGAGACCCCCCCCCTGGTGTCCCCAGAGCCCCGGGTGGCACTGAGGGACAGTCCCGGGTGTCACTGGGGGTGGCACTGAGGGGTGGCACTGAGGGCAGCCCTGGGTGTCACTGGGGGTGGCACTGGGGCCGGCACTGAGGGCAGCCCGGGTGGCACTGAGTGTGACACTGGGGGCAGCCCGGGTGGCACTGAGAGTGGCACTGGGGCTGGCACTGAGGGCAGCCCGGGTGGCACTGGGGCTGGCACTGAGGCTGGCACTGAGGGCAGCCTGGGTGGCACTGGGGCTGGCACTGAGGCTGGCACTGAGGGCAGCCCGGGTGGCACTGGGGCTGGCACTGAGGGCAGCCGGGGTGGCACTGGGGGTGGCACTGGGGCTGGCACTGAGGCTGGCACTGAGGGCAGCCCGGGTGGCACTGGGGCTGGCACTGAGGGCAGCCCGGGTGGCACTGGGGCTGGCACTGAGGCTGGCACTGAGGGCAGCCCGGGTGGCACTGGGGCTGGCACTGAGGCTGGCACTGAGGGCAGCCCGGGTGGCACTGGGGCTGGCACTGAGGCTGGCACTGAGGGCAGCCTGGGTGGCACTGGGGCTGGCACTGAGGCTGGCACTGAGGGCAGCCCGGGTGGCACTGGGGCTGGCACTGAGGGCAGCCGGGGTGGCACTGGGGCTGGCACTGAGCGTGCCCTCTCCGCAGGTGAGGATGTACTCGCGCACCATCGCCATCATCGGCGGATTCCTGATCCTGGCCAGCGGCGCGGGGGAGCTGTACCGGCAGAAACCCCGCAGCCGCTCCCTGCAGTCCACGGGCCAGGTGTTCCTGGGCATCTACCTCATCTGCCAGGTACCGGGCTGGGGACAGCTGGGGGACAGCAGGGGCAGGGGACACCCCTGTGCTGTGGGTTGGGGACACGGTTCCCTGCAGGAGAAGCCTTGGAACGGTGCTCACAGTGCTCCACGTTGTCCCTGGTGGGGGACTCAGGCTGGTGTCACCAAGCCCACACTGTCACCGACCCCACACTGTCCCCAGGGGAGAAGCCATGGGCAGCAGATGTCCTTGGGGGATTGTCACCAGTGCCACCACACTGCATCCCCCATAACCCCTGGGTAGAGCTCATATGGATGTTCCTAGTGCCACCACACTCCAGATCCCCATTGTCCCTGGGACAGGGCCATAACCCCTGGGTAGAGCTCATATGGATGTTCCTAGTGCCACCACACTCCAGATCCCCATTGTCCCTGGGGCAGGGACATAACCCCTGGGTAGAACTCATGTGGATATTCCCAGTGCCACCACACTCTCACGTGGATGTTCCCAGTGCCACCACACTCCAAATCCCCGTCCCAGTGCCACCACACTCTCACGTCCTGGGTAGAACTCATGTGGATATTCCCAGTGCCACCACACTCTCACGTGGATGTTCCCAGTGCCACCACACTCCAGATCCCCGTTGTCCCTGGGGTAGAACTCTCACGTGGGGGTTCCCAGTGCCACCACACTCCAGATCCCCGTTGTCCCTGGGACACAAACCTCTCATGGCACCGGTGCCACCACTCCACGAGCGTCCCCTCGTTCCCCGCTGTCCCCGCAGGCCTACTCCCTGCAGCACAGCACCGAGGACCGCCTGGCCTACCTGGACCACCTGCTGGGCGGGGAGCTGGCCCTGCAGCTGCTCTTCCTGCTCTACGGGCTGCTGGCCCTGGCCTTTCTCTCGGGTTACTACGTGAGGACGGCGGCGCAGGTGCTGGCCGTGCTGCTGCCCCTGGCCATCCTGCTCATCGACGGCAACCTGGGCTACTGGCACGCGCTGCGCCGCGTCGAGTTCTGGAACCAGATGAAGCTCATCGGCCAGAACGTCGGCATCTTCGGGGCCGTGGTCATCCTGGCCACCGACGGATGAGGGGAGAGAGGGTGGGAGGGTTTTTGTAAGGAGCGCCGCTATTTATTTGTTGATTTTTTTGTTGTTGGGTTTTTTTTTTGGTGGTGTTTGTAAATATTTGATAATTTTGGCGGAGGATGCTTAGGGGGTGGCGGCCACTGTGTGGCCAGGGCCCCTCTCCCTGCTGAGGGGTGTCACTGCTCCCCCCACCACCCCAAAAAAAAATGTATTTTTACTGATGCACTGAGAAATTTTTAATGTCTCACCCCAGGGTTTTGGGTGCCAGGGTGAGGGGCTGCAGCTTTTGGGGCAGAAACTGTTTTTGGGGTTCTGGAGCTGCACTGCAGGGGGGCTTTGGGGAGTGATTGGGAGGGAAGAGCTGCTCTGGGGAAATGCTTTAGAGGAGTCCCTCTGGGGGAGCTGATTCAGGGGCCCGTGCAGGGCAGGTATCTGTGTCCCCCCCGGGCTGTCCGTGTCCCCCCGCCCTGTCCGGAAAAGCAAACAGGGCTGATAAGGGGCTTCCTCCGGGGGGCCCTGATGGCGCCTCCGGCGGAACCGGGGCCATAAAACGCGGGCAGGCGGCAGAGCCCTGATTGCTGGGGGGGGGGGCACCGCGGCTCCTCACCCCCGGGACCCCCCCGGCGGCTCCAGCCCCGCGCCTTCACCCCCAGACCCTCCTCTTCCTCCTCACTGCTCTTGCAGAGGTGGGGGCGGGCAGGGGACACCCCCCTGGCCTGTCCCCGTGGGGGTCCCCGCTGTGCCGGGGGGTGCAGCCCGGCCCCCCCTCCCCCGGCAGAGCCATCCTGTGACCTTTGGAAAATGTCTGTTTGCTGTCACTCGGATAAATGGGGCAGAAAGCTCCCGCACCCCCCCTCCCCCGGGTCCCCC
>NW_024517984.1:614222-617070 GCF_017590135.1 Pyrgilauda ruficollis
TATGGAGCCGGGGGTGCTCTGAGGGTGGGACATTCCCACAGGGAACGGGGTCCTGGGGGGCAGAGCCTGCTTGGGGGGGGGGTCCCGGGGGTGAATGGGGGTGCCCCCCCCGCAGCCACAGCCGCCCGTCGCCCCTGTCCCCCGCAGATGGTGACGTCCCCGCGGCCGTGGCGCGCGCTGGTGGCCGTGTCCCTCTGTGCCCTGCTGTGCCTGGCGGCCGCGTACCCCCCGAAACCCGAGAGCCCCGGCGACGACGCGTCCCCCGAGGAGATGGCCCGGTACTTCTCGGCCCTTCGCCACTACATCAACCTGGTCACGCGGCAGAGGTGAGCGCGAGGCGGGGGGTGACACACGCGTCCCTGTCCCCGCGGGGTCCCCTTGGCGCCTCCGCGCGCGCCCCCACGGGGTCCCCGTTGCTCAGGCGCGCTCCCGCGTCCCGCAGGTACGGGAAACGCGCCAGCCCCGGTCCCGCCGTGGCGGAGCTGCTCCTGGGGGCCGCCAGTGACAGGTCACGGTGAGTGTCCCTGTCGCTGTCCCCCTCCCTGCGCCCATCGCCCCCGGGCGGGAGCTGTGGGCTGCACACCCCGGGGTGGGGGTCCCGGCGCTCTTTGGGGTCCCAGGGGTGTTTCGGGGGTCTCATTTCCCCTTCTCTCACACCGGCTCTTCCCGCAGGTACGATGACGACTCCTCGTGGTGACCGCCCCGCCCAGCCCCCCCCGTCCCCCAAATCCTCCCCATCTCTCCGGGTCCCCCCAGGGGACTCAGGGCCAGCGCTGCAAGGCCGGGGACCCCCAGAACCCGGCTCGGGGGCGTCCCGCTGCCGGGGGGGTGGGCCCGACCCCTTCCCCTCCTCTCCGCTGCCGGGGGGGTCCCGCGCGGTCCCTGCACGGCCCCGCAGCGACAATAAAGAGCACGATCGTGGGCACGGGCTCCGCGCTGTGCGTGCCGGGGCGCGGGGGGCGCGGGGAAGGGCAGGGGGGATGGAGGGAGATGGAGGGATGGAGGGAACAGGGGGCAGGAGGGATGGAGGGAGATGGAGGGATGGAGGGAACAGGGGGCAGGACCCCCCTGCCTGTGCCCCTCTCGTCCCTCCTGTGCCCCTCTCGTCCCTCTGTCCCTCCGTGGGGCCGTGCCCACCTCCTGTCCCCTGCGGAGCCCCCTCAGCGCGGGGTCAAACATTAACCAGCGCTGTGCAGGGGCCAACTGTCCCTGTCACCCCCCGCCATGGCCCCTGTCCCCCCTCCCCGCCCGAGTGGGCACCTGGCCACAGGTGCTGCGTGGCAGGGTGACATCAGCGGGGACACGGGGGGATAAAAGGGCCAGCACGGCGGTGGCAGCAGCGGCACCGAGGACCCGGCGTGTCGGGCAGCGTCCCCTCGTCTGGCTGTGTCCCTGCGTCCCCGCCCGAGGAAGAAGGTGAGTGGGGACGGTGACAAACAGGTGTGTGACAAACAGGTGTGTGACAAACAGGTGTGCGGGGGACACGCGTGTGCAATGGTTTGTGCAAGGCTGAAGGTGTGCAGGAGTGGGACACGGGGCGTGCAGGTGTGGGAGTGGGCAGGTGTGTGCAGGTATGTGTGTGGAGGTGTGTGCAGCTGTGTGCAGGTGTGTTGAGGTGTGCACAGGTGTGTGTGTACTGTGTGCGGGTGTGCATGTAGAAGTGTGTACAGGGGTGTGTAGGTGTGTTCAAGTGTGTGTAGGTGTGTGTGTGCTCCCTCATCCCAATGTGCTCTCTGTCGTGGTGCACTCCCTGTCGTGACACGCTCCCCATCCCAATGTGCTCCCTGTCATGACATGCTCCCTGTCAGGACAAGCTCCCCAACAGGACCCGCTCCCTGTCGTGACACACTCCTCATCCCAATGTGCTCTCTGTCGTGACATGCTCCTTGTCATGACATTCTCCCCATCCCAATGTGCTCCCTGTCGTGACATGCTCCCTGTCAGGACAAGCTCCCCATCAGGACCCGCTCCCTGTCATGACATGCTTCCCATCCCAATATGCTCCAAAGCTGTCGTGACACGCTCCCTGTCGTGACACGCTCCCTGTCGTGACACGCTCCCCATCACAAGGTGTTCCCTGTCACACACTCCCCATCACCACCCGCTCCCTGTCGTGCCCCTCTCCCTGTCAGGATTTTTCCATGCAGGGCGACCCCAAGGCTGTGAACGACTCTGACTCCATGATTTCAGCAGGCTGAACAACTGCTTGATTAAGCTAGATTATATTACACTGATATTATATAAAAACTATACTAAAAAATACTACAGAAAACCCCGTGACTGTCCTGTCACGACACAGCTTTGACCCAACTGGCCAATCAATCCAAACAATCATCACCAAACCCAATTAACAAATCACTGCGGGTGAACAGTCCCCATAACGCATTCCGCGCGTGCCAAACAACAGGAGCACAAGTAGGGATAAGATTCGTTTTCTCTTCTCCTCTGAGCTTCCCGCTGGAGAAGTTCTTCCCCAGGACAAATCCTGGGAGAGAGAACGATGTCTCTGTCTGTTCAGAGAATGTGAGCGCCACGGGGACGCGCTCCCGCGGCATGTCCCTGTCACCCGGGGCGTGTCCCTGTCACCCGGGGCACATCCCTGTCACCCGGGGCGTGTCCCTGTCACCCGGGGCCGTGTCCCCGTAACGCGTCCCCGTTGCAGGTACGGGAAGCGGGCAGGTGGGCGAGCGCTGGGCCAGGAGCCCCTGGGTGCCCCGGGCTGCTGAGCCCCAGGTAAGGGGCTGGGGGGCGGGAGGAGCCCCCCATGGCTCCCCCCAGTCTCAGTGTCCCCAGCAGGGACAGCTTGGGGGGACAGGGGGGCTCTGGGCGGGGGGAATTCAGGGGGTCC
>NW_024517984.1:618277-621382 GCF_017590135.1 Pyrgilauda ruficollis
TCCCTGTCGCGATACACCCCCCCCATCGCGATGTGCTCCCCATCGCGACACTCTCCCTACCGTGATGTGCTCCCCAGTCCGACGTGCTCCCACCACAGCGTGCTTCCCTTCGTGATGTGCTCCCCATCTCAGTGCACTCCCTGTCGTGACACGCTCCCTGTCATGACACACTCCCCATCTCAATGCACTCCCTGTTGTGGAATGCTCCCTGTCGTGACATACTCCCTGTCGAGACAAGGTCTCCATCAGGACCCGCTCCCTGTCATGACATGCTCCCCATCCCAATGTTCTCCCTGTCATGACATGCTCCCTGTCAGGACAAGCTCCCCATCAGGACCCACTCCCTGTCGTGACACGCTCCCTGTCGTGACACGCTCCCTGTCGTGACACGCTCCCTGTCGTGACACGCTCCCTGTCGTGACACGCTCCCCATCACGAGGTGCTCCCTGTCACACACTCCCCATCACCACCCGCTCCCTGTCGTGCCCCTCTCCCTGTCGGGATTTTTCCATGCAGGGCGACCCCAAGGCTGTGAACGACTCTGACTCCATGATTTCAGCAGGCTGAACAACTGCTTGATTAAGCTAGATTATATTACACTGATATTATATAAAAACTATACTAAAAAATACTACAGAAAACCCCGTGACTGTCCTGTCACGACACAGCTTTGACCCAACTGGCCAATCAATCCAAACAATCATCACCAAACCCAATTAACAAATCACTGCGGGTGAACAGTCCCCATAACGCATTCCGCGCGTGCCAAACAACAGGAGCACAAGTAGGGATGAGATTCGTTTTCTCTTCTCCTCTGAGCTTCCCCCTGGAGAAGTTCTTCCCCAGGACAAATCCTGGGAGAGAGAACGATGTCTCTGTCTGTTCAGAGAATGTGAGCGCCACGGGGACGCGCTCCCGCGGCATGTCCCTGTCACCCGGGGCGTGTCCCTGTCACCCGGGGCACATCCCTGTCACCCGGGGCGTGTCCCTGTCACCCGGGGCCGTGTCCCCGTAACGCGTCCCCGTTGCAGGTACGGGAAGCGGGCAGGTGGGCGAGCGCTGGGCCAGGAGCCCCTGGGTGCCCCGGGCTGCTGAGCCCCAGCCCGGGGCGTGTCCCTGTCACCCGGGGCCGTGTCCCCGTAACGCGTCCCCGTTGCAGGTACGGGAAGCGGGCAGGTGGGCGAGTGCTGGGCCAGGAGCCCCTGGGTGCCCCGGGCTGCTGAGCCCCAGGTAAGGGGCTGGGGGGCGGGAGGAGCCCCCCATGGCTCCCCCCAGTCTCAGTGTCCCCAGCAGGGACAGCTTGGGGGGACAGGGGGGCTCTGGGCGGGGGGAATTCAGGGGGTCCTGAGGGTGTCAGGGTGGGGGATGTGGGACCAGGGGGATGGGGGGGGAGTCCCTGAGGGTGTCAGGGGGGGGGATGTGGGACCAAGGGGATTGGGGAGACTCTGTGGGGAAGGGGACACGGGGCTGGGGGACCCTGCGTGACCCCCCCCTTTTGTTTCAGGGACACCGCTGGGGCTGAGTGGGTGAAGAAGCCCAGAAGGTGCAGCCCCCCCAACCCCGGTCCCCCCAGAGCCAGCACCGAGTCCCAGCAATAAAACCCCCCCTGCAGCCACCTCCTGTCCTGCCTCTGCCTGCTGGGGACACTGGGGACACTGGGGACAGTGGGGACACTGGGGACAGCAGCTGAGGGGGAATGGGAGTGCTGGGGACACTGGGGAGCTGCAGACGCTGAGTCTGGGGACCGTGGTGATGCTGGGGACAGAGGGGGTGCTGGTGGCTCTGGGGGTGCTGGGGACACGGGACACTGGGGGCACTGAGGGTGGCGGGGACGCCGAGTGGCCGTGCTGGGCACACCGAGGGTGCTGTGACTGGGGACACTGGGGACACCGAGTGGCCGCGCTGGGGACGCGGAGTGGCCGTGCTGGGGACACCGGGGGTGCTGGCATTGTGGACACGCCTACGCGGCCGTCCCTGTCCCTGTCCCTGTCGCTGTCGCTGTCCCCGTCCGGTCGGTGCCAGTCGCGCGTGTCCCGCCGCGATGCCGGCGGGCGCCCCCGCCTCGGTCACGGGTGAGCGCGCCTGCACCCCTCCCCCTTCTTGGCATCGCCCCCCCTTGCAGCCCCCCCTGTGCTTCACTGTGCTCCGGGGGGCTTTTGACTTCACGGTGACAATTTGGGGGGGGGGGGGGTTGGGTCCATCCCCTCGTCCCTCCGGCTGAACGAGGAGGGGACATTTCCGCACTGCCAGCGCACCCCGACACTTGTCCCCGTCATGGGGGGAGGGGGACGGGACAGGGGTGCCTGTGACAGGAATGGGGGGGACACGAGCACCCCCGCCTGCACTCTCACCCACGGCGAGGCTGGGGGACCCTGCGTGACCCCCCCTTTTGTTTCAGGGACACCGCTGGGGCTGAGTGGGTGAAGAAGCCCAGAAGGTGCAGCCCCCCCAATCCCGGACCCCCAGAGCCAGCACCGAGTCCCAGCAATAAAACCCCCCCTGCAGCCACCTCCTGTCCTGCCTCTGCCTGCTGGGGACACTGGGGACACTGGGGACAGCAGCTGAGGGGGAATGGGAGTGCTGGGGACACTGGGGTGCTACAGACGCTGAGTCTGGGGACCGTGGTGATGCTGGGGACAGAGGGGGTGCTGGTGGCTCTGGGGGTGCTGGGGACACGGGACACTGGGGGCACTGAGGGTGGCGGGGACGCCGAGTGGCCGTGCTGGGCACACCGAGGGTGCTGTGACTGGGGACACTGGGGACACCGAGTGGCCGCTCTGGGGACGCGGAGTGGCCGTGCTGGGGACACTGGGGGTGCTGGCATTGTGGACACGCCTACGCGGCCGTCCCTGTCCCTGTCCCTGTCGCTGTCGCTGTCCCCGTCCGGTCGGTGCCAGTCGCGCGTGTCCCGCCGCGATGCCGGCGGGCGCCCCCGCCTCGGTCACGGGTGAGCGCGCACCGGGGGTCGCTCCTGCGGGGGTGGGGGTCGCTCCTGCGGGGGTGGGCGCCCGGGTGCGCGCTCTCGTGCGTGGGCGCGGGTGCGCGCGGGTTGCACGCGGGCGTGGCGCGGCCCCTTTAAATCCGCGCTCCCGCCCCCCCCATCCC
>NW_024517984.1:621977-638338 GCF_017590135.1 Pyrgilauda ruficollis
CCCGCCCCCCCCAGCCATGCAGCAGGTCCTGGACAACCTGATGGGGCTCCCGGGGACCCCGGGGGTGGCCGATCTTGACCTCATCTTCCTCCGCGGCATCATGGAGAGCCCCATCGTCCGCTCCCTGGCCAAGGTACGGCGGCGTGGGGGCGCGGGGGGCGCGGGTCCCCCCCTCGGCACCCCCGGGATGTTTGGGGGTGCCCCCCGTGTGTGCGTGTGTGTGCACGGGTTCTGTGTGTCCCTACTGCCCACACCCAGGGGTCCCTAATCCCCCCCGACACCCCCAGACCCCAATTCCCCCTGTCCCTGGGGGTCCCCAGCAGCTCTGCTGTCCCCAACCCTTGAGCCCCCGGCTCCGGAATCCCCTCGGCCCCTCCGAGTGTCCCTAATCCCCCCAGATGTCCCTCATGCCCCCCTTGCATCCGGGGGTCCCTAACCCGCTCCGGGGGTCCCTGGGGACATCCTGTCCCACCGCGGGGTCCCCGATCCCCTCAACCTCTGGAGATCCCGAATCGCCCCGGGGGTCCCGCATCCCCCCGGCCCTTGGGGGTCTCCGCCCTTACCCGCCGGTCCCCGGGGGTGTCCCCGGTGTCCCCAGGCGCACGAGCGGCTGGAGGAGCGGAAGCTGGAGGCGGTGCGCGGGGACAACCTGGCGCTGGTGCAGGAGATCCTGCGGGACATCGGGCGCCTGGCGCGGCCCGAGGCGCAGGGGGCGGCGGCGGAGCTGGCCCGGATCCTGCGGGAACCGCACTTCCAGGTGCGTGCCAGGCGTGCGGGACCCTCCGTCCTGCGCCACACGCGTGTGCCAGGCGTGCGGGACCCTCCGTCCTGCGCCACACGCGTGTGCCAGGCGTGCGGGACACAGGGGTGACACCCCCGGCCCCGCGTGTCCTAGTCGCTGCTGGAGACCCACGACTCGGTGGCCGCCAAGAGTTACGACCCCCCCCCGAGCAGCCCCGGCCCGGAGCCCTCGCTGGGGTCGCAGCCGGTGCCCCCCGACGCCGTGCGCATGGTGGGCATCCGCAAGGCAGCCGGGGAGAACCTGGTGAGCCCGACCTGGTGGCACCTTCGGGGGCAGGGGATGCTGCGGGGGCGCCGGGAGGTGATGGTGGGACATTTGAGGGTGCTGGGAAATTTTGGGATGCGGCAGAGTGTTGGAGCGTTGCAGGGGATGGGGACATCGTTATGGGGTACCGGGGACGTTGTGGGGTGATGGAACATTTTGGGGTGCAGTGGGCATTGCGAGGCGCCGGGTGGATTTTTAGGGTGACTGGGAGCATTTTGGGGTGCTGGGGCCGTAGCGGGGTGTCCGTTGGCTGCGGGGCGGGTGTCACGGGTGTGTCACGGGTGTGTCCCCGCTGGGGGCTGAGCGGGGCTGTCCCCTCAGGGGGTGACGTTCCGGGTGGAGCGGGGGGAGCTGGTGATCGCCCGCATCCTGCACGGGGGGATGGTGGCGCAGCAGGGGCTGCTGCACGTGGGGGACGTGATCCGCGAGGTGAACGGGCGCGAGGTGGGCAGCGACCCGCGGGCGCTGCAGGACAGCCTGCGCCACGCCAGCGGCAGCGTCGTGCTCAAGATCCTGCCCAGCTACCAGGAGCCCCACCCGCCCCGCCAGGTACGGCCCTGCATCCCGCCCTGCATCCCCACCCGCATCCCACCTGCATCCCGCCCTGCATCCCCACCCGCATCCCACCTGCATCCCCACCCGCATCCCACCTGCATCCCGCCCTGCATCCCCACCCGCTCATCCCGCCTCCATCCCACCCGCACCCTACCCCGCATCCCACCCACATCCCGCACCCACCACCCTGCCCACAGCTCCCCCCGCCCTCTGTTCCCATCCTCTGTTGTCCCCCTGCCCGTGCCATGCGCCCCTTGGCTGGTGGGACCCCCATGTCCCCTCCGTGTCCCCCCCGTGCCCTCTCTGCCGGGCTCTGGTGGTCCCTGCCCTGTCCCCGTCCCCACACAAGACCCGCTGCCGGCTGCCAAAGGGTGCCCTGCGCTGCCCCTCCCCACGCCGTGCCAGCCACCCCCGTCTCCGAGGGACAAAGCAGCGCTGTCCCCGCGCGGGCTGTCCCCGCGTGGCCTGTCCCCGCGCGGGCTGTCCCCAGGCTGTCCCTCTGCGGCCGGCGCGGTGCCACACGGCCGTGTGTCCCCGCACGTCCCCATGTGCGCCATCGCGGGCGCGGCGCTGGCGGCGCTGGGCACGCTCGTGTGCTTGGCGCTGGCCCTGGGGCTGTGCCTGGGGGTCGCCGTGGTGGTCGCGTGGGGCGCGGCGGCGGCGGCCGGAGCTCTCTGCGTGTGCGCGGGGGCCGTGCGGGGCTGGCTGCGGCGGGCGCAGGGGGCACACCCCGGCGGGGGGGGCTCCTAGCGGGGCACACCCGCGTGGCTGCGTGTGACACGGGTCCCGCGTGTCCCCCCGCCGTGGGGAGGGGGCATCCCGGGCGTGCGGGGGTCCCCCGCGCTGACCCCCCCCTGTCGCCAGGTGTTTGTCAAGTGTCACTTCGACTACGACCCGGCCACCGACAGCCTCATCCCCTGCAAGGAGGCCGGGCTCAAGTTCATGGCCGGGGACCTGCTGCAGATCGTCAACCAGGATGACCCCAACTGGTGGCAGGTCAGGGGGGCCCTGGAGGGGTGGCCTGGGGGGGTGGTGGCACTTTGGCTCCATCCTGGGCCACGGAGGGCGAGGGGGTTCTGGGGGAGATCCAGGGGTCCCTGTGGGCTTGGGGTGTGCCTGGGAGAATTCCTGTAAAGTTGGGGACTGGGGAATTGGGGGGGGGGTCCCTGGAGCAGGGGAGGGTTCCTGTGTGCACTGAGAGGTCCCTGGAAATTAAGGGATTTCCTGGAGCTCGGGATGCGTGTCCTATCGGGGTTTGGGGCTGAGGAGAGTCCCTGCAAATGGGGAGGCTCCTTGTGGAGCTTGGGGGAGTCCCCGCGGGGCTGGGGGGTCCCCATGCGTGGCTCTGTGTCCCCAGGCGTGCCACGTGGAGGGTGGCAGCGCGGGGCTGGTGCCCAGCCAGCTGCTGGAGGAGAAGCGCAAGGCGTTCGTCAAGCGCGACGGGGAGGTGGCCCCGTCCTCAGGTACGGGGACATCGCCTGGCCGCGGGGACACGGCTTGGCGGGGCGGGGGATGGAAGGGCCACCACCCGAGGGGGAGCACGGCGGGTCCTCTGCGCCCTGTGACAATGTCCCCGTCGCCCCAGGGCCCTGTCCCCTCGGCACTGCCCCGCAGGAAGTCCCTGATTGTCAGGGAGATGTCCCCACGGCACTGCCCCTGCAGAAGATCCCAGCTGCCGTGCCCCTTGTCCCCTGTGCCTGTCCCTGTCCCCGTCCCCAGCTCAGGCAGCCCCTTGCCCTCGCAGGGGCCCTGTGTGGCAGCCTCAGCGGGAAGAGGAAGAAGAGGATGATGTACCTGACGACGAAGAACGCCGGTGCGTGTCCCGGGGCGCTCCCCCGGGGAAGAGGTGGTGGCACCCGCTGGGACGGGGTGCCCTGGGGTCCCCAGGGACGGGTGCCAGCCCTGTCCCTCGCCCAGAGTTCGACCGGCACGAGCTGCTGATCTACGAGGAGGTGGCGCGGATGCCGCCGTTCCGCCGGAAAACGCTGGTGCTGATCGGGGCTCAGGGCGTGGGGCGCCGCAGCCTCAAGAACAAGCTGATCATGTCCGACCAGGCGCGCTACGGCACCACCATCCCCTGTGAGCGCCCCTGTCCCCCACCCCGGCACCGTCCCTGTCCCCCCACCCCGGCACCGTCCCTGTCCCCGGAGCGTCACTGTCCCCGGAGCGCCCCTGTCCCCCCATCCCGGCACCGTCCCTGTCCCCGGAGTGTGCTCATCCCTGTCCTCTGTGCTCATCCTTGTCCCCGGAGCGTCCCTGTCCCCCCATCCCGGCACCGTCCCTGTCCCCGGAGCGTCCCTGTCCCGTACAACACCCCCTGTGCTCCATCACCATCCCTGTCGCTGTGCTCATCCCTGTCCCCCGGAGCGTCACTGTCCGCTGCCACCACCCCTGCACCCCATCATCGTCCCTGTCCCCTGTGCTCAATCCTGTCCGTGCCAGCATCCTGTCCCTGCCATCCCTGTCCCCTGCCAGCATCTCTCTCCCTTGTGATCGTCCTTGCCCGCATCCGGGAACCCGTGGTGGCTCCCGGGCGGGCGGTGCCACTCGTGTCCCCGTGGTGGCTCCCGGCCGGGCGAGTGTCACTCGGGTCCCCGTGGTGGCTCCCGGCCGGGACCCCGGGCCCCGCGGTGTCACTCGTGTCCCCGTGGTGGCTCCCGGCCGGGACCCCGGGCCCCGCGGTGTCACTCGTGTCCCCCCCCGGCAGACACGTCCCGGAAGCCGAAGGAGAGCGAGCGGGACGGGCAGGGTTACCGCTTCGTGTCGCGGGGCGAGATGGAGGCGGACATCAAGGCGGGCCGGTACCTGGAGCACGGCGAGTACGAGGGGAACCTGTACGGCACCAGGATCGACTCCATCCGCGCCGTGGTGGACGCGGGCAAGATGTGCATCCTGGACGTCAACCCGCAGGTGGGGGACGCCTCTTGGGGACACGGCGAGGGGACGGTGACAGCCGGAACCCCCCCCCGGCCACGGGGCTGAGCGCTGTCCCCACGGGCAGGCCGTGAAGGTGCTGAGGACGGCGGAGTTCGTGCCCTTCGTGGTGTTCATCGAAGCCCCCGGGCCCGAGAGGCTGCGGGCCATGAACAGGGCGGCCCTGGAGAGCGGCGTGGCCACCAAACAGCTCACGGTGCGGGCCCGGGGAAACTGAGGCACGTTTGGGGGGGCAGGAGGAGGGTACACGGCTTGTGATGGGATTTTTCCGCCGTTCCTGGGGGTGATGGGGAAACTGAGGCACGTTCGGGGGGGCAGGAGGAGGACACACGGCTTGTGATGGGATTTCTCTGCCGTTCCTGGGGGGGATGGGGAAACTGAGGCACGTTTGGGGGGCAGGAGGACAAACAGTTCATGATGGGTTTTCCCCACTACCCCTGGGGGGGATGGGGAAACTGAGGCACGTTTGGGGGGCAGGAGGAGGACACACAGGTCGCAGTGGGTGTTCCCCACCATCCTTGGGGGTGATGGGGGAACTGAGGCAGGTTTTGGGATGTGGGAAGACACACAGCTCACGATGGGATTTCCCACTATCCCTGGGGGGTGATGGGGAAACTGAGGCACGTTTGGGGGGGCAGAGGATGCACAGGTCGCAGCAAGTGTCCCCCACTATGCCGGGGGGTGACGGGGAAACTGAGGCAGGTTTTGGGATGTGGGAAGACACGCAGCTCACGATGGGATTTCCCCACTATCCCGGCGGGTGACGGGGAAACTGAGGCACGTTTTGTGCGGCAGGAGGCGGACGCCCAGCGCACGGTGGAGGAGAGCAGCCGCATCCAGCGCGGCTACGGGCACTACTTCGACCTGAGCCTGACCAACGATGACCTGGAGCGCACCTTCGGGCGCCTGCGGGAGGCCATGGAGCTCCTGCGCGTGCAGCCCCAGTGGGTCCCGGTCACCTGGGTCTATTAGGGACCCCCGGAGCCTCCCCTCAGCCCCCCAACCCACCCAGGGGGGCCCGAGGGCGGCTGTGTCTCACCCAGCGGTGCCGTGGGGGGTTCTCTCTGCAGAGCCCCTCGATCCCCTCTGTCCCCCCCTAAATCTGGGGAGGGGCAGAAGCAGCCGAGTGGGTCCCATGGGGGGCACAGCCCCCGCCCCCCGCCCCCCACAGCTGAGTCACTGCCAGAACCTGGGGGAGCCCCCCTGCGATTGGGGGGTGCGGGGTTTGGGGGGGTCCCCTCGCTGTCCCCCAGGCCACAACCCCCCCCTCGGGGACCCCCTTCTCCCCTTACCAGGGTGGGGGTCCCTCGCTGTCCCTTGTGTCACCCCTTCCCAGGTAGCAATAACCCCCGCGCCCTGTAATTAACCCTTCATTAACCCTTAACCGACCTTGTAATTAACCTTGTAATTAACCCGGCGGGGGGGGCGCTGTGGCTGGGGACTCGCTGCGGGGGGTCTGGGGCGGTGACCTGGCGTGTCCCCAAGGCTCAGGGACACGGGGGGGAGGGCAGGGTGTGCCCGCGTGTCCCTCGTGCCCCGTGTCCCCCCAGTCCCTGCCGCCATTTCCTCCTTTTTGGTACTTCGCTGTCAGTTTTATTAAAGGAGACAAAATCGGCTTTGTCCCTTGTGGTGAGCGCGAGGGGGGTTGGGGCTGGCTTCACCTGTGCCACCTGTGTCACCTGTGTCACCTATGTCACCTGTGTCACCTGTGCCACCTGTGTCACCTGTGCCACCCTGTCGCCCCCCCCCTCCAGCCCTGTCCCGCCCGGTGCTGATGGTTTTCGATCTGCAAATCTCCATTTCCCCCCGGTCTGGGGCTGGGGGCGTGCGGGTGAGCGTGTCACACGCCTGTCACACGCGTGTCACCTTGCACACGCACGGGGCCCTTCCTTGGTGCTGCCGGGAGGGGTCAGCGTGCCCATGCGTGGGCACCTCCCACGGGCTGTCAGGGGTGTCACAGGATGTCACAGGGTGCCATGGGGTGCCATGGGGCGACGTGTGGTGCCATGCGGTCCCATAGAGTGCCCTGTCCCTGTTCCCTGTCCTTGGTGCCCTGTCCCTGGTGCCCTGTCCCCCTGCCCTGTCCCTGTCCCTGTCCCCGTGCCCTGTCCCTGTCCCCGTGCCCTGTCCCCCTGCCCTGTCCCTGTTCCCTGTCCCCGTGCCCTGTCCCTGTCCCCTGTCCCCCGTCCCTGGTGCCCTGTCCCCGTGCCCTGTCCCTGTTCCCTGTCGCGGCAGGCGGGTGGGGGGGGGGGAGCTGTGGGTGTGCAAGGGGGTCTGGGGGTGTGCAAGGGGGTCTGAGGGGTGCAAGGGGGTCTGGGGGTTGTGCAAGGGGGTCTGGAGGGGGTGCGAGGGGGTGTGCAGGGGCTGTGGGCGTGCAAAGGGGTTTTGGCTCCCTTGCACACGCGTGGACACCTCCCACCCTGCCACCCTGGGGTGGCACGCACGTGCCCACCTCATGCCCACGCGTGGGCACCTCCCACGGGCTGTCAGGGGTGTCACAGGGTGCCATGGGGTGACGTGTGGTGCCATGCAGTCCCATAGAGTGCCCTGTCCATGGGTGCCCTGTCCGTTGTGCCCTGTCCCTGGTGCCCTGTCCCTGTGCCCTGTCCCTGTTCCCTGTCCCCGTGCCCTGTCCCTGGTGCCCTGTCCCCGTGCCCTGTCCCCGTGTCCTGTCCCTGTGCCCTGTCCCTGTCCCTGTCCCTGTTCCCTGTCCATGGGTGCCCTGTCCCTGTGCCCTGTCCCTGTTCCCTGTCCCTGGTGCCCTGTCCCCCTACCCTGTCCCTGTTCCCTGTCCCCGTGCCCTGTCCGTGGCTGTGTCTTTAAGCAGCGCTGTCCCTGGAGCCGCTGCACTGGCCGGTCCCTAATCCCCGTGTCCCTGAGCTGCCCTGGCTGTGAGGGCTGGGGCCGCGCTCGCCGGGCTGGGCCGTGTCTGTGTGTGTCCCTGCGTGTCCCTGCCGTGTCTGTGTGTGTCCCTGCTGTGTCTGTGTGTGTCCCTGTCGTGTCTGTGAGTGTCCCTGCGTGTACCTGCCGTGTCTGTGTGTGTCCCTGCTGTGTCTGTGTGTGTCCCTGTCGTGTCTGTGAGTGTCCCTGCGTGTCCCTGTGTGTCCGTGTGCGTCTGTGTGTGTCCCTGCCATGTCCATGAGTGTCCCTGCCGTGTCTGTGAGTGTCCCTGCGTGTCTGTGAGTGTTCCTGCCGTGTCTGTGAGTGTCCCTGCGTGTCCCTGTGTATCCCTGTGTGTCCCTGCCGTGTCCCTGCCGTGCCCACACACAGCCACACGCAGTGACAGCCATGTGGCCCACGCTGCTGCCGCTGCTGCCGGTGGCCCTGGCCGTGCTGGCCCTGGCCCGGGTGGCCCATCGGCTGCTGGCCCCGTCCGGCAACCCCTTCGCAGGGCCACCCCCGGGGCCACCGCGGCCCCTGGTGACCGACCAGCGCGCCCGGGACAGGGTCCTGAAGCAGCGTGAGTGTGTCCGTGTGTCCTTGTGTCCATGTGTCCTGTGTGTCCTGTGTGTCCGTGTGTCTGTGTGTCTGGTGTATCCGTGTGTCCTGTGTGTCCGTGTGTCCATGTGTCCGTGTGTCCTGTGTGTCCTGTGTGTCCCTGTATCTGTGTGTCCGTGTGTCCGTGTGTCCGGTGTGTCCTGTGTGTCTGTGTGTCCCTGTGTCCATGTGTCCGTGTGTCCCATGTGTCCATGTGTCTGTGTGTCCGTGTGTCCCGTGTGTCTGTGTGTCCTGTGTGTCTGTGTGTCCTGTGTGTCCCATGTGTCCCGTGTGTCCCGTATGTCTGTGTGTCCAGTGTGTCCTGTGTGTCCGTGTGTCCGTGTGTCTGTGTGTCCCATGTGTCCATGTGTTTGTGTGTCCATGTGTCCATGTGTCCTGTGTGTCCGTGTGTCCCGTGCAGCGCAGGCTGTGCAGGGCCGGTGTCCCCTGGCGGTCACTGTCACACGTGTGTCTGTGTGTGTGTGTGTGCGCAGGGTTCAGCGCCCGGCGCGTGCCGGCCCGCCTGGACGCCGTGGTCATCGGCAGCGGCATGGGGGGCCTGGCGGTGGCCGCCACCCTGGCCAAGGCGGGCCGGAGGGTGCTGGTGCTGGAGCAGCACGAGCAGGCCGGGGGGTGCTGCCACACCTTCCAGCAGCACGGCATCGAGTTCGACGTGGGTGAGGAGCCCCGGGCAGCCCTGTCACCTCCTGTCACCTTCTGTCACTTCCTGTCACCCCCCGTCACTCCCTGTCACCCCCTGTCCCTGCAGCCCCACTGTGAACCTGCTGCCAGCCCTGGTGTGTGCCCTGTCCCTGCCATGTCCCTGCCATGTCCCTGCCATGTCCCTGCTGTGTCCCTGCCCCGTCCCTGCCCTGTCCATACTGTATCCCTGCCGTGTCCCTGCCCTGTCCCTGCCCTGTCACTGCCATGTCCCTGCCATGTCCCTGCCATGTCCCTGCTGTGTCCCTGCCCTGTCCCTGCCCTGTCACTGCCATGTCCCTGCCATGTCCCTGCCATGTCCCTGCTGTGTCCCTGCCATGTCCCTGCCGTGTCCATACTGTACCCCTGCCATTCCCATGTCCTATCCCTGCCATGTCCCTGCCATGTCCCTGCCATGTCCCTGCCGTGTCCATACTGTATCCCTGCCGTGTCCCTGCCATTCCCAGACCCCACCCCTGTCCCTCAGTGCCACACCAGGCAAAGCCAAACCCTTCCCTCCCCGGCTGCTCCCTCCACGTGTCCACGCCCCGTCCCCGCTGTCCCCCACCGTGTCCCCTGTCCCCACGCCACAGGCATCCACTGCGTGGGGCAGCTGCACGAGGGGAGCCTCCTGCGGGTGGCCCTGGACCAGGTGACAGACGGGCAGCTCTGCTGGCACCGCCTGCCTGACCCCTACGACGAGGTGACCCTGGGACCCCGGCGCTACCTGCTGCGCTCCGGCAAGGTGGCCTTTGTCACCGCGCTGGAGGAGCAGTTCCCCGAGGAGAAGGAGGCCATCAGGGAGTTCATGAAGCTCTCCAAGGTGTGGCCCTGGGGTCACCTCCCCACGGGGGTGGCACGTCCCCAAGGAGGGGTCAGCTTGGGATGGTGGCACTGGTGGGGACGCGGCTGATGGGTGGACGTGGGAGCAGTGGGGACACAAGTGACAGTGCTGGTGGGACATGGGTGATGGGTGTGGGGGGAAAAGGTGGTGGGAACGGTGGGGACACAAGTGACAGTGGTGTGGGGACATGGGTGATGGGTGTGGGGGGAACGGTGGGGACAGAAGCAGTGGGCACAGAGGGGACACAGAGGGGACACGGGTGATGGAAGGGACAAGTTCTGGGGATAATGAGGACATGGATATTGGGGGGACATCCCCACGGGGGTGGCACGTCCCCAAGGAGGGGTCAGCTTGGGATGGTGGCACTGGTGCAGACGCGGCAGATGGGTGGACGTGGGAGGAGCGGGGACACAAGTGACAGTGCTGGTGGGACATGGGTGATGGGTGTGGGGGGAAAAGGTGGTGGGAACGGTGGGGACACAAGTGATAGTGCCGTGGGGACATGGGTGATGGGTGTGGGGGGAACGGTGGGGACAAAAGCAGTGGGCACAGAGGGGACACAGAGGGGACACGGGTGATGGAAGGGACAAGTTCTGGGGACAATGAGGACATGGATGTTGGGGGGACAGCTGCTGAGCCACGGGTGGCCGGGGGGCCACATCAGCGACAGCCCTGAGGCCATGCTGGTGGCCAGGCAGGGCAGTGTCGCTGGTGGCACGCGGCGATGTCACACAGGTGGCCTCGCGACACGCGGTGCTGCTGGCCCTGCTGAAGCTGTCCCCGCGCTGGCTCGTCGCCGTCCTGCTGCGCTCGGGGCTCCTGCCCCGCCTGTCCCCCCTGTTCCGCATGGCCACCACGAGCCACAGCCAGGCCGCCGCCCGCCTCACCCCCAACCGCGACCTGCGCGCCCTCTTCGGATACCTCTTCTACGGTCAGAGGCTGTCGCGACAGGGAGGGGCTGTCGCGACAGGGAGGGCGCCGGGTGGAGGAGGAGGGCAGTACTGCAATGGGGGGGGTGGTGTCACGACATGGGCTGGCACCATCACGATATGGGCAGTGCTGTGTGGCGGGAGGGGCCGTGTCGCGATACGGGAAGGCTGTGTCGCGGTGTAGGAGGTCACCTTGGCGACAGCGGAGGGCTGCGTTTCAAAGAGTGAGGGCGATATCGCGGCGAGGAGCGTTTTGTCGCGACACGGGAGGGGTTGTCCTGCCCTGCGGCGGGTGCCAGCTGTGCCCGCGTGCCCCGGTGTCGCCGCAGGCACGGCCCCGCGGGACTCGAGCTTCCTGGTGAGCGCGCTGATGGTTCACCACTACCAGCGCGGGGCCTGGTACCCGCGGGGGGGGGCCAGCGAGGTCGCCTTCCACGCCGTGCCCGTCATCGAGCGCGCGGGGGGGGCCGTGCTCGTGCGCGCCCCCGTCACGCGCGTGCTCGTCAGCGCCGACGGCACCGCCCTGGGTGAGCACCGGGACCCCCCCCCACCCCACCCCCGAGGGATGGGGATGCGATGGCTGCGCCCCCCGTGTCACCTGAACCCCCCCCCGCGTGTCCCCTGACCCCCCCGTTGTCCCCAGGGGTGGCGGTGCGGGCGGGGCCCGGAGAGGAGGAGCTGGAGATCCGCGCCCCCCTGGTCATCTCCGACGCGGGGGTCTTCAACACCTTCGGGAAGCTGCTGCCCCCCCACGTCCGCGGGCACCCCGGTAATGTGGCACTCGTGTCCCCGTGGCACTCGAGTCCTCAGTGTCCCCAGCATCCTCAGTGTCCCCAGCATCCTTGGTGTCCCCAGCATGCCAACACCCTCCCCGCTCCTGGCACTCCCGTGTCCCTGCCCGGGCTCAGCTGCCACCTGTGTGTCCCCGGCACAGGCAGGGTCAGGTGCCACCCCGTGTCCCTGTCCGCACTCAGGTGCCATCCCCGTGTCCCTCCCCGCGCTCAGGTGCCACCACTGTGTCCCTGTCCAGGCTCAGGTGCCATCCCCGTTTCCCTGCCCAGGCTCAGGTGCCACCCCGTGTCCCTGCCCTCACTCAGGTGCCACCTCGTGTCCCTGCTCGGGCTCAGGTGCCACCCCGTGTCCCTGCCCGCGCTCAGGTGCCACCCGTGTCCCGCAGGTGTCCGCTCCCTGCTGGCCGCGCTGCGGCCGGGCATGGGCTCCTTCCTGGTGTTCGTGGGGCTGCGGGGCAGCGCGGCCGAGCTGGGGCTGCCCCCCACCAACTTCTGGATCTACCCCCACAACGACCTGGATGCCATGTGAGGGGTCCGGCATCGCGGGGGGGTTGGGGGCACGGCGGGTGGCTGGGGGGCACGGTGGGTGTCACACCCCTGTGTCCCTCCAGGATGACCCGCTACGCCGCCCTGAGCCGCGACGACGTCCCCGAGAACCTGGCCATGATGTTCGTCACCTTCCCCGCCGCCAAGGACCCCACGTACGACCAGCGGCACCCAGGTACCCTCCGGGGGGGTCCCGAGGCCCCCCCCCCCCAGCTCCCTCCGCGGGGTCAGGGGCTCCGCGATGCCCCCGGCACGGGGTGGGCGCTGCCACCATCACCCCCACGTTGGTGTCACCGGCTGTCCCCGCCCCGCAGGCAGGTCCTGCATGACCATCCTGACCATGGCGCGCTACGAATGGTTCGAGGAGTGGGCCGGGAGCCGCCCCCGCCGCCGCGGCCCCGACTACGAGCGCTACAAGATGGACATCGCCCAGCGGCTGCTGGACAGGGCGCTGCTCCGCTTCCCGCACCTGCGGGACAAGGTGCCCAGGGGACGGGCTGGGGTGTCCCACAGGGCCGGGGTGCCCCCCCCTGACACGCCGGGGGTCCCCGTCCCTTGCAGGTGGAGTTCGTGGAGGCGGCGACGCCGCTGAGCAACCAGCACTACCTGGGGGCTGAGCGGGGGGCGATGTACGGCACCGAGCACAACCTGCGCCGCTTCAGCCCCGCCGTGCTGGCCGCGCTCAGACCCGACACGCCCGTCAGGAACCTCTACATGACAGGTGAGGGGCTGCGTCCCCGTGTCCTGCTCTCCCCGTGTCCTCCTGTCCCCGTGTCCTGCTCTTCCCGTGTCCTTCTGTCCCCACGTCCTGCTGTCCCCGTGACCAGCTCCACGCTCCGGATGGTGTCCCCAGGGTGTCCCTGCAGTGGGTGGTGGCTCTGTCCCGCCCCGGGGGTGGCCGTGTGTGTCCCCCGGGGGTGTCCCCGTCCCACGGTGGCTGTCCCCAGGGCAGGACGTGTTCTCCTGTGGGCTGGCGGGGGCCGTGCACGGGGGGCTGCTCTGCGCCTCGGCCGTCCTGGGCCGCCTGCTCTACCTGGACCTGCTGCTCCTCAAGAGGAAAATCAAGCGGCGCCAGGGCCGGCACACGGCCTGAGGGGACAGCGGGGACAGCTGTCCGCGGGGACACCTCTCCTCGGGCATGGCCCCGGGCTGGGAGCGGCTCCCGGCTCAATAAACCGCGATGTCCCAGCGGCCAGCAGCTGTCCTTGGGGAGGGGATGGAGATGGGGGTGGGAGAGGGACGGGACAGGGATGGGATGGGAATAGGGACAGGGGTGAGACTGGGGTGGGGAGAGGGTTGGGATGGGGATGGATGGGGATGGAGATGGGGGTGGGAGAGGGACGGGACAGGGATGGGATGGGAATAGGGACAGGGGTGACACTGGGACGGAGAGAGGGTTGGGATGGGGATGGGGATGGGATGGGGATGTGCACAGGGAGCACCCACAGCTGGGGGTGCAGAACCCCCTTAGACTTTCCCCCCTTCTCCCTTTGTACTCCCAGAGCTTCCCCAGCCCTGCCCTCCCCCCAGCAGAGCCCGGAATTCTTTACATTTTTAAATATAATAAATAAGGGAATTATCAGTGGGACAGCCTGGGGAAACGGGGGGCCATGAGCCCAGACCATCCGGGTGGTCCCAAAGGGTCCGTGTCCCCCTGAGTGGAGGTGGGGGTTGTCACCAGCTGTCCTCGGAGACGGTCACCTCTAGGTCCGGGTGCTGAAGGGGGGCTGAGCCGCGGGGTTGTGGCCACACTCGGGGCACGGCCCCTCGGGCAGGGGGTACAGGAAGGGCTTGGCTGTCACCTGAGGACGAGGAGCGTCAGTGTGGGGGGACGTGTGGCACACTCAGGGGGCTCCCCAGGGAAAGAGGGTGTCCCCCTGCGTGGGCAAAGCACCCCACAGGCTACATCCCATCACCCCACAGCCCACCCCGGCCCCTCTCCGGGCTCAGCGCAGCCCCTCCCCGGGCGGTACCCACCTCGCTGTAGGGCGGGGGCTCCAGCCCCGCGGGGATGGCCGCGCTGGGCAGACTGGGCAGCGTGGGCATCAGGGTCAGCGGGGGGGGCACGGAGCCCTGGGGGTCTCTGTAGGGCGGGACGGGAGCGGGGCCCTGCGGGCTCCTGTAGGCGGGGGGCGGCACGGGGTCCTGGCAGAGCTTGCGGCAGATGTGGAAGATGAGGAGGAGGACGGTGATGGCTATGAAGGTGATGACGATGATGAAGAACATGGCCCTGGGGACACCAAGAGGTGCGTGCTGGGGACTGGCATGTCCCCCCTCCCCCCGCCCCCCCCCCAGCCCTGTCCCCACACCCAGGGTCTCTCCACGCCCCCGTCCCCAGGGACCCCTCCCGGGCATGGCCCCCTGGCCCCCCGCCAACGAACCCGGTGTCCCCCGGCGCCGCCGCGTCACCTCCGTGCCACAGGCGCACTCTGAACCGGGGCCACCCCACGGCCCGGCCCAGCATCGCACACCCGCGCCCTTTGCCCCCTCCCTGCCCCGCAGCGCACCTTGCCCTGGGTGGGGGGCCCTCGGGGCACCCGCCGTGGGTCACTCTGGGGTGATTTGGGCCACTTTGGGGGGTTTTTAAAGGGTGGGACCGTGCCAAGGGGTGCTGGCGCCTTGCTGGGGGGCTGTCCCCAAACTGGGGGGATGAGAGGGTGGCCCTGGTGGCGCAGGGGGTGCTCAGGGTGACACGAGGGGTGCTTGGGGTGGCACAGGGGATCCCTGGCCCTGCCGGGAGCCGTGCGCGGGCCGAGGGGAGGGCGAGGAGCCAGCGGCGAGGCCGGAGGAGCGGGATCCCCCCGCGGGTGTGAAGAGCCGCCGGCTCAGCGCCGTAAGCTCCTAAATCCCGTCAGCGCCTGAGCCCCGCGCCGGGGCGAGCGGGGGAGAGCGGGGGGAGAGCGGGGAATGAACGGGGGCGATCCGGGGGTGATCCGGGGGGAGAGCGGGGAAGATCCGGGGGGAGAGCCGGGGAAAGAACCGGGGGTGATCCGGGGGGCGATCCTGGGAATGAACCGGGGGTGATTCGGGGGGAGAGCCGGGGAATGAACCGGGGGTGATTCAGGGGTGATTCAGGGGGTAAACGAGGGATGATCCGGGGGGTAAACGAGGGATGATCCGGGGGTGATCCGGAGTGCCCCACTCTGTGCCCCCGGCCCCGCGGCAGCGGGTGACAAAGCGGGTGACAAAGCGGCCCAAGAGCAGACAGGGAGGGGGTGGCAGAGGGGACAAGGCTGGTGGGGAGCTTTGGGAGGGGGAGTTGGAGCCGCGGAGGGTTGGGAGCATCGGGCCGTGGTATGCCCTAAGCAGGATCATCCCCCTAAGGGGTTTAGGGCTGCCCGGGGCACGGGGGCTTGGCAGCACGGGTCAGGCACCGTAATTGGCTCAAGGGCTTAGGGGGGATTTGCCACCACATGTCCTCCCGTGCCCTGCTGAGGACCCAGGCTGGCGACCCCCCCTCAGTCCTGGCTGAGGTGAGTTTGCCGGGTCTCTGCTGCCGGACATGGGGCTCCTTCACCCCCCGGGCCGGGTGCTGTCCCCTGAGCCCAGCCCGGGGAGCTGGGTGGGGGTCCCCTCGTGTCCCCCAGGGCATGAGAGTGTGCCCGGGGCTCCCTTCTGACTCCTGATTCCTCACCAGCCGCGGGGAATGAAATCCCAGCTGGAGGCAGAAACATCCGAGACGCCAGGTGTGTGCTGGAACGGGAACGGGGGGTGCACACACCTGGGCACACCTGGGCACACACACACGGACACACACGGGGACACACACGCACATCGTGCCCTGGCACACGGACCCCGTGCCTGCAGGGACGGCTGTGCCAACCCCGCTCCCGCCTGCCAAGGCTGCCACGGTGCCACCAGCCCCGCCGCAGGGACAAGCGCCATCCCCGGCAGTGTCCCCAGGTGACCCCGCCTCGCCGCTCTTCCGTTTCCCAGGCCAGGGCGGTGTCCCGGGAGGGGACATGCGGGACAGCGGGGCACCTGTGCCGCCAGGCACAGCCACAGCGGGGTGGGACGCGCCGCTGTCACCGCTGAATCCCCTCCGTGGGACGAGGCAGGGAGGACCCCGGACCCCCGCCCGCTCCGAGCCGCCTTGGCTGCGCTGCCAGACTCGCTGTTGCGCAACCCGGGGTGACGGGGCCCCCCAAAAAACCGTGAGAACCGGCGGTGCCTGCGGCGGGAGCGGGGCCGGGGCCCCGCAGGCTCTCCCGGTGTGCCTCGGTTTCCCCGGGAGAGCGGGGGCCGGAATGCCCCGTGCTGAGGGAGGTGCTCGGTCGCCTGTCCCTGTCCCCTCCCCAGGGCCGCTCGGGCCGGGGGGTGCGCGCACACGCGCTGTGCTCGCTGCCCTGTGCGCACACGCGTGTGCAAGCGTGTCCGAGCGTGCACAGGCACACGCGCGGCCGAGATCCCCGCACGGACCCGCAGCTCCTCGGCCACCGCGTCGCTGCCGAGAGGATCCCGTGTGGCCCCCCGTCCCCGTCCCCACACCCCATCCAGGCCACCGTCCCCCCAGCCCCCTC
>NW_024517984.1:639078-671768 GCF_017590135.1 Pyrgilauda ruficollis
ACCCCCGCCTGGCCCCGTGCCCCCCTTCCCCACCGCGGCCCCTCTCCCCTCCCTCGGCCCAGCCTTTTCCCTTCCAGCTCCCTGTTTGAAGCTATTTTTTCCACAGCTCCTGCCAAGAGCCGCTAATGAGAAACAAACGGGCTCCTCGGCCGCGGCTGCTCCCGGCCCACACACCTCCGGCCGCGGGGCTGGGCTTGCACCTCCCGGTGCCCTCCTGGCAGCGGCCCTGGGCACCTGCATCCTCCCCACCTGGCACCGGCGCCGGGCATCTGCATCCTGCCCGGCTGGCACCGCCGTCCTGGCCATCGGCACCATCCCTGGGCACCTCCACCCTCCCTGCCCGGCACCGTCCCTGGGCATCTCCATCCCCCCACCCAGCACAATTCCCGGGCATCTCCATCCTCCCAGGGCATCTCTGCACACATGTCACCAATCCCTGAGCATCTTAACTGTCCCCATCTGTCACCATCTCAGGCTGTCACCAACCTCCCCAACCAGCACCATCCCTGAGCATCTCCATCCTGCTCACCCAGCATCACCCTTGGGCATCTCTGTGCTGTCCGTGTGCCACTGTCCCTGGACACTTCATCCTCTCCTCTTGTCACCATCCCTGGGCACCTTATCCTCTCCTCTTGTCACTGTCCCTGGGCACCTCATCCTCTCCTCTTGTCACCATCCCAGGGCACTTCATCCTCTCCTCTTGTCACCATCCCAGAGCATTTCCATCCTGCCCCCATCCCTGGGCTCTCTGCCCCTCTGCAGGGCAGGGCTGGGCAGAGGCCAGGTGCCACCAGGCTCTGAGCACCTCGGTGTCCCCTGTTCTCCCGTGTCCCTTGCCTGTGACCAGGCCGGGTGCCAGGGAGGTGCCGGGGGCGGGGAGGAGCGAGGTGTGAGGGAGTCCCGAGCTGTCCCCCCCCGCCGGCTCCCCAGCTCCCCGCCCGGCCCGGGCTCGGCGGGGCCGCAGCCAAGCCCGTGCTGTTCCAGTTGGCCCCGGCCCGGCCCCAGTTATCGGCCGCTCACATTTTCCACTGAGCCATGTTTGTGTTTGAGCAGCGCCGGAGGAGGGAGGGAGCGCGGGAGAGGGGCAGGGACCCCCCGATCCCACCGCGGGGAGGGGATAGCGTGGGGGGAGGGGGATTCCCGGGGAGGGGGGGCTGGCCAGGGTGGGGTCGGTACCGAGGGTGGGAGCAGCACCCAGGGATGGGAGCAGGGATCAGGGGGAGCTCCGCGCCTGGAGAGGGAGCAGGGATGGGGACATCACCCGGGCTTGGAGCGACAGCAGGGCTGTGGGAGCAGCATCTGGGGACGGGAGCGGTACCTGGGGGTGGGAACGACGCCCAGGGATGGGAGCAGCACCCAGGGATGGAAATCCCGGGGACACCGAGCCGCCACTGCCCGAGCCGAACATTCTCTCATCCCACCCTTGAAGCTCCCGGGACAGCGACGGCCGAGCCAAGCTCGCATCAGGAGACGCCCCCTCCTCACGCTCAGGCTGTGGGGAGCAAACCCCCCCTGTGTGGGTCTCCCCAGGCCCCGGGGCCGCGCCGGTTCCTCGAGCGAGCGCGGCTCGGCCAGGCCGTGCCGGAGGGACGTCACGGGGCCGGATCCTCGCCCTGCTTCCTCGAAGGAGCCGCCGCTGCCGCTGCCAGGGTGACGCTGGCGGCTCGGGGCTGACCTGCTTTCTCTCCTCCGCCCCGGCATCCCTCCGGCATCCCTCCGGCCGGGCCCGGCCCCGCTGCGCCGCCAGCGCCGACGGCTTCCTGCGGAGGCGGAGGAATTTGGCTCCCGGCCGCGGGGATGGAGCCGGACAGCGCCGGCAGCGCGGCCATCCCGCACCGGCCGAGGGACAGCCGGGGCTCCACCGGCACCGGGAACGGGACCGCAACGGGCTAAGGGTGCCACCGCGGCCATGGCGGCATCGGGTGGGGTCGGGGTGGCACCTGGGGGTCTGTCCCTGAGAGCACACGCGTGACACAGGCTGAGTACGCAGGGGATGCACACGCCTGGCACAGCTCGGGTTACACCCACCCCAGCTGGTGTGGGGATGGAGAAGGGATGGAGGGGCAGAGGGATGGGGGGGAAATAAATAAAAACAGTGTGAAGGATGGATGACAGGTTACCTGAGGAAAGGGACAGACAGGCAGCTGGCACAAGGGACAGCATCACAGCCAAGGGACATTTCACAGAGTGGCACCATCAGCCCCTAAAGCCCCCCCTGTGTTCACCACACCCCCCGTTACCCCCCAAGCCCTGTGGAGCAGCACTGACCCCCTGCCCCCCTTAGGGTGAGCCTGCAGGTGCCACAGGTGTCGCTGGTGTTCCGCAGCCCTCGGGGGTGGCACCCAGCATGACTCCATGGCACAGCCACGTACCCAGGCCTGTCTGTGCCCACGGGCAGGGCTGAGCACCCTCCTCTGTCAGGCCCTGACCCTCACAGGCTGGGCTGGCTGCCCCAGCATGTCCTGACAGTGGTCTGGGGGTGCAGCCCCCCGGTGCTGCCCATGCTGTGTCCCCAAGTGCTGCCAGTGCCACGTGCCAGCCCTGCCTGTGGCACGGTGTGGCGCATCCCTGTTCTGTCCCACAACACAGTGTCCCCAGCCTTGCCCATAGCCCAGCCCTTCCTGTGGCACAGCGTGGCACACGCCAGCCCTGATGGTGGCACCGTCCCCAGCCCTGTTGGTGGCACTGTCCCCAGCCCTGCCCGTGGCACCGTCCCCAGCCCTGCCGGTGGCAGAGTGGCACCGTCGCCAGCACTGCTGGTGTCACTGTCCCCTGCCCTGCCGGTGGCACAGAGTGGCACCGTCCCCAGCCCTGCACGGTGCCCTGCCGACCCCTCGGGGGGTGCTCCCCTCTCCGGCCCCGGGGTGAGCAGGGGGGGCCCGGCCCCCTCGTCTGCCCTCCTCCTCCTCCTCCTCCTCCTCCTCCTCCCCCGGCTCCCTCCCGCTGCCGACGTGGAGGCTGCGCCGGGGACGTGTCAGGGCCGGGGTGCGCGCCAGGGGCATCCTGCGCCTGCCCCGGATTCCGGGGGGGCCCGGCCCGGCGGGGCGGAGGCAGCACCGGGGGAATCGCTCTGGCTCCGCCGCTGTCCCCGTGTGGGGACACGGCCGCTCCCCGCGGGTCGGGGACCCCCCCTTGCTGCCGTGGTCTGTGAGGGACCCCCCGGCACTGCCCGTGACGCGGGGACACCGTGGGCTGCCCCCCGGCCCCTCCGTGCCTCAGTTTCCCCTCACACGTGTGCAGGGCCAGCGACGAGCCCTGCGGGAGGGGTTGGTTTTTTTTTGGGGGGGGTGGGGTGGGGAAAGACTTTTAAAGTTTTCTGGCTTTGCCCCAATTTCATCCCTTTGAAAACCTTTTGTTGGGTGGTTCCGCCCCCTCTCCGCAGGCCACGCCTACTCGGACAGACCACGCCCAGGTGCCCCCTTCCAGTCCCCCCCCCCACTCGATTTCCACGACGGCCGAGTCCCGCTGCCAAAGGGACGTGGCGGGGACGGGGGGGACACCGTGGGGACGGGGGGGACACCGTGGGGACGGGGGGACACCGTGGGGACGGGGAGAACGTGGAAACGACGAGGGGACCCCATCAGAAACGGGAATTCTGTGGGGATGGGGGAGCAGGGAAGGGACGGGGGGGGACACTGCGGGATCGGGGGACGCCGCAGGAAAGGGGGACGCCCCATCAGGAATGGGGACTTAATGAGGGGATAAGGGCGGCGCTGGGGGAACCGCTTGGCTTTGGGGGATTCCGTGGGGCTGGGGGGGACACGGAAGGGACGAGGGGACGCTGCCGGGCTGTGAGGGAAGAGTTAACCCCCCCTCGGCCGCGCCGCTCCCGTCCCCTGGCAGGGAACTGGGATGAACTGGGGGAGCCGGCAGGGAGGTGCTGACGTGGGGCCGGGGAGGAGGAGGAGGAGGAGGAGGAGGAGGAGGAAGAGCTGGAGCTGGAGCTGGAGCATCGCTGCTGCTGCTGGGCCGAGCTCCAGCTGGAGAGACCCTCGCTGGGGGCGGCGGGGCCGGGGGGGGCACGGGCCCCCTCCCCTTGCCTGGCCCCAGCTCCTCCTTTGGGGTGGAGGGGTCCTGAGTCCACAGCTGGGTCCTGACCCCCAGCCCAGGAACCCAAAGCACCCAAAACCCCAGCCCAGGAACCCAAAACACCCAAAACCCCAGCCCAGGAACCCAAAGCACCCAAATACCCCACCCAGGAACCCAAAACACCCAAAACCCCAGCCAGGGCACCCAAATAAACCTCCCAATAACCCCACCCATCAATCCCCCCACCCCAACAACCGAGCTCCCCAACTCAAAACCCCAACAACCCAAATCCCCCAACCCAACACCCCCAACCCCAAACACTCTGCCCCAACTAATCCCCCAACCCAAACAGCCCCAGGAACCCGAGGACCCCAACCCAAGCACCCAAAACACCTGAGGACCCCACCCCAACAGCTCCTCCCACCAACCCCAATACCCCAAGGCCAACCCTCCTGTCCCTGTCCCCCTCCCGCTCCTGTCCCTGTTCCCTCCTGTCCCTGTCCCCCTCCCACTCCTGTCCCTGTCCCCTCCTGTCCCTGTCTCCCTCCCGCTCCTGTCCCTGTCCCCCCTGCTCCTGTCCCACTCCCGCTCCTGTCCCTCTCCCTCTGCAGCTCCTGTCCCCATCCCCGTCCCCCTCCCTGTCCCGTTCCAGCCAGGAATGAGCTCGGCAGACCCCGGGGATGCTTTTCTGGGGGTTCAGGGGTGAGGAATCCCCCCCCCCGGGGGGGCTGTGGGGTGCTCAGGGTACCCCCACCTCCCCCCCAGTCCCACGCCCAGGACCGGGCTGGGGAGCATCGCCCCCTCCCCCGGGGATGGGGTGGGGGTGGGGGGGCAGCAAATTCTTCAATGAAACTGAAGAGGAGAAGGGAAAAAAAAATAAAAAAAAAAAAAAAAAGGAATAAAAAGGAAAAAAAAAAAAAAAAAGGAATAAAAAGGAAAAAAAAAAAAAAAAAGGAATAAAAAGGAAAAAAAAAAAAAAAAAGGAGTCGGGAACGGAAAATGTTCGGCGTGGAGCTCGTCCCTCAGAGTTTCCATCCCAGCCCAGACTGTGGGGCCTGGCCTGGGCGGCTGCTCCCGGCCTGGGACCCCCAAAAACTGCCCCCAGCCACCCCCAGCTCTGCTCCAGACCCAGATCCTGGGGTGAGGGGGTGCAGGGTGGGGGAAGGAGCCCCCCAGAAGGGTCCAGCCCTGGTGATGGGGGGTGCAGGATGGGGGAAGGAGCCCCCCAGGAGGGTCCAGCCCGGGGCTGTGCTGGTTCAGGGGTTCAGAAGGCCGGGATCAACTCCCCAAAAAGGAACCAGGGCTGGGTGTGAGGGATGAGCCCCCCAGGGGGGTCCCAGCCCTGGATGAGGGGGTGCAGATGGAGGGAAGGAGCCCCCCAGGAGGGGTCCTAGCCTGGATGAGGGGGTGCAGATGGGAAGAAGGAGCCCCCCAGGGGGGTCCCAGCCTGTATGAGGGGGTGCAGATGGGAGGTGACCCTCAGCTCCAGCTGTGGGGAGAATGTGGGGGCGCCGAGGGGGAAATGAGCCCCCCGGAGGGGTCCCCAGCCCCTGGGAGGGGTCACACCCCAGCTGGACCCATCCTGGCTGGATGGACTCCCCGAGCAGGACCAGCCCCCCCCTCAAGCCGGGGGTCCCCGGTGGGCACACGACCACCCCATGGCAGCCCCCCCCGGGGCCGGCGGTGCCCCCGGCGAGGGCGGCGCGCGGCGTTGGCATCCCGGAGGCCAATTTAAGCAATTTTCCCTGGAAATAGCCGGGGAGTCGCGGCCGTGATTACGGGGTTCTGCCCTGACGCCACAATTGAGGGCGCCGAGGGCCGGAGGCCACCAGGAATAGCCGGGGCGGTGCCGGGCTGCGGCCGCCGCGGGGGAAACTGAGGCACCGCGTCGCCCACCACGTCCCCACGGCAGGGTGACAAGCCGGCCCCCCGGCAGGGGGGAAAGGGGGGGGGGGGGGTCGGGTCTGAGCAGGGGGGTATCGGGGAACCCCCCCCCCCAACACACACACAGGGGGGTTTTGGTGGTGACCGGGTGGGTGTGTGAGGGGGGGACACCGCGCTGCCTTGGGGACATCGGCGGGGGTGGGGTCAGACACCTGCGTGTCACCACCTGGCAGGACACCGCCCTCGTCACCGCCGGGCGGCCACCAAGGGGGGGACACGGCCACCAAATTGGGGGGGACACAGCCACCAAACAGGGGGACACGGCCACCAAAGGGGCGGTCCTGCCCTCCCCCGAACCCCCCGCACCCCCTTTTTAGCCGCTTCCCTCCCAAAATGAGTGGGGGGCTGCCCCCCTTCATCCTCGTTCCCCTCCCCTCGGGGAAACCCCTGGCCCGGAGGATTTTTGGGGCAGCCACTGACATTTTGGGGCACCCATAAACTTTTGGGGCACCCCTGCGTTTTTGGGCAACCCGCAACTTTTTTTCCCCTCCCTTTTTTTTTTTTGGGAGGATCCCCCCAGTTTTTGGGGTGGTCCCCAAGTTTTTGGGGTGACCCTCTCCTTTTTGGGGTGGCTGCCTCCATCCTGACCCCTGTGGCCACACGCCCAGTTTGCACCAGTAAAAACCAGTCTGGAACACGTGGGAAGCACTCTGGGAGCCCCCCAAAAGCTGAGGGGGGGGCTGAGAGTGACACCCCCATCCCCAAGACCCCCAAGGAGAGGGGGGGTCCCCGGTGGGTGCACCCAAAATCCTGCAGGAGCCCAGGCCTGCACTCGGCATCTCTCACTCTGCTTCCGAGGATCCTAATGACTTTTCCAGCTTTTTTTTTTCTTCTTTTCATATTCTCCTTCTTTATTATTTTTTTTTTCTTATTCAAAGTGGGAATTCTTCCCTTTTCCCAGCCCCCAACCCCTTGTCCTGCATTCCTGGGGCGGGCGGCCCGGGGTTGATGAGGTGGCATCATCGGGGACAGGGCTGGGGACAGGGCTGGGACACTGGCGTGGCCCCACGGACACGCGTGGGCACAGGAGTGACCCCCACCCGGCCCCTCCTCCAGTGTGTTTTATTTAACATTTAAATTTAATGGCAGAGGAAAAAAAAAGTCTCCAAACGGGGGGGGGGAGGGGGGTGACGTGTCCTGTGTCCCCCCTCCCGTTATTTCATTGTTAAATTCACGGATTTGGGGTTTTTCTGAAGGAAGATCAGGGAACGTCCTGGTGGGAGCTCCTACTCTGACCTGGGGTCACTCTGCAGTGCTCCCAGTGCTCCCAGTGCTCCCACTGCTCCCAGTATTCCCAGTGCTCCCAGTGCTCCCAATATTCCCAGTATTCCCAGTGCTCCCAGTGCTCCCAGTATTCCCAGTGCTCTCAGTATTCCCAGTATTTCCAGTGCTCCCAGTGCTCCTAGTGCTCCCAGTGTTCCCAATATTCCCAGTGTTCCCAGTGTTCCCAGTGTTCCCAGTACTCCCAGTACTCCCAGTATTCCCAGTGCTCCCAGTATTCCCAGTACTCCCAGTGCTCCCAGTGCTCCCAGTATTCCCAGTACTCCCAGCCTCACACCATGCTGGGAGGGCAGGCAGGTGTGAGGGCTGAGCCCAGCTCTCTCAGAATTCCCGGAATTCCAATCCCGCTGCAAACCCTCAGCGCAGTGGCAGGCGGGACAAACTTCCAGCGCTCCCAGTGCTCCCAGCGCTCCCAGCGCTCCCAGTATTCCCAGTAACCCAGCGGAATTCCCAGCCCTCTGTGCCCTGGTGGGGGAGACAAGTGGAGGTGTGAAGGCCGAGCCCAGCGCTCCCAGTGCTCCCAGTATTCCCAGCATTCCAACCGGCTTTCAGCATAGTGGGGAGAGGGGGACAAATGGAGTGAGCCCAGTATTCCCATATTCCCAGTATTCCCAGGGCTCCCAGTGCTCCCAGTGCTCCACCGAGCCCTCAAGCTCTCAGCAAGTGACAGTGGGGACAAACAGAGCACTCCCAGTGCTCCCAGTACTCCCAGTGCTCCCAGTACTCCCAGTGCTCCCAGTACTCCCAGTGCTCCCAGTACTCCCAGTGCTCCCAGTACTCCCAGTGCTCCCAGTACTCCCAGTGCTCCCAGTACTCCCAGTGCTCCCAGTACTCCCAGTGCTCCCAGTACTCCCAGTGCTCCCAGTACTCCCAGTGCTCCCAGTACTCCCAGTGCTCCCAGTACTCCCAGTGCTCCCAGTACTCCCAGTGCTCCCAGTACTCCCAGTGCTCCCAGTACTCCCAGTGCTCCCAGTACTCCCAGTGCTCCCAGTACTCCCAGTGCTCCCAGTACTCCCAGTGCTCCCAGTACTCCCAGTGCTCCCAGTACTCCCAGTGCTCCCAGTACTCCCAGTGCTCCCAGTACTCCCAGTGCTCCCAGTACTCCCAGTGCTCCCAGTACTCCCAGTGCTCCCAGTACTCCCAGTGCTCCCAGTACTCCCAGTGCTCCCAGTACTCCCAGTGCTCCCAGTACTCCCAGTGCTCCCAGTACTCCCAGTGCTCCCAGTACTCCCAGTGCTCCCAGTACTCCCAGTGCTCCCAGTACTCCCAGTGCTCCCAGTACTCCCAGTGCTCCCAGTACTCCCAGTGCTCCCAGTACTCCCAGTGCTCCCAGTACTCCCAGTGCTCCCAGTACTCCCAGTGCTCCCAGTACTCCCAGTGCTCCCAGTACTCCCAGTGCTCCCAGTACTCCCAGTGCTCCCAGTACTCCCAGTGCTCCCAGTACTCCCAGTGCTCCCAGTACTCCCAGTGCTCCCAGTACTCCCAGTGCTCCCAGTACTCCCAGTGCTCCCAGTACTCCCAGTGCTCCCAGTACTCCCAGTGCTCCCAGTACTCCCAGTGCTCCCAGTACTCCCAGTGCTCCCAGTACTCCCAGTGCTCCCAGTACTCCCAGTGCTCCCAGTACTCCCAGTGCTCCCAGTATCCCCAGTACCCACGAACCCCCCATCCCCCCAGCACAGCGTGGGGGTCACCAGGGCTGAGCCCAGCTTTTCCCTGCCCCCGGCCCCATTTCCCAGCGCATTCCCCAAAAATCCCGAGCGGGGCGGCGGGAGCTCCCCCTCCCCCGGTGCCACATTGGCCGTGTCCCTCCCGCTCCGCTGCCGAGCTCCCGGCCCCGGCACAGGCGGGGATTTTTTTGGCTGTAATTACACCCTCCCCAAATTGCACGGTAGGTTGTGGATCATTGTCCAGGAGCTTTTGCTTTTTCCAACCAACGTGGCTCCTTCAAATGTGGAAACGGCCGTGGAGCCGTGCCAGGGGGGGAGCGAGGGGAGCGAGAGCAGCGAGGGGAAGGAAGGGAAAAGAGGGAAAGAAAGGGCTAAAAACACAAAGTGAGTGGGTTTGGGGGAGGGGTTTGGGGTGTCTGTGGTTCTTGGAGGGGCTTGGTGGTTGGGGTCCCTCAGGGGATGCTCTTGGGGACGGTCCAAGGGATGCTCTGGGGACTGCTGGCCTTGGCCTTGCACCATGCCGGGGTTTGGTCCCGCTGGGGGGTCCCCGATGGAAGCCCTGGGTGTGTTTTGGGGTGCCCCAGCTGTGGGGTGGCTGTCGGGGGGGTGGTAGAGCCCTGGTGCAGCCCCCGACGTTGCGTGGCACCGGGGGTCCCGAAGCGCCACGTGCCACATCGCCTGTCCCCACCCAGCCAGCCCCTGGGAGAACCCCCCAAAATCCCAACCCCCGCAAAAACCCGCACCCCAAAACCCCCCACCCCGAGCCCACTCCCAGCCGGGCAGCACACGCGTGTGCTCGCCCGCGTGTGCGTGTGCTCGCCCGTGTTTGCGTGTGCACGGCCACACGGCCCGGGGGAGGGGGGGGTGTGGGGGTGGTGGTGGGGGGGGCCGGGGGTGCCCCCCGACTCGCTGGGTGCCTCTGATTGGCCGAGGGGGCCGCCCAAAATCCGCTGCTCCAGCCGGGTCCCACCTCCCCGCGGCGGCGCACGGTATAAAAGGGCCGGAGGAGAAGCGGGCAAAGGGCAGTAGGAAGTTTCTGCTGGGGTCTGGATTTGGAGCTCCAGGGTTGGATCGGCCCCGTATGACCCCAAGCTAAGAACAAAAGAGACCCCAAAGAGTCTACATGTCTAATATTTAGACATGTTCAGCTTTGTGGATTCTCGGTCACTGCTGTTGATAGCAGCGACTGTCCTACTCGCCCGCGGGCAAGGAGAGGAAGACAGTGAGTAGTGGGCGCTGGGTGATGCTCCTCACCCCTCGGGACGCGGCTCTGGGGTGGCACCGACTCCCGCGGCACCGGCGACGCCCGGCCCGGCTGCCCTGGGGTGGGCAAGGAGGAACTCGGGCTGGGCGAGAGGAACAGAGAGGGGAATTAGGGGCGAAGTGGGGAAATGAGGGGGAAATGGCGAAAAAAAGAGACCAGGACTGGCGGGATTTGGGGTTGGGGGAAAAGGGGGTTAGGGGGCTCTGGGGGTGAGGAATCGGGGCGCCCTGCCAAGAGCGGGGAGGGAAGGAAGGGTGGAGAGGAGCCGGCGGGGAAGGAGGGAGCAGGGACGAAGGGGAGGAGGAGGAGGAGGAGGAGGCCGGGAAGGGAAAGGAAAGGGGGGAAAGAGCGCGGGAGACAGAAGAGGGGGGAGAGGAGGGAGAGGGGGGGGCCAGCCCCGGGATCTGCGAAAGCCATCAGGAAAGAATTAGAAAAGTCTCGGATGATTCATAAGCGAAATGTTTCGGCAGCCGGGGGAGCGGGGGCTGCCAGCGGCGCGGGCCGGGGGCACGGCCGGGGTCACCCCCCCGTGCCACGCCACGGCCCCCGTGCCCCGCTGCCACCTGCGCCAGGGGGACACGGGGGGACCCTGGGCCCGGCGCCCATCGCTTTTTGCCCAATTTTGTCCTTTTTTGGTGTTTTTTGGGGTGTTTTTTTTTTCTTAAATACATTTTTAATTATCATTATTATTTATTATTACTATTATTGTTATTATGCATTTTGAGCTGACAATACCCATCCCGCATTTCCCCTTCTCCATTTCCCATTCCCCGTTCTCCGTCCTGCATTTCCCATTCTACATTTTGCCCTTCCCATTCCCATTTTCCCTTTTTTTTTTTCCCCCAGAAGAATTTTGCATTTTCCATTCGCCTTTTTTTTTTTTTTACATCGTTTCCCCCCCGGTTTTTTTTTTTTTTTTTCTCTTTTTTTTTTTTTTTTTTTTTTACCCTTTTTACTTCTTTTTAATTTTTGATTGGGGAGTTCTTCCATCAGCTGGCGCAGCCCCTCTCCCCCTCCCCACTCCAGGACCCTTCCCCACCGTGGGGCCACCCCCGGGCCTGGCCGCTCGCCCTCCCCTCCCCTCCCCTCCCTCTCCACGCCCTCCTCCACTCTCTGGCCTCGCGTTCCCGATCCCATCTGGCCCGATCCAGCCCCACGGATCCAATTTCAGCCCAAATTCGGGGCCCGCCCGCCCCGTCCCGTCCGGTCCCGTCCCGTCCGTGTCCCCCCCCGACGGCTCCCGGGGACCCCTCCCCGTGCCTCGGGGGGTGTTTGCCTTGGCCCCGGCCGGTCCGAGCGAGCGGCTGCGGGGATTTTTTGTTTAAATTCCAGCCGATGTGGGAAGAGTTTATTGTGGAGCTTTTCCTGTGTCACCGCGCCGCGCTGATGAGAACCAGATGAAGGGAGAAGCGCTGCGGGAGCGGGGAGGGGGTGAAGGGAGAGGGAGGGGGGGGAGCCCGGCAGGCTCCGGGCCGCCCCTCCTGACGCTGCCACCGCCCCGTGCCAGTCCAAACCGGGAGCTGCATCCAGGATGGGCTCACGTACAACGACAAGGACGTGTGGAAACCAGAACCGTGCCAGATCTGCGTCTGCGACAGCGGCAACATCCTGTGCGACGAGGTGATCTGCGAGGACACCTCCGACTGCCCCAACGCCGAGATCCCCTTCGGAGAGTGCTGCCCCATCTGTCCCGACACCGACGGTATCGCGACATGCCCGCTGCGGGGTCCCGCCCCCCCCCAACTCGGGGGATCGGCGGGCTCGGTGTCCCCCCCCACCTGGGTGTGGGGTGGGTGATGCTGCTCTGCTCTGAACCCCCTTTTTGCCCCCACAGCCTCCCCTGCCTACCCAGAGAGTGCTGGAGTGGAGGTAAGGGCCCCCCAAAACGCAGCCCCCGGCACATCTCGCCACAGTCCCACCCCTGGGTTTGGAGCCCCCCTTCTCTAACCTGTTCTGTCTCTGCCCCGCAGGGTCCTAAAGGAGACACCGGCCCCAAAGGAGACAGGGTGGGTGTGCCCCCCCTCCCGCCGAGAGCCCCCTGCTCTGCAGGGACCCCAACCCCGCTGGGGTCACCCCTGTCCTGCTGGGGGTCACCCCAATCCTGCTGGAGTCACCCCAGTCCCGCTGGGGCTCACCCTAATCTCACAGAGGGTCACCCCAATCCTGCTGGGGCTCACCCCAATCCTACAGGGTTCACCCCCATCCCACAGGGGGTCACCCCAATCCCTCTGGGGCTCACCCCCATCCCACGGCGCTCACCCCAGTCCTGCTGGGGGTCACTCCCACCCCACAGGGCTGACCCAAATCCTGCTGGGACTTACCCCGAATCCCACAGGGCTCACCCCAATTGTGCTGGGACTCACCCCAATCCCACAGAGCTCACCCCAACTGTGCTGGGACTTACCCCAAATCCCACAGGGTTCACCCCAATTGTGCTGGGACTCACCCCAATCCCACAGGGCTCACCCCCACCCCACGGCTCTCACCCCCACCCTACGGTGCTCACCCCCACCCCATGGCGCTCACCCCTCTCTTCTCTCCCCAGGGACTGCCCGGCCCCCCCGGCAGAGATGGAATCCCCGGCCAGCCCGGACTCCCGGGCCCCCCCGGCCCTCCCGGCCCCCCCGGCCTCGGCGGAGTGAGTGTGGGGGGGTCCCTGGTGGCGCAGCCCCCCCGGGGGTCCCTGCCCCGCTCACCCCCCGCTCTCCCTCCCCGCAGAACTTCGCTCCCCAGATGTCCTACGGCTACGACGAGAAGGCTGGAGGCATGGCCGTGCCCGGGCCCATGGTGAGCTGGGGACACGGGGGACACCAGGGGACACAGGGGACATCAGCTGGTGGGGGGAGAGCTGGGTGAGGGGACAGGACAGGAGTGGTCCCTGTGCTGGTGATGTCACCGAGCACCAGGATGTGGCAGGGCCCGGCCAGCCCGGACTCCCGGGCCCCCCCGGCCCTCCCGGCCCCCCCGGCCTCGGCGGAGTGAGTGTGGGGGGGTCCCTGGTGGCGCAGCCCCCCCGGGGGTCCCTGCCCCGCTCACCCCCCGCTCTCCCTCCCCGCAGAACTTCGCTCCCCAGATGTCCTACGGCTACGACGAGAAGGCTGGAGGCATGGCCGTGCCCGGGCCCATGGTGAGCTGGGGACACGGGGGACACCAGGGGACACAGGGGACATCAGCTGGTGGGGGGAGAGCTGGGTGAGGGGACAGGACAGGAGTGGTCCCTGTGCTGGTGATGTCACTGAGCACCAGGATGTGGCAGGGCCTGGAGGGGATGGGGACAGGGATGGGGCAGGAATGGGGACAGGGATGGGGACAGGGATGGGAACAGGGATGGGGCAGGAATGGGGACAGGGATGGGGCAGGGATGGGGACAGGGATGGGGCAGGGATGGGACAGGGATGGGGACAGGGATGGGACAGGGATGGGGACAGGGATGGGGTGACAACAGAGACAGGGAATGTGTGGGGACTGGACAGGGACAGAGCCAGGGACAGGTTGGTGATGGGGACAGGGATGGGGTGGCAGTGGGGACAAGGAATGGGTGCAGGTGGGAACAGAGGTGACGACTGGGTGTTGGGGTGGCAGTGGGGACAGGCAATGGGGACAGGCAATGGGGACAACGGGGACAGGCGATACTGACAAGAAAATAGGGACAATGGAGACAGGCAATAGGGACAATAAAATAGGGACAGTGGGGACAGGCAATAGGGGCAGGGATGGGGTGACAATGGTGACAGGCAAGGGTCAGCATTGGGGACAAGGGATGGGGTGGGAGGGGGTGGCAATGGGGACAAGGAGGGGGTGGCAATGGGGACAGGGAGGGGGTGGCAATGGGGACAGGAAGGAGGTGGCTTTGGGACAGTGGTGGGGACAAGGTGAGGACAGCAGGGGGAAAGTGGTGGGGTGGCAACAGGGCCCAGTGTGTGCAGCAGTGGGGTGGTGATGGGGACAGGGACAGGGACAGGGTGACAAGGCACCACTGATGACACTTTCTCTTCTCCCCAGGGCCCAGCTGGTCCCCGTGGTCTCCCCGGCCCTCCCGGTGCTCCCGTGAGTGTCACCTCTTCCTGTCCACTTGGGTTTGGGGACAAACAGCCCCCAGGGCTCCTCTGGGGTGTGGGGGCACAGGTCAGAGGGTGTCACACCTTTCCTGACAGCGACAGAAGCGCGTGGGGACAAAGCCCTGGTGCCACCACGCGGGGGGACACCACCACTGCCACTGGGGGATCCAGGCCCAAGCTTCTCACTTTCTGACTCATTTTTTACCCTTTATTTTTTTCCCCACAGGGTCCTCAAGGTTTCCAAGGTCCCCCTGGTGAACCTGGAGAGCCTGGTGCTTCTGTGAGTGCTGTCACCTGCCGATGTCCCCTGGGGATGGGGACACCGCTGCTGCTGCCAGCCCTGGCTGTGGCCACACTGTCCCACGGCAGTGGGGCTGGCAGGGCCTGGCACTGCCCGGGGCGGGTGGCAGGGTGACAGGGGGTAGCTGTCACCTCAGCACCCTCATGCCTGTCCCCCTTCTCTCCTAGGGTCCCATGGGCCCCCGAGGTCCCGCTGGCCCCCCTGGCAAGAACGGAGATGACGTAAGTGACCTGACCACGGGGTCCCCCCCTTTGGGGCCTGGTGGCCCTGCCAGCCCCCCCAGGTGAGCAGGAGCTGCCTGGCTTGGGGGCATGCCACCGAGGCCGTGTCCTTGTCCTCAGGGTGAAGCTGGCAAGCCTGGCCGCCCTGGAGAGCGGGGTCCCCCCGGCCCCCAGGTGAGACACACGAGGGGACACCCCCAGCTGTCCCCTCCTCGGGGACAGGGTGCTCTGGTGTGGGGACAGCCCCCCCAGAGCCTCCATCACCACCTCCCGTTTCCCCCAGGGTGCTCGAGGTCTCCCCGGAACCGCCGGCCTGCCAGGCATGAAGGGACACAGAGTGAGTCCCCCTCCCGTGCTGGTGACACTCAGGGGACGAGGGACCCCTGACCTCACCCAGGGTCCCCTCCTGACCCCCTACCCCTTCTCTCTGCTCCCCCCCAGGGTTTCAGTGGTCTGGATGGTGCCAAGGGTGAGCCTGGACCTGCTGGCCCCAAGGTGAGGAGTGGTGGCGGTGTCACTGCTGGCCTGGCAATGTCCCCGCTGTCCCCTGCTCCCTGCAGAGCAGGTCCCTCACGGTGTCCTTCCTCCTCAGGGAGAGCCCGGCAGCCCCGGAGAGAACGGAGCTCCTGGGCAGATGGTGAGTGCTGGAGCCAGGGGGGTGTGGGGGGTTCTGTCTTTTTGGGGACAACGATGGGGGTGACACCAGTGGGGACCCAGCTCCTGCTCAGGGATCCACCAGGGAATGGGGTGGGAGGGGTTGAACCCCTTGGGAACGTCACCGTGGGCAGCAGGGGGGGCACAGGGAGGGGAGGAGGATCAGAAAGGGGAAGTGTTCATCCCGGTGACCCAAACGTGTCCTAAACGTGTCCTAAACGTGTCCTGTCCCCTCCCCAGGGTCCTCGTGGTCTTCCCGGTGAGCGAGGCCGTCCCGGCCCATCTGGCCCCGCTGTGAGTATTTGGGATGGGCAGGGCTGCGACCCCTGCCCGGGCACGGGGTTCTGGAGGTCACCTGTGCCACCCGTGAGCGTTGCTGACGCTGTCCCTTGTCCCCCAGGGCGCTCGTGGCAATGACGGCGCTCCCGGTGCTGCTGGTCCCCCCGTGAGTACCCCCGACCCCCGGTCCCTTCCCCCTCCTCGGGAGGGGGATCCCATCCCGGCTGCCCCCGTGGGGACTCCTGGCCGGGATCCAGGGGGGCTCTGCTGCCTGGGGATCCCCCCGTGCCCGGGATCCCCCTCTGAGCCGAGCCCCCTCTCCCGTTTAGGGTCCGACTGGTCCCGCTGGTCCCCCCGGCTTCCCCGGTGCCGCTGGTGCTAAGGTAGGGCCTGCCCTGCTCCGCGGGGCTGGGGGGCACTGGGAGCGTGGGCTGGGCAGGGAAGGGGTCTCTGAGGCCGAAAAGCCCAGGCTGGCACTGCCTGGGACAGTGGCACCCGTGGGGACATCCCCAGCGTGTCCTGGGCACCTCTCCTGGCTGTGCCACGGAGGGAAGGAGCCGCGGGTGGAACCAGCCCTGAGGGGGTCAGGGCAGCCCTGGCGCTCACGGCTCTTCCTCCTCCTCCTCTTCCTCCCCAGGGTGAGACCGGTCCCCAGGGAGCTCGTGGCAGCGAAGGTCCCCAAGGTGCTCGCGGTGAGCCCGGTCCCCCCGGCCCTGCTGGCGCTGCCGGTCCTGCTGTAAGTGACATCCGAGGGCTCCCTGTCCTTTGGCCTCGCGTCCTGCCAGCCCCGCCGTGACCTTCCTCTTCCTCCTTCTCTCCGCAGGGCAACCCCGGTGCTGACGGCCAACCCGGTGCCAAGGGCGCCACCGTGAGTGTCCCCCGCGTCCCCTCCGGCCGGGCCAGGAAGGGTTGAGCCCCTTCCTCACGGCCTCCCGTGCCTCTTGCAGGGCGCTCCCGGCATCGCTGGCGCTCCCGGCTTCCCCGGAGCCCGCGGTCCCTCCGGACCCCAGGGTCCCAGCGGCGCCCCCGGCCCCAAGGGTAACACCGTGAGTATCCCCGGGCTGCTGCGCTGCCCCTTCCCGGCCTGCGAGCCTTCCCTCCGCCCCGGGACGCTTTTTCAGCCCCACCCGGAGGAGCCTCCCGAGGTGTCCCCCCGGTCCCTGCAGCCCCGCCAGGCCCGGGTGCTGCAGGGGGTGGCAGATGCTGCGCCCTTGTCCCTCCGAGGGCTCATCGGGCGTGGCTAGGGGCTCGCTCTGCTCCTCAATCCGTTGTTAAGGTTTTTCTCTCTTCTCTCTCTTCCAGGGTGAGCCCGGTGCTCCAGGCAACAAGGGTGACACCGGTGCCAAAGGCGAACCCGTGAGTGACCCCCCGATGTGGCCCTGGGGGCGCTGCCCCTGCTGGCTCCGGCCCTTCCCGGGGGTCTTCATCCCTCCGCGTCCTTCCCCAGGGTCCCGCTGGTGTCCAAGGCCCCCCCGGCCCCGCTGGAGAAGAAGGCAAGAGAGGAGCCCGTGGTGAGCCCGGCCCCGCTGGGCTGCCCGGCCCCGCTGGCGAACGCGTGAGTAGCAGCGTCCCTGTCCCCACGCCCATGTCCCTGTCCCCACGCCCATGTCCCTGTCCCCACCCTCGCCCTCCCCCCGTGTCCAGCGGCTGAACCTCGCGCGTGTTTGGGGACCCCGCGGTGGCATCCCCGGCCCCTTCAGGCTGCTCCCACTGGTGGCCGTGTCCCGCTCTGGCACACGGCCCCCCGAGGTCCCCCGGTGTCCCCACACTGACCGTGCCGTGTCCCCCTCAGGGTGCTCCTGGCAGCCGCGGTTTCCCTGGCGCCGATGGTATCGCCGGTCCCAAGGTGGGTGTCCGCGTCCGTCTGCGGGACAAAGTGGCCTCAGCTCGGCCCCGGGGACTCTGGCCGCTGTCACCTGTGCCCGCACAGTGGCCACAGCGGCTCCGAGTCGCTGCCACCCGCGGGGACACGGCTCTGTGCCGGTCCCCGGCTGCTGTCCCGCAGCTGGATCACCCCTGTCCCCCCTTCCCAGGGTCCCCCCGGCGAGCGCGGCTCCCCCGGCCCCGTTGGCCCCAAAGGATCTCCTGGTGAAGCTGGACGCCCCGGGGAACCCGGACTCCCCGGTGCCAAGGTGAGCGGTGACACGGTGACACGGTGACACGGAGCCGCAGCAGCACGGCCGCAGGGCTGTCCCGCTCTCTGTGCGGAGGAGGAGGAGCCGCTCTCCAGGACGCTCCCGTTCTCTGGAGCATCCCCTGGAAGCGCTGAGCTCCTGACCCCCCTCCCTCTGCCCCGCAGGGTCTGACTGGAAGCCCCGGGAGCCCCGGTCCCGACGGCAAGACCGGCCCCCCTGTAAGTTGTCCCCGCTGATGTCCCCTCCTCCCCTGGCTCGCCACGGGCCCGGGCTAAGGCGGCGCTGGCTCCCCCCGACAGGGTCCCGCTGGTCAAGACGGGCGGCCCGGCCCCCCCGGCCCCCCCGGAGCCCGAGGCCAGGCCGGCGTGATGGGATTCCCCGGTCCCAAAGGTGCTGCGGTGAGTGCCACCCTCCCCGGAGCCACCCTGCTCCCTGGGGACACCCCCGGGACCTGTCCCCGGTCCCCGGTGTCGCCAGGGGCTCATCCTGCTCTGGTTTTAGGGCGAGCCCGGCAAACCCGGCGAGAGAGGAGCTCCCGGTCCCCCCGGCGCCGTGGTGAGTGTGGGAGGGGGGAAAACAGACAGCCTGGGGAGGTGACAAGGGAGGGTGAGCCCCGTGTGAGGTGACAGAGAGGGTCACCACAGTGTGGGGTGGCAGGGAGGGTGACAGAGAGGGTCACCATGTTGTGGGGTGGCAGGGAGGGTGGCAGGGAGTGTCACCCCAGTGTGGGGTGGAAGGAAGGGTGACAGGGAGTGTCACCCCAGTGTGGGGTGGCATGGGTGGGAGTGGGGGGTGGGAATGGGGTTGGAATGCAGGCTGAGGGGCCGAGGCTGCCAGGGAAGGCTCCCGCAGCGGGATGAGGTGTTGGGATCCCGTCCCGGTGGCTCCGCTGGAGCGGGGACAGCGGTGACGTGGCCGCGGTGTCTCCCGGCCTTCGAAGGATCCCGCGGCCGTGTCCGGGCCCAGCTCGGGGGGGGCACGGAGCCCTGCGGGGGCAGCTCTGAGCACCCTCCTCTCCCTCCTGCCCAGGGCGCTGCTGGCAAAGATGGTGAAACCGGTGCCCAAGGTCCCCCCGGCCCCACCGTGAGTATCCCCCAGCCCGCGGCCACCCACGGTCACACCCGGCCACCGGACAAAGGCCTCGGGAGCCACCTGCCCCCCTCCATGCCTGTCCTGTGTCCCCCAGGGTCCCGCTGGAGAAAGAGGTGAACAAGGTCCCGCTGGTGCTCCCGGCTTCCAGGTGAGGGGTGTCCCCTCCCCGGCAAGGGGACAGAGCACCCAGAGCATGGGTGACATTGTCCTTGTCCCCTCCGTGGTGGCTCACGGCTCCTCTTCTTCCTCCCCAGGGTCTGCCCGGCCCCGCTGGCCCCCCTGGCGAGGCTGGCAAGCCCGGTGAGCAGGTGAGTGTGGGCACTGGGGACTCTCCTGTCCCCTCCCCATCATCCCTGTCCCTGTCACACCGGGGCTGCTGCTGCTGCTGGGGTCCCCCCAGGGCACCCCCAGGTGCTCCATGCAGTGGGGGAGCAGTGGGAACCCCAGCCCTGCCCAGGGAATGAGGAACTCCTCGGGCACCCCGGGGTCCCCTCTGCCTGTCCCTGGTGCCACCTGTTCCTCTCTGACTTGTCACCCTGTCCCTCCCGCTCAGGGTGTCCCCGGAGACGCCGGAGCCCCCGGTCCCGCTGGTGCCAGGGTAAGCTGAACCCCCATGTCCCCCCAAAGTGGGCACCCCAAAGTGCTGCACAGGCCCTGACGGGCTCGGCCCTGTCCTGCCTCCCTCCCCAGGGTGAGAGAGGATTCCCTGGAGAGCGCGGTGTCCAAGGTCCCCCCGGTCCCCAAGGTCCCCGTGGTGCTAACGGTGCTCCCGGTAACGATGGTGCTAAGGTAGGTGCCAGGCTGGGCATGACGCTGTGCCCAGCTTGTGGGGCACAGCTGGGAGGGTGGCTGTGGATTTGAGGCCGGGATGGATTTGCCGAGCCGGGGTCTCACTCATCCCTGCTCTGCCTCGTTCCAGGGCGATGCTGGTGCTCCCGGAGCCCCCGGGAACCAGGGGCCCCCCGGTCTGCAGGGAATGCCCGGAGAGCGTGGTGCTGCCGGCCTGCCAGGCGCCAAGGGTGACAGAGTACGTGTCCCCAAACCCCTTGTGTCCTCAGAACGCTGCTGACCCCCTTGGTTACCTGCTCCCCACCACCTCTGTGCCCCCTCATCTTCCCCTCGGGGCTGGGTGTGCCCCCGAGCTGAGGCTGGTGGGCAGCAGCGTCCTGGGCAGGGGATGCTCTGTGTCACATCTGTCCCCATCCCTTGGGGACAATCCCTCGCTGAGAGCCCTGCTCCTGTGAGGAGGAGGAGGAGGATGGTGCCAGCCCGTTCCAGGAAGGATGAAGAACCGGGGATGTCTCAGCGCAGAGAGGGGTGAACCCCCCCAAGGGACCTGTCCCCGTAACCCCCCCCTGTGTCCCTCCCTCAGGGTGACCCAGGTCCCAAAGGTGCTGATGGCGCTCCTGGCAAGGACGGTCTCCGTGGCCTGACCGGTCCCATCGGCCCCCCCGGCCCCGCTGGTGCTCCTGGTGACAAGGTGGGGACATCCCGCAGGGACAGATGTGTCCAGGCAGTCACCTCCACCTCCTCGGCCCAGCCCTGATCCCTTTGTTCTGTTTTCCTCCCCTTTTCCAGGGTGAAGCCGGCCCCCCCGGCCCTGCTGGTCCCACTGGTGCCCGTGGTGCTCCCGTAAGTGTCCCCCCCCCCTCGGTGATGGCCCTGCCACGGGTGGCCGCTCCTTGGTGGCCCTGGTGGCCGTCCCCTGCTTGTCTCAGCCGTTCCCTCCCATCTCCTCCAGGGTGACCGCGGCGAGCCCGGCCCTCCCGGTCCTGCTGGATTTGCTGGCCCCCCCGTAAGTGCGACAGGCTGTCCCCCTCTGCCCGGGGGTCCGCTCCTGCCCCCCAGGGTGGCTCGGAGCCCCCCGGGCTGACACCGGCCCCGTGTCCCGCAGGGCGCTGACGGCCAGCCTGGTGCTAAAGGTGAAACTGGGGATGCTGGAGCCAAGGGTGACGCCGGTCCCCCCGGCCCCGCTGGCCCCACTGGTGCTCCTGGACCTGCTGTAAGTGCCCCCCTCAGCCCCCCGCACTGCCCGGAGTGCAGCTCCACAGCTCAGCTCACCGCTGTCTTCCTCCTCTTCCTCCTCTTCCTCCTCTTCCTCCTGCCCAGGGTGCTGTTGGTGCTCCCGGTCCCAAAGGTGCTCGCGGCAGCGCTGGACCCCCTGTAAGTACCGGGCTTGTGGGGAAGGGGCGCTTGGGGGAGTCTGGGGGCACCCCCGGCTGGGAACAACCCCGAGGAGCTTTAACTCTGCCTCTGCTCCCCCCACACCGCGGGGCACCTCCAGCCCTGCACCCCCAAAATCATCTGGGGATGGAGTGGGGTGGCTTCATCCCAGCAGAGGGAAAAGGGGGGGGGTTGCCTTTACACCCCCAAAATTAGCCCCTAGGTGAGCGCTTTCCCTCTGACCACCAGCCCCGGGGTTCCCCACGGTGACTCCCAGCCAGGGGAGTCCCCTGGCCCTCGGATCCAGCCCCACTGACTGCAGCTCTCCTCCCTCCCAGGGTGCTACTGGTTTCCCTGGTGCTGCTGGAAGAGTTGGACCCCCCGGCCCCTCTGTGAGTACCCCTGGAGGGGAGATTTTGGGGGGCTGGAGCTGGGGAGAGGGGACGGGAGACTCTGGGGACAGGGGACAGGAGGCTCTGGGAACACAGAACAGGAGGCCCAGCACAGGACGGTGCTGCACGTGGCCGCCCTGTCCCACTTGGCACCGGGACACCCCTGGCCGCCCTTCAGCTGGCAGCGGGGGGGTCCCGGCCTGACGGCATCGCCTCCCCCCCGCTCAGGGTAACATCGGCCTGCCCGGCCCTCCCGGCCCCAGCGGCAAGGAAGGCGGCAAAGGACCCCGCGGTGAGACCGGCCCCGCTGGCCGCCCCGGAGAACCGGGACCCGCCGGTCCCCCCGGCCCCCCCGGCGAGAAGGGAGCCCCCGGCGCTGACGGCCCCATCGTGAGTGACCCTCTGCTGGACCCCTCTGCTCGTCGCTGTCCCCTCCGTGGTGAGGGTGGCGGCCACCGCAGCCCCCGCTGAGGCTCCGTTTGTCCCCGCAGGGCGCTCCCGGCACGCCCGGACCCCAAGGTATCGCCGGCCAGCGCGGTGTGGTCGGTCTGCCCGGCCAGAGAGGCGAGCGAGGCTTCCCTGGGCTGCCCGGCCCCTCCGTGAGTACCGGGGGGCTCCCGGCAACCGCAGGCTCTGTCACCCCCCCGGGGTGGCCGTCCCACGGTGTCCGAGCCCTCGTTGTGTCCCCCCGCAGGGTGAACCCGGCAAACAAGGTCCCTCCGGCTCCCCCGGCGAGCGCGGCCCCCCCGGCCCCATGGGCCCCCCCGGTCTGGCCGGACCCCCCGGAGAAGCCGGACGTGAGGTGAGAGTCCGTGGCCACCACCGGGGCTTGGGGGCACGGACCCCCGTGCTGAGGGTGTGCCCGCTCAGGGCACGGATGGGCACCGTCCGTGGGGGGCTGTGAGACCCCCCGTGTCCCCCCCACCCCTAACGAGGGTCTCTGCTCCCCGCAGGGCGCTCCCGGTGCTGAAGGTGCCCCCGGCCGTGACGGTGCTGCTGGTCCCAAGGTGAGCGGGCTCTGAGCGGGGGGCGGGAGGGGTGATGGGGTTGTGCTGGCCCGCACTGACCTCTCCTCTTCCTCTTCTTCCTCCTCCTCGCAGGGCGATCGTGGTGAGACCGGCCCCGCCGGCCCCCCTGGTGCTCCCGGTGCCCCCGGTGCCCCCGGCCCCGTCGGTCCTGCTGGCAAGAACGGAGATCGCGGTGAGACCGTAAGTGATGCTCTGCGCGGAGCCCCCCCGCACCCCCCGGCCCGGGGACACCCAGAAAGGAGCCGGCTCCGGGGCTGGCCCCGGGCTCTGCCGCTGGAAGGGCAGAGGTGCCACCGCCCTGCAAAGGGCGATCTCAGAGGTGTCACCGCCCCACTGAGGGGTTCCTGAGCATCTCAGGGTGGTTCTGCCCCGAGCCAGCAGCAGCAGGAGGTGCAGGATGCTCTAACCTGTCCCCTTCTCTCCTGTCCCAGGGTCCCCAAGGTCCCGCTGGCCCCCCTGGTCCTGCTGGTGCTCGTGGTCCTGCTGTAAGTGATGTTCTGCTCTGCCCTCCTCGGTGTCTCTGTGCCCCCACAGGTGTGGGGACAGTGACTGGCCAGGACGCCGCTCAACTCATCTTCCTGCTCCTCCTCCTCCTCCTGCAGGGTCCCCAAGGTCCCCGTGGTGACAAAGGTGAAACCGGTGAACAGGGTGACAGAGGCATGAAGGGTCACAGAGGCTTCTCCGGTCTCCAGGGCCCACCTGGTCCTCCCGTAAGTCCCGCGGGGTGACGGTGGCCCCGGGTGCTGCCACACGTCCCGGAGGCAGCGCGAGCTGCTGATGTCACCTCTGATGTCGCCTCTTCTTCTTCCTCCTCGACTGTCACAGGGCTCTCCTGGTGAACAAGGTCCTTCTGGTGCTTCCGGTCCCGCCGGTCCCCGAGTGAGTCCCGGGATGAGCTGCGCCATCCCCCCGCGGCCGTGGCACCGCAGGGGGGCGGGGGGTCCCCACGGCCAGCGGCATTCCCGCGGGGTCGTGGCTGGGGGCTGGAGGCTCTGCCGAGGCCACACGGCCGCGCTCACGCTTTTCTCCCGTCCCGCAGGGTCCCCCCGGCTCCGCTGGTGCTGCTGGCAAGGACGGTCTGAACGGGCTGCCCGGTCCCATCGGTCCCCCCGGCCCCCGCGGCCGCACCGGCGACGTCGGTCCCGTCGTACGTCCCGAGCAGTTCGCCCTCCCAGAGCCGCCCGCCTTCAGCGCCCGCTCCTCCTTCACCATCCTCCTCCTCTCCTCCCGCAGGGTCCCCCCGGCCCCCCCGGGCCCCCCGGTCCTCCCGGCCCTCCCAGCGGCGGCTTCGACTTCAGCTTCCTGCCGCAGCCGCCCCAGGAGAAGGCGCACGACGGCGGCCGCTACTACCGGGCCGACGACGCCAACGTGATGCGCGACCGCGACCTGGAGGTGGACACCACCCTCAAGAGCCTGAGCCAGCAGATCGAGAACATCCGCAGCCCCGAGGGCACCCGCAAGAACCCCGCCCGCACCTGCCGCGACCTGAAGATGTGCCACGGCGACTGGAAGAGCGGTCGGTGTCGCCCCGGTCCCCGCCGGCCCCCTCGGGGCTGTCACCCCGTCTCTGTCCCCTCTGCTGCTGCTCGGCTCTGTCCTTCTTCCGCCTCCCGGTGTTCCTCGTGTGTCCTGTCTCTCCTGTCTGCCCTCCCCTCCATCCTCCCTGCTCCGTCCCTCTCCTGTTTGCTTCCCTTCTTCTTCCTCTTTTCCTGCTCCACGCTCCGCCCCCAGCTCCCTCCTTTGCCTTCCTCACCTCCCTCCTCATTCCCACGGCTCCTTCTCACCTTCCTCCCCTCATCCTCAGCCTCTCCCATCCCTCCATCCTCTGCTCCTCAGCTCCATTCCCCATCCCCTGGGGCTGTTCCTCACCTTCATCCTTCATCCCTGCTGGCTCTTCCTCACCTCTTCCCTCCTGAATTCTCCTTACCTCCATCTCTCTGGCTGTTCCTCACCTGTTCCATCCCCCTGACTGTTCCTCACCTGTTCCATCTCTCTGATTGTTCCTCACCTGTTCCATCCCTCTGGCAGTTCCTCACCTGTTCCATCCCTCTGGCAGTTCCTCACCTGTTCCATCTCTCTGGCAGTTCCTCACCTGTTCCATCCCTCTGGCTGCTCCTCACCTGTTCCATCCCTCTGGCAGTTCCTCACCTGTTCCATCCCCCTGGCTGTTCCTCACCTGTTCCATCCCCCTGGCTGTTCCTCACCTGTTCCATCCCTCTGGCTGTTCCTCACCTGTTCCATCCCCCTGGCTGTTCCTCACCTGTTCCATCTCTCTGGCTGTTCCTCACCTGTTCCATCCCCCTGACTGCTCCTCACCTGTCCCCTCCCTCTGGCTGCTCCTCAGCTCCATTCTCCACCCCCTGGGGCTGCTCCTCACCTTCACCCTTCATCCCTCCAGGCTGTTCCTCTCTCCCATCCCCCTGGCTGTCCCTCCCCTCTCCTGACCCTGTCCCTGTCCCTGTCCCTGACCCGTCCCTGTCCCCTCAGGCGAGTACTGGATCGACCCCAACCAAGGCTGCAACCTGGACGCCATCAAGGTCTTCTGCAACCTGGAGACGGGCGAGACGTGCGTGTACCCGACGCAGGCGTCCATCGCCCGCAAGAACTGGTACCTCAGCAAGAACCCCAAGGAGAAGAAACACGTCTGGTTCGGCGAGTCCATGAGCGACGGCTTCCAGGTGGGCGCGGGGGCCACGGGGTGGGGACGAGGGGCCGGGGGAACCCGCCGGTGACCGACGTCCCCCTCGCGCAGTTCGAGTACGGCGGCGAGGGCTCCGACCCGGCGGACGTGGCCATCCAGCTGACCTTCCTGCGCCTCATGGCCACCGAGGCGGCCCAGAACGTCACCTACCACTGCAAGAACAGCGTGGCCTACATGGACCAGGCCAGCGGCAACCTGAAGAAGGCTCTGCTGCTGCAGGGCGCCAACGAGATCGAGATCCGCGCCGAGGGCAACAGCCGCTTCACCTACGGCGTCACCGAGGACGGCTGCACGGTGAGTGCCGGGGGTGGCGCGGGATTTGGGGACCCGCTGGGGACGGGGGGGTGACGGTGGTGTCCCCACAGAGTCACACGGGCGCCTGGGGCAAGACAGTGATCGAGTACAAGACGACGAAGACCTCGCGCCTGCCCATCATCGATTTGGCTCCTATGGACGTCGGCGCTCCGGACCAGGAATTCGGCATCGACATCGGCCCCGTGTGCTTCTTGTAACCCCGGACGATGCCCCACGCGTGACAGGAGAGAGTAATAATAATGATAAAAATAATAATAATAAAAAAAACACCAAAAAAAAAAAACTTGCCAAAAAAAAAAAAAAAAAAAAAGGAGAAAATTTCACATGGACTTGAATTTGTGTCGGTTTCTATCCAGCGTCTCTAAAACAACTCCGGTTGCGTTGCCGTAAGAGAAAAACCTCAAAAACACTCCCAGAAAAAAAAAAAAAAAAAAAAAAAAAACAATTAACCCCCCCAAAAAATATTAAAAAAAAAANTGTGTTCCCGAAAAAAAAAACCCCAAAAAACCCCCCAAAAAAAAAAAAAAAAAAAAAAAAAAAAAGCATTCAACCCCCCCAAAAAATATTAAAAAAAAAAAAACCAAATAAATGACTTTTTCAAACAAAATCACCAGGAAGTGGGTTCGCTTGCTTGCCCCCCCTCATTCCTCAGCCCCGGAGATGCCAAAGCTCAGCTCAGCTCCCCAAAGGGTCCCCGAGCCCCCCGGGACCCCCAGGCCCCCTCCCCGCCAGCCCCTTCGCTTCTTGCATCTCATTAGAATTTTAATTTTTGCTGTGAGGAAGATGTTGAACTCCTGGCTAGAATTTGCTTTTTCTCCCTTGTTTTCCCTCTTTCTCTCCCCTCTCCTCCTTATTTTTTATTTGGATAATGCAGATTTTGAATTCTCTCCATTTCCTTTTGTTCTGGTTATTTTTTTTTTTTATCGTGGTTTTTTTTGCTTCGTTTTGCTCGTTGTTTGTTGTTCATTTTATTTTCATTCAGGCAGCAAAACCAATTCACTCCCAAGCCGCGGAGCAGCTCCGGCCCTGCGCTGACGGCCCTGTCCGGATGGCTACCTCACCACTCTCGGGGTGTTTCATCTTCTTTTTGAGTCTGAATTTTGGGGTTCTTTTTTTGGTTTTTAGCTTCTTTTGGAGCTTTTCAGCCGTGCCGGGACTTTCCTGCCAGGTTCAGAGCAAAGGTGCTAATTTCCCTCTCCTCGTATCCCACCCCTTTTTTTCTCTCTTTGGTTGCTGTCTTGTTCTCTTATTTTCCTTTGGAGGTTTCTTTCCCTCAGGATTTTTATCCTGTTTTTTGGGATTTTTTTTTAATTATTATTTTAAAATATTCTCTTTAATTTTGGCCCCGGAACACCCAACCCCGGGACCGCCTGGTGCTACAACCTCCAAAGAGGTCTCAGCTTGCTCTGTTGTAATCCCCCTCTATTTTATGCTTTATTTCCCTCCTTTTTTTTTTTGTTTTTTTTTTTTTCCTGCTGCTCAGCTCCACTGGGGAATTTTCCAAAGGTGCTACTCCCCCCTCCTACCCCCACCTCACCGCCCCACGAGCAAATCCCGCAAAGCAAGAGGCATCAAACTCCAAGGGGAAAAGGAATAAATCGATTTTTCCAGGCGGAGCAGGTGGAACTTCAGCTCCGCTCTCATCTTCCATTAGCTTTTTCTCCATCCATCCATCCATCCACCCATCCATCCATCATCCATCATCCATCCCTCCATCCATCCCCGCATCCTCCCCGGGCACGGAGGGCCACGAACCCACTCCCTTTGCCGGGCCCAGCTCCAGTTTTTCCCCAGGGTTTTGTACCTACTTTGTATGATGTATTATAATAATAATTAATTAATGAAGTGATTAATAATTTTAAAGCGGTTCGGGGGTTTTCTTCTTTTCTAATTTTTTTTTTTTTAATTTTTTTTTTTTTTTTTTTTTTTTGAAATGGATAATTTTTTTTTTTTTTTTTTCTCTCTGACTGCTGAAATAAAGGCATGTGAAATGATCCAAACCAACCTCGGGCTGCTCTGCGTCGCTCTCGGGGGGCTCGGGGGTTGGGGGGCTCCTGGCTGGGCGATGTTGGGAATTCCTCCTTCCCGATCCCGCTCTCGTCCTGGCCGATCCCGCTCTGCTCGCGGCGAGTTCTGCGCTCCGCTCCCTGCCCGTGCTCCCTCCTCCTCCTCCTCCTCCTCCTCCTGTCCCAGCCCCCCCATCCCGGGATGAGGGGGGAGGAAAGAAGGGGAGGGGGTTGCGATGGGTTGGGTGTCCCCCCTCTTTGTCGCAATCCCGCTGCCCTGTCCCCCCACGGGGCTGGGGGGGGGGGTCACTCGGAGCCACCCCAGTCTTTGTTTGGGGGGGGCGGGGGTTGTGAGTTTTGATTGCGGGGGGTCGTGGCTGAGCACCCCCAAACCTAGCCGGTAAATAAAGCAGAAAAGCCTCATTTCATCATCGAATCCTCAATTTATGCAGCAAAATTCACCCGAAAGCGGCGACACCCCAAATCCTCCGGGCAGAGCCCAGCCGGACCCGCACCTCCTCCTCCTCCTCCTCCTGCTCCTCCCTGCGGGGGTTTTATCCCCCCAAAACCCACCCCGGACACGCCGTTCCCAGCTCTGGCGTTGTCCCCGCGGCTCGGGGGTCCCCTCAGGGTGGGAGCAGGGGGGCGCGGGCCCCTTGGCGAGCGCTGGCCATGGGGTCGGAGCGCTGGCCCGTGCGGACGTTGAACATGGGCAGCGTGGAGAGCGGCCGGGGCACGTCCCGCCGGCCGGCCATGAGCCGCAGCTCCCGCGTGTCCCCCAGGATGGAGCTGTGATGGACCAGCTGGATGCTGCGGGGACAGCGCGGCATGGAGCCCGGCCCCCCTCAGGATCCCCTCCTTGGGGGTCCCTGTGCCGGCGGTGGGGTCAGAGCAGATGGTGTTTTGGGTGCGCGCCCCGAAATTGGGATTTTCATCCCTTTAAATGAGGGTCTGCAGCCTGTCACTGGGATCTGCAGCCTGTCACTGGGGTCTGCACCCCCAAAATGAGGGTCTGCGCCCGGTCTCTGGGGTCTGCACTCCCAAAATGAGGGTCTGCACCCCGTCTCTGGGGTCTGCACCCCGTCTCTGGGGTCTGCAGCCTGTCACTGGGGTCTGTTCCCCATCACTGGGGTCTGCTCACCCTTCAGTGGGGTCTGCACCCTGTTACTGGAGTCTGCTCACCCTTCAGTGGGGTCTGAATGCCGTTATTGGGGTCTGCACCCCAAAATGAGGGTCTGCAGCCCGTCTCTGGGGTCTGCAGCCTGTCACTGGGGTCTGCACCCCGTCACTGGGGTCTGCACCCCATCACTGGGGTCTGCTCACTCTTCAGTGGGGTCTGAATGCCGTTATTGGGGTCTGCACCCTCAAAAGTGAGGGCTGAACCCCGTCACTGGGGTCTGTGTGTCGTTTCTGGGGTCTGCCCCTCATCTTTGGGGTCCCCTCCCTGCCCGGGGTCCCTCAGAGGCTGTCACAGAAGTGAAGCAGCTCCTTGTGCCCCACCCCCCGTGTCTGAGAAGGGTTTTGGGGGGCCCCAGGGGTGCAGGGGGCTGGAAGGGGCCCCTTTGGGGCAGGGGGACCTTCAGGGCTCCATGGCACCCCCAAAGAGCCGATTGCTCCTGTCCCCTTTTCCTGCCCGCCCTGTCCCCACGCTTGGCCACAAAAAAGCCCCCCAAAGCAGCCCCCCAAAGCAGCCCCCAGCACCCCCACAGCTCAACCAGGACTCACTCAGACGTCTGCAAATCCCGTTTTTCCCTACAAAACAGAAGAAAAAAGGAAAAAAAAACCCGATATTTATGGTGAGAAGGGCTCTCACCCCCCCCGGGCTGTCCCGGGGTCACAAAAATCGGGGAAGGGACACCCGGGCCGGGGTCCCCGTGGCCTGGCAGGGTGAGGGGACCCCCCCAGCCCCCCGACTCACACTCCCTCCCTGCGGCAGCACATGAGGTGGCCGAGGAGCAGGCACAGCAGCGCGGCCACCGCCAGCGGCACCAGCAGCGTCACCAGGAAGGAGGGCAGCAGCTCCCGGGGGGCGACCTCGCTGGGGGGCTCGAAACCCCCCCCCTCGTCCAGCACCCCCGGCCCCCACTCCGGCCCCGGCGTGCTGGGGCTGGGCCCCACCTGCAGGGACACAGGAGAACGTTGGGGAACACAGGGGGACACAGGGGACACAGGGGATTATGGGGACACATGAGAGAACATGGGGGACACGGGGGACATGGGGGGACACGGGAGGACACAGGGGGACACAGGGGACACAGGGGGACACGGGGGTCTCACCAGGGTGAGGTTGCACCAGCGGATGGAGAAGTGGGGGGCGAAGGTGTCGTAGCAGGAGGCGAGGGGACGCTGGCCTTGGTGACAGCGGGAGCGGCTCTGCGGGGACACGGCCGCCACCAGGCACGGCGAGAAGGGGCTGTGGGAGCCCACCTGGACGTACACCCTGGCGACAGCGACCCCAAACCCGGCCCCGGTGAGGAGAGGGCCACGCTCACCTCCACCGCTGCTGCGAGGTGATCCCAAAACCCCCGCGGGGGGTCCAGCATGTCCCCGGGACCCCCCCCCCGGCGCTGCCCGTACCCCTCTTTGCGACCCTCGATGGGCAGCGGGACGCGGCCACCGCGGTCCAGGGCGGAGGTGACATTGATGACGTGCAGGTCCCCGCGGTCCCAGAGCCCGGCCGCGGCCTCCAGGAACATCTCCCGCGCCGCCTCCGGCAGCAGCTCCTCCACGTCCCTGTTCCCCACCAGGAACTCGGCCTGGAACGGCGCCTCCCCACCTGCAGGGACAGGTGGCACCCGTGGGGACACCCCGTGGCCACCGCGGGGCCATCCCAGGGGGTTTGGGGTGCTCCAGCCATACCTGGGGCGGGGGTGACACCGATGAACAGGGGAACACGGGGACACAAGGGACACAGGGGAACATGGGGGGACACGGGTGACACGGGGAATGCCTGCACACCTGCAGGGACAGGTGGCACCTGTGGGGACACCCCGTGGCCACCGCGGGGCCATCCCGGGGGGGTTTGGGGCTCTCCAGCCATACCTGGGGCGGGGGTGACACCGATGACGAGGCGCTGGCTCGCGGTGGCGAAGGTGCGCCGGTTGTAGGCCAGCACCTGAGGGGACAGAGGGGACATCTGGCATGGGCCAGCCGTGCTCGTGGCCCCCCCCCCGGAGCCCGGGCCGTACCTGGAGGCGGTGGGTGCCCAGCTCGGGGGGCAGCGGGCAGCCGTACAGGAAGCCGGGCTGGCCGGGACCGCGCTGGGCCAGGCGCAGCCACCGCGGCAGGTCCGGCCGCTCCCACAGGTGGGCACGGAAGGTCACGGGGGCTGCGGGGACACGGGCACTGCCAGGGGGTCCCCACAAAGGGATCGCCCCTGGGGGTGCTGCTCCACTTCTGAGCTGGGACCCCAAACAGAGGGGAGCCCTCAAGGGGGAGCCCAAAGCAGTGGGAGCCCCAAAGGGGACAGACGGACGGACAGACAGCACAGCTGGGGGGTTCCGGAGGGGGTCACTGGGCAATGCCCCCCTTTTTGCCATCCCCAGTCCCCCGGCCTGGCCCTCACCATCGTCATCCTCGCTGCCGCTGAAGGCCTCCAGGAACGGCTCCCGCTCCAGCTCGTGCACGAAGATGGCTCCGGTCTCGGCGGAGACGCGGAGCTCGGGGAGGACGTGGTGCTCGGGGACAGTGGCCGAGGACACCCCCAGGGCCAGGGCTGTGGCCACACACCGGGCTGGAGCCAGGGCTGCGACCGTGGCCCCTCCCTGCCTCAGTTTCCCCAGCGCCTACAGACCCCTGGGACTCTCAGAGGGGCAGGAACGTGTCCCCGCAGTGCCAGGTGTCCCCAGAGCGGGAGGAGGTTTAGGGGGGACAGGGACAGAACAGGGTCAGGGCTGGGGCAAGGCAGGGGACAGGATGGGATGGGGACAGGGGCAGGATGGCCCCGGCACCCTCCCCGGCCCTGGTGTCACACAGAAGTCCCACTCATTGTCCCCGCAGTGTCCCAGCCCCCGTGGCACCGGGACAGGGTGGCTTTTTTTAGCTCCTCCCTGGACACCCCCAGCTCGCTGCACCCCCTGTGTCCCCCCCCACTTTGGGGTCTCCCCTCCGCTCCCCCCAGGCTCGGCCGTGTCCCCCGGGGGGTGACAGGGCTGTCACTCGCCTGCCAGCACCCAGAGCCGGAGCAGCTCGGGGCCCTCCATGTCCGCGGCGCCGGGAGCGGGGCCAGCGCTGATTGACGGAGGCAGCGGGGCCGGGGGGGCCCTCGGGGGGGTCCCACAGGGGACACCCCTCCACCGCCACCTCCTGTCACCAAGGCACGGCGCTCCGGGGCTGCCCAGGGGCTCCCGTGTCCCCCCGAGGTGTCCCCAGGGTGGGTTTGTCCCAGTGCCCCCACTCGGGGGTAGCGGGGTGGCGGGGGGGGACACTTGGGGACACCTGGGGACAGCCGAGACCCCCCGGCATGGCCACCAGCGAGACGGGAAGACGCGTGTGCGCTGCGTGGGGACGGTGACACGAGCGGGGGGCGCTGGGACAGAGGGGGGTGGCAGCTACGGGGACCTGGGGGGGGCCATGGCAGCGGCGGAAGGGGAAGGGGAGGGGAGGGGGTGGTCGTGGGGGGCCGCCCCCCCGTGTCACGTCACGCCTCGTCACGCACAAAGGGCCGGAGGTGCCGTGGGTGACACGGGGAGGGGACAATCACACATCTGCGGGGTCCTGCTGCCCCCTCACTGTGACCAGGGGTGTTCCCTGTTCCCCCCCTCCCCCCGCAGCAGGGACCCCAACACAGCCCCGGGGGTGGGGTCTGCCCCCTCGCCCTCAGGCACTCAATGTGAGGACAAAAAATGCAAATAATCCCCCCAAAATATCCCCCGGCTGTGCAGAAAGGGGGGGGGGCACACTGTACCCCCCAGTCCGGGCCCTTGTCACAGTGTCCCCTCCTGCCACCACTGCCAGGGATGTGCTGCACCCCCGGAGGGGTTGAGGGGGACATCGGGGTCCTGTGGGGACACCGAGGGACAGCGGGGCCGGGGGGGCTTTGGGCGTGGGGAGGGGAGTGGGGGACAAGTGGGTAAAACTGGGGGGACACAGGGACGGGAGCGGGGACACGGGGACAGAGCCGGGAGGGGCACAGGGACAGGATGGGGGACAGGGGTAAAA
>NW_024517984.1:671840-686754 GCF_017590135.1 Pyrgilauda ruficollis
CACGCGGGGACAGAAGCGGGGGACACGCGGGGACAGAGCTGGGGGGTGGCACCAGCGGCCGAGCGGGCGGGGGGGGGCCCCACACTGCACAGCGCGGCTGCCGGGGGGGCCCCGCCGCAGGGAGGGGACCCCGGTGCGGGCGCGGCGAGGGGACCGCAGGGGACGCGCGGGGGGTCCCCATGGCCGGGCTGCGGCGGCGGCGGCGGCGCTGAGGCCGAAGAGCGGCTGAGGAAGAGGAAGAGCGAGCGCTGCTCAGACCCAGAGGGCTCTGCGGGCAGCGGGGCGGGCAGAGCGCGGCGGCGGCGGCGGCGGCGGCGGCGGCGGCTCCATCACCGGCGCGCAGAAAGGGGAAGAGGAGGAGGAGGAGGAGCGGCGAGGAAGGAGGGAAGGCAGGAAGGAAGGAAGAAGCGCCGCGGCGGAGGGGCCCGCGGGATGGCCATGGCCTGACGGGGCCGGGGCAGCGCTGCCCCCCGGCACAGCCCCCCGGCACAGCCCCCCGCCCATGGCGCGGTAGCGGGCGCGGGGCCCGGGGGCAGCGGCGGCGGTGGCGGCGAGCGATGCGGGCGCCGGGACCATGCTGAGGACCGAGGCCGGCGGGGCCGGGGGAGCCCCCTCGGCCGGGGGAGCGGCGGGGGCCGGGGGGCTGCGCAGCGCGTCCCCGCACCGGAACGCCTACGAGGCCACCATCCAGGCCCTGGCGCCCACAAAGGAGGCCGATGGCGAGGACGGCAAGAAGAGCCGCGGCAAGAAGTATGGCTCCAACGTGCATCGGATCAAGAACATGTTCCTGCAGATGGGGACGGCGCCCGGCCCCGAGGGCGCCTGCGACCTGGCCAAGGCCAAGGAGAAGCCGGTGCGCCTGTCCCTGCCCCGCGCCGGCAGCCTCGGCGACGGCGTGGACCAGGGCAGCCTCCTCAAGCTGGGCACCAGCGTCTCGGAGCGCGTCAGCCGCTTCGACTCCAAGCCCGACAAGCCCTTCTCCAAGCTGCAGGAGACCCGCAAGATCTTCGAGAGGAGCCCTCAGGAGAAGGCCACCAGCACCAAGCTGCTGCTGCGCAAGGAGCGCGCCGGCTTCCAGGACCGCAAGCTGGACGTGGTGGTGAGGTTCAACGGCAGCACCGAGTCCCTGGACAAGCTGGACGCCGACGCCGTGTCGCCCACCGTGAGCCAGCTCAGCGCCGTCTTCGAGAAGGCCGACCTGAGGAACAACCTGCACAAGGCGCAGGGCCGGGCGGCCGCGCCGCTCAACGCCAAGGCGGTGGCCAAGCGGCCCAGGGTGTTCGCGCCTGGCACCCGGGGCGATGGCCCAGCCGATGGCCACGCTGCCCCGGCCCGTGCCCGGCCGCCCGACGAGGAGAAGGCGGCGGGGAAGAGCGGGCGGCCGGCGGAGAAGGAGGCGGCCGCGCCGAGGGTGCAGGAGGTCTGCAAGATCAAGCCCGTGGAGGTGGAGGAGAGCGGAGAGGGCGAGGAGGAGGAGGAGGAGGAGGCAGCGGCGGGTGAAGCGGTGCCCGCGCCCCAACCGGCCAAAGGGGACGAGGGTCCCGCGGCCCCCCGGCTGGACGGGGGCTCGGGGGCGGCCGCGGGCGAGGAGGGCGTCAAGGGCGAGCGGGCGGAGGAGGGCGATGGCTCCGAGGAGGCCAAGAAGGAGGACTTCTCCGAGGCCGACCTGGTGGACATAAGTGCCTACAGCGGGCTCGGGGAGGACTCGGGGGGCAGCGGGCTGGAGGAGGAGGAGGAGGCCGAAGGGCTGTACGAGCCCGAGTCGGGCTGCGTGGAGATCCCGGGGCTGTCCGAGGAAGAGGAGCCCGTCCCCAACCGCAAGATCCAGTTCAGCACGGCCCCCATCCAGGTGAGCCTGGCTGGGCACGGGGGCGGCTGAGCAGGGAGGGACGGAGGGAACACAGGGTCAGGGGTGCCAGGGTGAGGGGTACCCCAGGGTGAGGAGTACCCCAGGGTGAGGGGTACCCCAGGGTGATGAGTACCAGGGTGAGGGGTACCCCAGGGTGAGGGGTACCCCAGGGGAGGGGTACCCCAGGGTGAGGGGTGCCAGGGTGAGGGGTACCCCAGGGTGAGGGGTGCCAGGGTGAGGGGTACCCCAGGGTGATGGGCAGCCCAGACTGGGGTGTGTGACCCCCACACAATCACCCCTTTGGCAGGGACAGAAAAAGGGGCTGGGGGTCTGTGTCCCCATGCCCTGTGCCCCCCATGGGACAGGGCTGCCTGCCTGTCCCTGTCCCTGTCCCTGTCCCTGTCCCTGTCCCTGTCCCTGTCCCTGCCCTGTGCTGGGGGAAGCAGGGCCTGGGCCTGGCTAACGAGCTAATTAATTAAGGGCCATGCCAGGACCCCCCAAGCCCGCTGTGATGGGGACAGGTGGCCCTGGGACCCGCAGTGGAGGGCACGGCACAGCACCCAGTGCCACCCCCCCCCGTCGTGCCCAGGCCGGGCCAAACCCGCTCCATTTTTTGGGTGGGGATGCCCGAAATGCCCCGGAGTGAGGGGCTGGGACATCCCTCGGGGTCGGGGCTCCTCCCTGCCCGGGGGTCCCTGGGGACAAGGTGGCGATGGGGGGGGATGTGCCACCCCACCCCCTCCCCGTGTGCCCAAACCGGTGCCCAGGACGGTTTCGGGAAGTGGAGGCAGGGGAGGAAGAGGAGGAAGGGGAGGAAGGGAGGAAGGGGAAGTGCCTCGGCAGCGTGGCCGGGTGGGCGGCAGCACCCCCCGCTCCCGGCAGGGATCCTGCGGGGTTGGGGGTCTCCAGCCGGGATTTGGGGTGGGGGGGGGATAAAGGGGCCGTGCAGCTATTTCGGGGTGTGCCCGGATCCCCCCGACCGCAGGAGCAGCGCTTGCTTTGTGCCGGAGCCGGGTTATTTTTAGAGGCCGGCCTATATTCTGGCTCTGAGTCAGAGCGGGTGGGTGGCCCCACCTGGGACAGGGGACAGCCACCGCCGTGGCCCGGCCGGGGACAGTGCTGGCCCTGAGCTGGGGTGCCTGAGGGTGGCCTTGGTCCCGGGGGATGCAGCCAGCCCAGCCCTGGGGAAGGCGCCCTGGCCGTGGATGGGGTTTTGGGGTGCTCTGCTCACTCATAGATGGGGTTTTCGGGGTGCTCTGCTCGCCCCATATATAGGGTTTTTGGGGTGCCCTGCTCACCCTATACATGGGGATTTTGGGGTGCTCTGCTTGCCCCATACATGGGGTTTTTGGGGTGCTCTGCTCACTCATAGATGAGGATTTTGGAGTGCTCTGCTGACCCCTTGCATGGGGTTTTTGGGGTGCTCTACTCACTCCACAAATGGGGTTTTTGGGGTGCTTTGCTCACTCATAGATGGGGTTTTTGGGGTGCTCTGCTTACCCCATGGATGGGGTTTTTGGGGTGCTCTGCTCACCCCATGGATGGGTTTTTGGGGTGCTCTGCTCACTCCTTGGATGGGGATTTTGAGGTGGTCTGCTCACCCCATTAATGGGGTTTTTGGGGTGCTCTGCTCACTCCATAGATGGGGTTTTTGGGGTGCTCTGCTCACCCCATGGATGGGTTTTTTGGGATGCTCTGCTCAACCCAAAGCCTCTCAATTGGGGGAGGAGGCCTGTGGGGGTGGGTGGGGGGAACACCCAGATGTTGGAGCACCCCAGCCCCCTGCCCGGATGATGCTGAACCCCCCAAACCCACTGTGGGGGGTGGGCGACCACCCCACCCAGCCCAGCACTGGGGGTACATTGCAGCCCCTTCCCCACAACCGAAACCCCCCCAGGACTCAGGGACGGGGCGGGGGGCACAGCAGGGGACCCCCACAGCCCCCCAGGGACTTCCCGTGGCCAGGGGGACACGGTTCTGTCCCCTGCTCTGCTCCTCCCTGCCACCCCCGGCTGCCACACGGCTGGGTCCGGGGGTGTCACCGGGCTTTGTCCCCTGCCACTCGGCCCTAATTCCCTTTGTGGCCGGGCTTTATCCCGTGGGTGATCCCTAATCCACTCTCCCGGCGGCACCGAGGGGCTGGGGCCCCTCCAGGGACATCTGCCAGCCCCTCCCCAACAGCCCCCCGGGAGCAGGGCATGGCACCAGCCTGGGGACAGCAGCCTGGTGGCCCAGAGGGGGGTTTGGGGTGTCCAGGTCCCTTGTCCCCGAGCCACCCTCAACCCCTTTGTCCTTCCCTCGCTGCGGGGCTCTCTGGGGTCCCACGGGCTCGCTCCCACCCTGGGGGGCACCCGTGGGGTTTTCCCCCCCAGCTGAGCCCCCCCTCGTGCCCCCAGGTGTTCAGCACTTACTCCAACGAGGATTACGACCGCCGCAATGAGGACGTGGATCCCATGGCGGCCTCGGCCGAGTACGAGCTGGAGAAGAGGGTGGAGAGGCTCGACCTCTTCCCCGTGGAGCTGGAGAAAGGTGGGTGCTGCCCCCAGAGCCACCCCCGGGAGCCCCAGGGCACCCTGGAGGTGGCAGCCCGGCAGGACACGGCTCTGTGTGCCCGCAGACTCGGAAGGACTCGGGATCAGCATCATCGGGATGGGCGCGGGGGCCGACATGGGCCTGGAGAAGTTGGGAATCTTCGTCAAGACGGTGACAGAAGGGGGGGCGGCGCACCGGGACGGCAGGTACGGCTGGGGACAGCGGGGCCGGGGGTGTCCCGGGGCTGGCCAGGGGCTGTGAGCCTGCCCTTGTCCCCAGGATCCAGGTGAACGACCTGATCGTGGAGGTGGACGGCACCAGCCTGGTGGGGGTCACGCAGAGCTTCGCCGCCTCCGTGCTCAGGAACACCAAGGGCCGTGTCCGGTACGACCCCAAAACCCCCCCCAGGCCGTGCTGAACCCCGGGGATCCCTGCCCCGTGGCCTGTCCCCACAGCCGGGTCCCCCATCTCCCCCCCGAGTGCCACCCTGGTGCCCTCAAAGTGCTCCCAACCATCCCCAGCCCCGCAGCACCGCTGAACCTGCCGCTCCCAGGACAGCTGCGGGGCTGTCCCCTGGGTGTCCCCCCCTGAGCCGCGGTGCCCCCCAGGTTCCTGATCGGGCGGGAGAAGCCGGGGGAGCAGAGCGAGGTGGCGCAGCTGATCCAGCAGACGCTGGAGCAGGAGCGGTGGCAGCGCGAGATGATGGAGCAGCGCTACACCCAGTACACCGAGGACGACGAGGAGGTGAGGGGACAGCGCCGCCAGCCAGGGGACACGGGCTGGGGAGGTGGCACTGACCCTCAGGTGCCAACCCTGCCCTGTGCCCGCCGCAGACCGGGGAGTACGCCACGGACGAGGAGGAGGAGATGAGCCCCATGTTCCCCAGCGGGGAGATGGCCATCGAGGTGTTCGAGCTGGCCGAGAACGAGGACACGCTGTCCCCCGTGGAGATGGACCCCGAGAAGCTGGTGCACAAGTTCAAGGAGGTGAGGAGGGGCTGGGAGAGGGCAGAGGGTGCCCAGCCGGGGGGCTGTGCCCACCCCATACCCACCCCATGCCCACCCCGGCTCTCCCACAGCTCCAGATCAAACACGCCGTGACCGAGGCTGAGATCCAGCAGCTCAAGAGGAAGGTGAGGGGGGGTCCTGAGTGTCCGGGGGTGGGGGACACCCTGACAGCTGCCCTGGCACCCTGAATGTCCTTCTGCACCTGCCCTGCCCTGACCATTCCATGTTCTTCCATGTCCTGCCTGTCACCTGGCTGTGCCATGTCCTACCTGTTACCTGGCTGTGCCATGTCCTGCCTGTCACCTGGCTGTGCCATGTCCTGCCACACTGAGCCGTGTCCCATCCCCTGGCTGTGCCATGTCCTGCCTGTCACCTGGCTGTGCCGTGTCCCATCCCCTGGCTATGCCGTGTCCTACCTGTCACCTGGCCATGCCATGTCCTGCCTGTCACCTGGCTGTGCCGTGTCCCATCCCCTGGCTGTGCCGTGTCCCATTCCCTGGCTGTGCCATGTCACGCCACGCTGTGCCGTGTCCCATCCCCTGGCTGTGCCGTGTCCTATTCCCTGGCTGTGCCATGTTCTAACTGTCACCTGGCTGTGCCATGTCACGCCACACTGTGCCGTGTCCCATTCCCTGGCTGTGCCGTGTCCCACCCCGCTCCCCGGCTGTGCCACACCCCGTGGTGACACCGCTGTCCCCAGCTGCAGTGCCTGGAGCAGGAGAAGGCGCGCTGGAGGGCCGAGAAGGCCCAGCTGGAGCAGAGCGTGGAGGAGAACAAGGAGCGCATGGAGAAGCTGGAGGGGTACTGGATGGAGGCACAGAACCTGTGCCAGGCCGTGGACGAGCACCTCAAGGAGACCCAGGCCCAGTACCAGACCCTGGAGCGCAAGTACAGCAAGGCCAAGCGGCTCATCAAGGAGTACCAGCAGAAGTGAGGGCAGCTCCCAGTGTCCCCTCGGGAAGGAACCTGTCCCCAGGGTGTCCCACCCCCCGCCCGGGCACCCCGTCCCTGGGCACAGACCGTGACAATGGGCCGAGCCATCCCCTGGCTGTGGGTCCATCCCCATCTGTGAGTCCATCCCTGTCTGTTGGTCCATCCCTGTCCGTGGGTCCATCCCCATCTGTGGGTCCATCCCTGTCCCTGGGTCCATCCCTGTCCGTGGGTCCATCCCTGTCCGTGGGTCCATCCCTGTCCGTGGGTCCATCCCCATCTGTGGGTCCATCCCTGTCCATGGGTCCATCCCCATCTGTGGGTCCATCCCTGTCCGTGAGTCCATCCCTGTCCGTGGGTCCATCCCCATCTGTGGGTCCATCCCTGTCCGTGGGTCCATCCCCATCTGTGGGTCCATCCCTGTCCGTGGGTCCATCCCCATCTGTGGGTCCATCCCTGTCCGTGGGTCCATCCCCATCTGTGGGTCCATCCCTGTCCGTGGGTCCATCCCCATCTGTGGGTCCATCCCTGTCCGTGGGTCCATCCCCATCTGTGGGTCCATCCCTGTCCATGGGTCCATCCCCATCTGTGGGTCCATCCCTGTCTGTTGGTCCATCCCTGTCCGTGGGTCCATCCCTAGCCGTGGGTCCATCCCTGGCCGTGTGTCCATCTCCTGGACACCGGACCCTCCCCAGGCAGCCCCTGTCCCTGTGCCCTTGGTGTGGAGCCCTCGAGAGGCTCTGACCCCTCCCTGGCACCCTCAGTGCCTGCCACGGATGTCCTTTGGGCAGGAACACATCCCTGAGGTGCCAAATCCTCTCCTCTGGCTCTGTGCATGGACCTTCCCTGGGCATGGGCTCACCCCTGGGGAACCAACTCCTTCCCTAGGCTCAGACCCATCCCTGGGGTGCCAAATCCTTCTGGGCACCCTTCATCCATTGGCAGGGACCTTCCCCGTGGCATGGATCCATCCTGGGGGGGCCTGGAGCACCCTGGGACAGTGCAAGGTGTCCCTGCCCGAGGATGATCTTGGAGCTCGGTTCCGAGCCCAACCCTGCCAGGATCCCGTGATCCACGGGGCACCAGCTCCTTCTGAGCATCCCTGGGCACGGCCCATCCTCCGGGACCATCCCGGGCACCACAACCCGCCCAGCAGGGTCCTTCCCTGGCACCCAAACCCCCGGCATGTCCCCTGGCTGTGGGGCCGGGCACTCACCCGGCGTTTTCCCCCAGGGAGATCGAGTTCCTGAAGAAGGAGACGGCGCAGCGGCGGGTGCTGGAGGAGTCGGAGCTGGCGCACAAGGAGGAGATGGAGAAGCTGCAGGAGAAGGTGGGCACGGGGCGCCGGGACGCGGGATGTCCCTGACCCCCCGCCCGGCCCCGCCCGGCCCCGCCCGGCCCCGCCGCTCCCGCCGCGCCAGCGATGGATCCCGGGGATCTGACTGAGCTCCGGACTGAGCCTCGGATCCCGCCCCGGAGCCTGGGGGATCTGCTCCCACCGCACCCTGCTCCCGGATCACAGGATCGCTCGGGATCGGCTCGGGATCTGCTCGGGCGCCCCGAGCCTCCTCCCGGGCCTGGATCCCGCTCTGGATCGCAGCGGATCTGCAGCTCAGGGGGGGCCAGAGGGGTCTCCCCGGGCGGGGGGATCCGCGGGATCCCGGGGAGCGGCGCCGGGCGGCTCCCGTTGGGATCCCATGCTGGTCATGCTGGATCCCCCACGGGCCCCGCGGATCCCGCGGGGCAGAGCGGATCCCAAAGGATCCCAAAGGATCCCGCCCGGGGGGTCACGGGGGAGGGGCCGGCCCTGCCCGGCCGGGGGGCACCAGGGCACAGCGGGGAGGTCCCCAACAGCCAGCAGAGCCCCCCCTCCCCCCACTCAGTCACCTCCATCACCCCCAAAATGTCCCCTGGCATCCCACAGAGACTCACCCAGCACCTGCCTGCAGCCCCCTCCCCATCCCGACCCATCCCTATGACCCCTCAGTCACCCCCGTGTCCCCCAGTCACCCCGGTGTGTCCCCCAGTGTGTCCCCCAGTGTGCCCCCAGTCACCCCAGTGTGTCCCCCAGTCACCCCATGTGTCCTCCAGTCACCCCCGTGTGTCCCCCGTGTGTCCGCCCCCCCGGACACAGCTGGCGCCTGGCTGGACGCTGGGTGGGGGGGGACACACAGGACAATGGCCCCCCCACCCCACCCCAAATGTGAGCCATGCTGGGGGTGGGGGGACACTGGGAGCCCCCCCAGACCCAGCTCCTTCTCTTGGGACTCAGCGGAGCACGGCCGGGGGGGCCCGGGGGGCTTTGCCCCCCCTCCACGGACTCACCCCCAGCCCCACACCGAGGTGACCCCGGGACCATCGCCATGGGGGGGACCCCAAGTGTCCCCCCCTGCCCCCTCAGTGCCACCATGGCCGGGCAGGAGGGACCCCCCCAGCGTTTGCCAACCCCACAGGGGATGGGGGGGCACCAGCCCCACTGCCCCCCCCGGGAAGGGGGGGCTGCCTGGCACCCCTCTGTGGGGACACCCCGCTGCCCCCCCCAACCCCGAGCCCGGGGCTTTCGCCTTCCCCGGGCGGGGGGGACACACGGGGGTCTCCTCTGGGGTGGGGGCAATGCTCCCCCCCCTCTCACTGTAAATACCCCCCCTCCCCCAAAATCACAGCATTTGTCTGGGGCTCGGACACCCCACATCCGGGCCGGGGGCGGGTGGCCCCGCCGTGCCCGCGTCCCGCCGGTCGCTGTCCCTTCAGCACCGCCGCGTGTCCCCCGGTGCCCGCCGTGCCCCCGGTGCCCCCCGGCGCTGTCCCTTCAGCACCCCGCGCGTGCCCGCTGTCCCTCGGGTCCCCCCCTCCGGTGTCCGTTCAGCACCGGGCTCGTTCCGGGCGGGGCAGACCCCGCCCCCGCCGCCCCCGCCGTTTCCGGGTTCCTGTGCCCCCCCCCGCGGCCCCCGGCCCGGCGGGGCGGCTCGGCAGCGCCCTCCGCTCCCACCGGCCCCGCCACCGGCCCGGCGGGAGGCGACCGGGGGCGATCAGGATGCCCCAGGAGCGCGGGTGAGTGGGGAGGGAGGGATCGGGCAGGGCGTCACCCCCGGACAGCGGCTCCGGTACAGCCCCGGTAATGCCCCAGCCCCCGGTACAGCCCCGGTAATGTCCCCGGCACTGCCCAAGCCTCCGGTACAGCCACAGCCCCCGGTACAGCCCCAGTCCCCGGAGCAGCCCCGGTACAGCCACAGCCCTCGGTACAGCCCCAGCCCCGGTACAGCCCCAGCCCCCGGTACAGCCCCGGTACAGCCCCAGCCCCCGGAGCAGCCCCGGTATAACCCCAGCCCCCGGTACAGCCCCGGTAACGTCCCCGGTACTGCCCCAGCCCCCAGAGCAGCCCCGGTAGGTTCCCGGTATCACCCCTCCCCCGGGACAGCCCCATCCCCTCGGTTCGATATTCCCGGTCCAGGCTCATTCCCGGTCCGGCGTTCCTGGTCCAGCCCCCCCCGAGACTCCCCGGGCACCGGGGGCGGGGGGTTTAACCCCTTCCCGGCCGCTCTGCAGCGGGGCACGGGCAGGCACAGAGGGGCTGGTCCCTCCCCTGAGTGTCCCCTCTGTCCCCAGCCCTGTCCCACCGTGTCGCTCTGTCCCTCCCCTGAGTGTCCCCTCTGTCCCCAGCCCTGTCCCACCATGTCGCTCTGTCCCTCCCCTGAGTGTCCCCTCTGTCCCCAGCCCTGTCCCACCATGTCGGTCTCCAAGCTGCAGGACACGGACGAGGTTTTTGGTGAGTTCCTGTGGGGGGGCCTGGGGTGCAGAACCCCCCGAGGGGTGCGGAGCCACCCGTGGGTCCCCACCCACCCTCAGTGTCCTCCCGTGTCTGGGCTTGGGGACAATGTGGCTTGAGGACACAGGGATGTGCGTGGAGAAGGGGACGTGGGGACACACGGGGGTGTGGGGGTGACAAAGACATGGGGACATGTCCAGGGCACACAGGAATGGGGGTCGGGGGGCACAGAGGTGTACAGGGGGTGACAGGGACCTGGGGACACAGCAGGGGACATGGCCCTGAGCCACTGCTCAGGTGGGGTTGGGGTACAGGGGTCAGAGCAGGGTGGGGATTTTGGGGGGATCCCAGTGGGACCTGGGCAAAGCGTGTCCCCCCTGGGTGACAGGGACACTCTGTCCTCAGGGTCACCCCCTCCTCTGTCCCCATGCTGGGCCATCTCTTTGAACACTTCTCTCTGTCCCCCTGTCCCCTGTCCTGCCCCACCGGGGTGCCCCATCCATGTCCCCAATGCTTCCCTCTCCTTGTGCCCCCTCCTGTCTTCCTGGGACCGCCCACCTGCCCTTTGACTCTCCTGCCCTGTCCCTCTGTCCCTCTCCACTGGGCTGGCCTTCCCTGTCTGTCCACCTGCCTCCGCTCCCTGTCCCCTCCTCCCTGCTCATCCTTCCCTCCATCTTCCATATGCCCATCCTTCCATCCATGGATCCATCCATTCCTGTGTCCGTCCATCCATCCATCCATCCATCCATCATCTATCCATCCATCATCCGTCCATCCATCATCCATTCATCCATCCATCATCCATCATCCATCCATCATCCATCCATCCATCCATCATCCATCCATCCATCCATCATCCATCCATCAATCCATCCATCCATCCATCATCCATCCATCATCCATCCATCATCCCTCCATCCATCCATCCATCCATCCATCCATCCATCATCCATCCATCATCCATCATCCATCCATCCATCCATCCATCATCCATCCATCCATCATCCATCCATCATCCATCCATCCATCATCCATCCATCCATCATCCATCCATCCATCATCCATCATTCCATCCATCACCCCCCGAGACTCCCCGGGCACCGGGGGCGGGGGGTTTAACCCCTTCCCGGCCGCTCTGCAGCGGGGCACGGGCAGGCACAGAGGGGCTGGTCCCTCCCCTGAGTGTCCCCTCTGTCAATCCATCATTCATCCATCATCCATCCACCCCTACGTTCCCGCTCTCTCCCACCCCATGCCATCCCGCTGTCCGTGTGTCCGTCTGTCCGTCTCTCTCTGCCCCGGTCTCTCTTTCACTGCCAGATTTTACCGCTGTGGTTCCAGAGACGCCGCGCTTGGACAGCAGCCTGCACAAGGCCCGCGCCCGGCTCCTGGCCCGCGGCCGCCGCCAGCGGCCCTCGCGCTCCCGCCTGCGCGACAGCGCCAGCTCCACCGAGGGCGACGAGGGGCCCGAGGCCACGGTGAGACGGGGGACACTGGGGCTGGGGGGTCACAGGGATTGGGGACCTCAGGGATGGCCTTGGGGGACACCGGGGCTGGGGGGGTCACAGAGATTGGGGACACCAGGGATGGACTCAGGGGACACCGAGGGCTGGGGTGTCACAGGGATTGGGGACCTCAGGGATGGACTTAGGGGACACCGAGGGTTGGGGTGTCACAGGGACTGGGGACTCCAGGAACCCCAGGGACAGGCCTGGGACACCAAGGATGGGGTTGGGGGATGTCATGTCGGGGGGCAGGGAAGGTGGTCTGGGGGACAACCCCGGGGGGCTGCAGGGCTCTGACCCCCTGCCCATGCCCCCGCAGGGCACTGAGGGTGAGGGCAGCCCCCCGGCCCCCTCGCCCTTCTCCCGCACCGATGACTTCTCCTTCGAGCCGGGGGTGGCACGGCCTGGCCTGGGGGAACCCCCGGCCCCCACGCCCCCCCTCAGCCGCTACCGGCCCCTCACCAACACCCCGTCCCAGGAGGGGCTCTCGGGCCCCCCCGCGCCCCAGTCCAGCTCCGACAGCTCCCCCGGCTTTGCCCGCCGCGATCCCCGGCCCCGGCAGCACAGCGAAGGTGAGACCGACCCCCCCACCCCCGAGCCCCCTGGGGACGCCGGGAGGGGACAGCGGGTGACAGCCCGGTGCCACCCCTGCAGATGACAGCCGGGACATGAGCCCCCCCTCGCCCGCCAGCCCGACTGTGGGGCTCGATAAGAAAACACGGAGGAAGTTCTTGGATTTGGGGTGAGAGCTCGCCCTGGGCAGGGGGGAGGGACGGGAGGGGACAAGGAGAGGGAGGAAGGGGGTCCTGGTGCCTGACCCTTCAGGTCACCACCCCTGTCCCCAGGGTGACCCTGCGCCGGGCATCCTCTGGGAAGAGCCGCAAGGAGAAGAGCAGCAACCGCCTGTCCATGGGCAGCAGGTGAGGTCCTGCCCCCAGGACAGGGGGACAGCCTGGGGACAGCCTGGGGACACCTCCTGACACTGACTGTCCCCAGGGAGGTGGCGGAGGGGCCCGGCCGCCCCTCGGGGTCCCCGTTCCTGCCCTTCTCGTGGTTCTCGGACAGCGCCAGGGGCTCCAGCTCGCCCGGCCCCGCGTCCCCCGCGGGCTCCCCCCGGCACGAGGGGCTCAGCCCCGCCAAATCCGCCTCGCAGGTGAGCGCCCGGCCTGGGGACGGGCCTGGGCACCCCTGGGCTCTAAGAGAGGAGGTGACACCAGCTCTGGGGACGGGGGACAATGCCCCATAGGGTCAGGTAACAGCAGGGAGAGGACTCGAAGCCCCCCAGGATCCGGGTGGCTTTGTGGGGGTGACAAAGCCCTGTAGAGTCAGGACAGGTATTGGGGGTGTCCAAAGCCCTAGAGGGTCGGGTGGCTTTAGGGGAGTCAACGCTCTGAGGGGTCTGGCAGCCCAACTGGGGGGCTGCAGGGGGTCGCTGGGGGCTGTGGGGTGGCTCTGGGGATCACTGGGGTGGCTCTGGGGGTCGCTGGGGGCTGTGGGGTGGCTCTGGGGGTCACTGGGGTGGCTGTGGGGGTCGCTGGGGGTCCAGCCCTGCCCCTCCCTCTGCCCAGGACTCTGAGCTGAGCGAGGATTCGCCGCCGTCCAGCGCCAGCCCCCGCCTGCCCGGCCCCCCCAAGTGCTCGTACCCCTACCACACCCTGTCCCAGTCCTCGGACGAGGTGAGAGCGGCGCGGGCGGCGCGGGGCCGGGGGTGTCACCCCCCCAGGTGGCCCGGGGACCCCCGGCTGACCTCCGTGCGCAGCTGCTGGAGGAGCCGGCGGGCGCGGCCGAGGGCTGGACGTGCGGCCAGGTGGGGCAGTGGCTGCAGAGCCTGGGCCTGGAGCGCTACGTGCGGGAATTCGCGGAGCGCGGCGTGGACGGGCCCCGCCTGCTGCTCCTCGACGGGGCCAAGCTCAAGGTGCGGGGCCGGGGGGGCTCCAGGGACCCCTAAAGATGGAGGGCGAGAGGTGCTGGGTGCTCCAGGGGGGGATTCCGTGGGGCAGGAAGGTCTGGGATGGGTCGGGGTACCCCAATTCCACGGGGCAGGAAGATCTGGGAGGGCTCTGAGTATCCCATTTCCATGGGGCAGGAAGGTCTGGGATGTGTTCGGGATACCCCAATTCCATAGGGCAGGAGGTCTGGGAGGGTTCAGGGTGCCCCAATTCCATAGGGCAGGAGGCCTGGGAGGGTTCAGGGCACCCCAATTCCATAGGGCAGGAGGTCTGGGAGGGTTCAGGGTGCCCCAATTCCATGGGGCAGGAGGTCTGGGAGGGTTCAGGGTGCCCCAATTCCATGGGGCAGGAAGGTCTGGGATGGGTTCGGGGTGCCCCAATGGGGGTTTCCATAGGGCAGGAAGGACTGGAATGGGTCGGGGTACCCCAGTTCCATGGGGCAGGAAGGTCTGGGAGGGTTCAGCCCCAAAGGGGGTCTCCATGGGTATCCAAACCCTGCTGTCCGAGCTGGCCACTCCATGGGGCAGGAGGCTCGGGGTATCCCAAGGGACGGACAGGCGGTTCTGGGACCCCCAAGGCTGTCAGGGGAGGGTCCCGGGGGGCTGACCCCGGGGCAGGGGGCGCGGGGGGGTGCGTGGCCAGCCCGCGGTGCCGCAGGCGCTGGGCGTGGGCAGCTCCCAGGACCGCGCGGTGCTCAAGCGGCGGCTGAAGGAGCTGAGCCTGGCGGCCGAGCGGGAGCGCAAGGCCCGCGACAAGGCGGAGAAGCAGCGCGAGAAGCAGAAGAAGAAGGACCAGGAGCAGCGGAGGAGCTGAACGGGGGGGGGTCCCCGCACCCCCTTCCCCACCCACAGCCCCCCGGGACGCACCCCCGGGGACACGGGGCACGGCCAAGGGACAGCGGCTCCAGCCGCCCCCTCCCCGCCCGGCCCGGCCCCCCCGGCCCCTTTCCGGAGGGCACTTGGGCACCCCCAGCCCGTCCTGCCACCCTCACCTGTCACCACCCCATCCCGCACCGCTGGCACAAGAGGGGACAGGGCATGGCCCGACCCCCTCCACACGGGCACCCCCAAATTGGGGGCAGGGAATGAACCCTGCCCCCCCCCCAGCCCCAAACGCGGCCCCCCGAGGCCACCCCAGGAAATAAAAGGGTATCAAGGGCCAGTGCAGAGCGGAGTGACCGGTGTCACCTGGCTGGGGGGCACACAGCAGCTCTCCAGGCCCCGGGTCCCCAGGTGCCACCCCGGGACTGAAGCCTCAGCCCCCTCCCAAGGCTGGAGGGGTAAACTGAGGCACCAGGACCCCAAACCACCACAGGGGGTCGGTCAACATCCAATTTATTGACGGTGGGGAGGGGTCAGGGGGGAATTTGGGGAAGG
>NW_024517984.1:687633-708610 GCF_017590135.1 Pyrgilauda ruficollis
GGGGGGGTTGAGCAGGTCACAGCAAGTGGGGGGGTGGGGACAGCTCAGTAGTGCAACATCAGGGGGGAGCAGGGACAGGAACATGGCGAGGGAGGGGGGGCTCAGGTGCCCCCACCCCATCAGGGCTGTGGGTGCTGGGAAGTGCTACTGGTCCTACTGGGACAGAACCAGTCCCTTGCTGGGATGGGGACACCCCCGGGGCGGGTGGGGACTTTGGGGGAGACGGTGAGGGAACAAAAGGCGCTGCTCCAACCCCCCCAGCTCCGTCCCTAAGCGCCACCAAGGCGGGGACACCAGGACACGCCCACACCCCACACTTCCCAAGGAACCCAAAGAACCGGAATGCCAAACACCCCCCGGGGCACTCGGGGACACCTCGTGGTGGGGGCTGAGGGGTCCCGGTGGCCGGGGGGGCCCGGGGGGGCTCAGGGCACGCGGTAGGTGGAGGTGTTCTTGGGCTCGGTGCTGGGCACGCACCAGTCCCCCGCCTCCTGGCTGGCCTGGTAGTGCCGCCACGCCGACTTGTTGTACACGGGCAGCCGCTCCACCGAGTCCGTGGACAGCGCCTGGGGGGCACGGGGGGCTCAGCGAGGGTCCTGAGACCCCCCCCAAGGCGGCTCTGGGGACAGGCACTCACCTTCAGGTAGATGACGGCGTCGGTGCCGAAGCCCTCCATGGAGAAGAGCTGCAGGTCCCCCTGGAAGTACTTGGCATAGAGGCGGGAGATGGGCAGCCCGTAGCCAAAGCCGGCCTGGGGGGGCAGGGAATTGGGGTGGGGGTGTCCCCAGGGCTGGGGGGGGGACCCTCAGGGCACCCTTGGCCTCCCCACAGTGCCCCAAGAAGTGCCAGGAGTGTCCCCGGCACTGCCAGCGGTCACGGTGGCACCATCAAAGGGCTCCAGAATGGCCACAGGGGCACCCTGCCACCCCAAAGTGTCCCCGTGCCACCCCAAAGTGTCTTCATGCCACCCCAAAGTGTCCCCATGCCACCCCAAAGTGTCCTCATCCCACCATAAAGGGTCCCCCTGCCACTCCAAAGTGTCCCCATGCCACCCTAAAGGGTCCCACTGTAGTCCCTCAGTGCTTCATGCCACCCCGAAGTGTCCCCATGCCACCATAAAGGGTCCCCATGCCACCATAAAGGGTGCCCCTGTCACCCCAAGGGTCCCCACATCACGCCCAAGTGTCCCTGTGCCACTTCCAAGCACCCCCACACCACCAAATGTCCCCATGCCAGCCTAAACGTCCCCAGAAGGTCCCAGGCCAAGCCCAAACCCCCCAGTGCCACTGCAGCTCACCCCAATCACCCCCAAAACACTCCCAGGCCACTCCAGCCAACCCCAAACCTCCCCATGCCACCCTCAAAGCACCCCCTGCCACTCCAGGTCCCCAAATGACCCCCAAACCTCCCCAAGCCACTCCAGCTCCCCTCAAACACCCCCAGCCCCCCTCAGCTGCAGCCCCCCCTCCTTGTCCCCCTCCCCACGAGGGTCCCCAGCCCCTGGGGGGGGGGCCACATACCAGGGGGGCCCCCCCGGAGCCCAGCTGGGGGGTGGGGGCTGTCGAGTACATGTAGCTGAAGAGCCGCTCGATCTTCCTCAGGGGCACCCCCATGCCCCTGTCACTCATCTGGGGACACCAGAGCAGGTGACAATGCTGCTCCTGTCCCCCCTCCCCACATCCCCCCTCCCCAGGGTGGGCTGGGGTCCCTCACCCGGATGGACAGGTCCTCCTGGCCCAGGGCCACCATCACCCTGATGGCCGGCAGCCGGGGGCTGTTCTCGTGGCTCTCCACCGTGGCTCTCATGGCATTCTGGGGACACAGAGCCACGGGGGGGTCAGGGGGTCCCCCACAGCCCCCCGAGACCCCCCCAAAGGGCTGGGCTACCTTGAAGAGCTCGAAGAGCATGTGGTACAGGTGGGATGGGACGTAGACGATGCTCACGGGCTGCTCAGCGTTGCAGGCTGGAGGGGACACTGGCATTGGTGGGGACAATCCTGACCCTAAACCTGCCCCAGGCCTGGAAGGGTCACCCCCCACCACAGGGACCCCCACACCTAGATAAGCCAAATATCCCATGCTACAGGGACCCCAACCCTAAAGGAGCTGAGAACCCCCTGAAATAGGGACCCCCAACCCAGAACGAGCCACACAAAAATCCCCCTGCCCCAGGGTCCCCACCCTAAAGGAACCACCTGAGAATCCCCAACCCCAAAGGAGCCACCCACGATCCCCCTGCCTGGGCCCCCCGTGTCCCCTCAGCCCCTTGTCCCCTCAATCCACTGTCCCCTCACTGCCACTGTCCCCTCACCCCTACTGTCCCCTCAGCCCTGCTGTCCCCTTACCCCTGCTGTCCCCTCAGCCCTGTTGTCCCCTCAGCCCCGCTGTCCCCTCAGCCCTGTTGTCCCCTCAGCCCCACTGTCCCCTCACCGTTGACCTCCTCGATCTCCAGCTCGGGCGAGGCCATGTAGTATTTGTCACACAGCAGCTTGGCCATGTTGTAGGCGTCTGGCAAAGGAGGGGACAGAGGGCTCAGCACCCCCAGGACCAACAGGGGCAGCCTTTGGGTCCCCCACCCCCAAACATTCCCCATTCCCACAGATCCTGAGGACGTTCCTGGTGTCTCCTGCACAGCTCAGGGGACAGTTTGGCTGAGGCCACCCCAAACGTGTGACACGAGTGGTGCCAGGGGGACTTCCAAGCAACCCCCACCCCCCGAAGTGCCCCCGCAGTGGGGGTGGGACCCCAGAGCCCACCAACCTCTCACCACGTTGGCCACGTTGCAGTGGGGGTCGATGCTTCCGATGTGTTTGGGGTGTGCGGGGTTGGTGCTGCCATCGAAGAGCAGGGCTGGGGAGGGGACAAAGAGCTGGGGGCACCCCAGGGACACCCTCGGGGACACCCCCAGGGACACCCCCAGGGCACCCTGGGGCTGTGGGGGGAAACATTTGACACCAGGGAGACGCCCAAGATAGGATCCCTGGGATTAGTGGTGACTCTCAGGACAGACCCCTGTGGCTGGGGGGACACTCTGGGGACACCCAGTGATGATGGGGACCCTCAGGACAGACCCCTGGGGTTAGGAGAGGACCCTTGGGGCAGGGAGAACCTTGAGGAACTCCCTGGGGCTGGGAGGACCCTTGGGCCGGCAGCCCCCCAGGCTCACTGTGCTGGTTGATGAGCATGCGGATGGAGATGCGGCTCAGGTAGAAGCGGTCCAGGAAGTACTGGATGTTCTGGTTGGACACGGGGTCGTCCCCGTACGTCTCCTTGTACTCGATCACCCCCTGCGCCATGGTGGGGACAACGTCGTTGTGCCGGTTCCGGATCGTCACCAGCGCGTTGGTGAACCTGCACAGGGGACAGGGACAGCGCTGGGGACACCCGCCCCAGGCACAGCCCCGCTCCAGGCCCGGATCCCCGGGAGTTGCAGGCGCTGGCAAAACCCACAGCCAGCTCCTGTGGCACCTCAGGGTGACACCCCGGGACGGGGGACAAGGACACGCCGTCACCTCCCGACTCACTGTCCCAGCGTGGCTTGGTCCTCGGGGTCCCTGTCGTGGAATTCCATGATGTCCAGCAGGCTCTGCACGTACCTGGGGGGACACGGTCATCCCCCAGCTGACACCCCCAAGCAGAGAGTGACCCCAGGTGACAGCACGCAGGGCCAGGGGCCAGCGCCCCTCAGCCCAGGCCCCCACCCCAAAATCTGCTGCACCAGGGGTCACTGTCCCACCACACTGCTGGCACTTGGGGACACCTGGGGACACTGGCCCTCTGATGGGGTTGGGGCTGTGATGGGGGTGGCACGGCCGGACCCCCTGGCACAGCCTGACCCTGCTGGCAGCAGCCCAGGACACCGGACAAACAACGTGTCACGTGGTGGCCTGAAAAAGGGTCACACTGCTGGCACTGGCACGGGGACATGGCACTTAAAGGGACACTCAGACCCACCCAGGACAGGGACATCCTGTGGCACTGGTGTCCCCCCCGCTGGCTGGGACACCCCGCTGGCACAGGAGTGTCCCCAAAGGACCTGCAGCCCGTGTCACCCAAGGGCACGGCGTGGCACCAGCTGGGGAGTGCCCTGCCTGCCACCCCTCCCTGTGTACCCCCTGTGCCAGCAGGGGAGGACAGCTGGTGACAGCTGTGGGACACACAGTGGTGGTGGCACCCGAGGCGACAGCGGAACTCCCAGGGCGGTGACAGGAGCCACAGTGGCAATGGGAGCTGTGCAGGGGACCCAGGAAGGTGACAACAAGTGGACCCGTGGCAGTGGGACCCCAGGCGAGTGGGGGGACCCGTGGCAGTGGGACCCCAGGCGAGTGGCAGTGGTGGCACCCCCAGCGGTGCCAGCTGCCCAGCCAGCGCAGGAGCGCGGGTGGCAGTGCCAGCAGCCCCCTGGCAGTGTCCCCGTGTCCCCGAGGGCCACACTGACCAGCTCTGCACCAGCTGCACGGAGGGCGTGCGCAGCACCCGGTCCGGGAGCAGGTTGATCTCCTTCATGATGTTGGAGAGGCGCACGGGCAGCTCCTGGCGCAGGAAGGCGAACGACGTCTTCTCACAGGCATTGCTGGAGCCTGGGGACACGGGGGGACACGGGGGGACACGGGGGGACACGGGTGAGCCCCCCAGAGCCAGCGCTGGCAGCACTGCCACCCCTTTGGCAGCAGGGACAGGGGACAGCAGCAGGTCCTGGTCCTTGGCTGGGGGACACTGGGGGACTCTGGCGGGGGGACAGGGAGGGCTGAGGGTGGGGACAGTGCTCAGCCCACTGCGAGGACAGGCTGGGTGCCCAGCGCCACCCAGAACAGCCCAAACTGGGGCTGGGAGACCCCCGAGTGCAGATGGGAGGGGAGAAGGAGCTGGGCCAGCACCAGAACCCAGAGCAGGCCCAGGGGACCCCAGGGACACAGAGAGGGGTCCCCAACCAGGAGCTGAGCAGGGGGGGCACAGCTGACCCCAAAGGCCTGGATCCCTGGGGACAAGGGACATGGGGATGGAGCTGGGGGGACAGGGAGGACCCCGGAGTGCAGCCCCCAGCCCCTGTCTGGGGAGCAGGAGACAAGAGGGGGCAAGGTTGGGTGACAGCCATGGGGGGACATCCCCCCCGCCGGGGTCATTGGAGCAGATTGGGGGGTCCCAGCTGCCCACCTGGGGGGGCCAGGCCGGTGCAGGGCCGGGGGTCCCTCACAGGGGGTATTTACTGGGGGGGTGGGGGGTCAGGATGTGCCCCAAATGAGGGGGTCTGGGGGGGCAGAGGGGCCACCCCCACAAGGGGCCTGTGAGGAAACCACATCCCAATGCCACTTATTCACCCGGGGGGCGCTGCTAAACCCCCCGCCCCCAATAACAAAGGGATATTTGGGGGGGGTCAGGGTTACCACACCCTCAGTGAGGGGGGGCAGCCCCCAGAGCCCCCCGCGTTTAGGGGGTGCGGAGGGGAGAAACTCCCTGGGAAGGGTTAGGGTTTCCCGGGGCGGGGGTGTGAAGGAATTCCCGGGCAGGGGGTCGGGAATTCCCGGGAAGGGAGGCAGGAATTCCGGGGCTGTGCACGGAGCTCCCTCCCCTCACACCGGCTGTCCCCGCCGAGGCGGGGGGCTGAGGGGTGTCCCGGTGCCGGAGCAGGGTGGGGGTCCCGGGGCTGGGCCGGGGTCGCGGTCGGGGGCGGGGAGGGGGGTTCCTTTATTTACCGAAGTCCAGAAACTGCTTCATGGAGAGCGGCGACGGCGAGAACTTGCTGAAGTGCTCGATGTAGGTGGGGACGCCGGCCAGCGCCGCGCGCTTCCCGAGGCACCGCAGCAGCCGCATGGCCCCGCTGTCCCCTCAGTGTCCCCTCGTTGTCCCCTCGTTGTCCCCTCAGGGTCCCCCCAGGGTCCCCTCAGCGCCCCTCAAGCCCCCGGGCCCGGCCCCGCCCCCGCCGCGCCGCGCGCAAACAACACACCCGCTGTCGATCAACGAACCCCAGCCAATCAGCGCCCGTTATGCAGGAAACCCCGCCCATCCCCAGTGCCAATCCGGCTTCACCGCTAGGCACGCCTCGCTGTCAATCATCGTGAGCCACGCCCCTCAGTGGAGTTTATGCTGCCCGCCCCGCTGTCAATCACCGTGAGCCACGCCCCTCAGTGGAGTTAATGCTGCCCGCCTCGCTGTCAATCAGCTCGCGCCTCGCTGCCAATCAGCGCCCGCACTGCTTTGGGCCCCGCCCATCCTGGAGCTAACCCCACCCCTCGCTGACGCACCAGCTCTGATTTGCATAACCGGGGCTCCCATCAGCCCCTCGGCGGTCCCAGACCCCTTCCCGGGGTGTTTTTTGGGGGTTTGAGCCTTTCCTGAAGGTTTTGGGAGGTCTGAGCCCACCCCAAACCCAGCATTACCCCCCCATCACCCCCTGCACCCCGGGTTCATCATCATCCCCCCACCCCGGGTTTGGGGGCCGGCTGGGGGGCTGGGGGCGCGGGACCCCCTCCCCAGCCGCCCCCGGTACCGACCAGACGCCAGGACTCGACACCGAAACACCAAAACACGGAATAATTTAACCCCGCGGGGCGGGACAGGGACCCCCGGGGCGGGGGGCGAGGGGCGGGAATGGGGGGGACACGGCTGCACCCCCCAAGGCAAAGCTGCGAGAACAGCAGGAGGGGTCTGGGGTCTGCAGGGGAGACCCCCGTGGGGTCTGAGGTCAGCAGGGGAGACCCCCATGGGGTGTGGAGGGGGAGACCCCCGCGGGGTTTGGGGTGAGGAGGGGGTGCAGGAGGGAACGAGCTCCCCCCGGGGAAAGCAGAGGGGTCCCGCACCCATTGCCGAGGGCAGGGGGGCGAGCGTGTCCCGGCCTGCAGGGACGTGTCCCCAGGGGCCGGGCCGTGTCCCAGGGAGGCTGGGGACAAGGGACAAGGGACAGGGAGGCGGCGAGCGGAGTGTCTGCGGAGCGGGGGGAAGGCACTCGGTGAGGCCAGCAGCACTTCGGGGAGCGGGGGGGCACATTTGGGGGGTCGCCCCCACAAGCGTGCAAGGCACGAGCGTGCAAGAGCCCCCCGGGGGGGCGGGGAGAGGCTGCGGGAGCCCACCGGGCAAACCGGGAGGAGCTGCGGGAGCCCACCGGGAGAACCGGGAGGGGCTGCGGGAGCCCCCCGGGCGAACCGGGAGGAGCTGCGGGAGCCCCCCGGGCGAACCGGGAGGGGCTGCGGGAGCCCCCCGGGAGAACCGGGAGGGGCTGCGGGAGCCAAGACCGGCGGCGGCCGCGTCTGAGGGGAAGGGGAAGGGGCAGGGGGAGATGCGCTTGTGCAAAGTCAGAGCCCCCCTGGCAGGGGCCCGGGCGGGGGGCTGGGGGTCAGTAGTACTTGTCCGGCTCCTGCCACTTGGTCACCCAGAGCTTCTTGCGGCGGCGGCGGGGCAGGAGCCCCCCGGGCTGGTAGCGCTGCTCCTGCCGGATCCGCACCGCGTGGTACTTGGGCATGATCCGGTAATAGCGGGTCCGCTGGAAAAAGTCACACTGCGAGGGGGACAGAGAGGGGACACGGCGTCAGTGAGGGGCCGGAGAGGGGCCGGCAGAGGGAGAGAGACCCCCGAGGCGGCGAAGAGCAGAACAAAGGGAGCGGCGATCCTGGAGAGCCCGCGGAGCCCGCAGGGACCCTGCGGGACAGAGGAAGAGGAGAGGAGGCTGAAGAGGAGGAAGATGCCGCTGCAGCCCGGCCCCACGGGGCATTACCAGGCGGCGCCCGGGGGGGCACGGGGGGTGCCCCCCGTTAGTAGTCGTCCGTGAGCCGCTTGGTTTCCGACGGCTGGATCCTCATCTCCGCCTTCTGCCCCTTGGCCTCGTACATGGCCCGGGTGTTGGCCCGCCGGAAGAACCCGCACTGCAGGGAAGGGGACAGGGTCAGGGGGGTGGGACAGGGGCTGGGGGGGGTCCTGGGTACTCCCCCGGCAGGTGGGGGGAGCGGCGCAGGGAGATGCCCCACAGGGATGCTGTGGGGTGGGGGGGTCCTGCAGACCCAGCGACCCCTCCGGGTAAAAGAGGGGGCTTCAAGCAGCTGGGGGTGCCCCCAGGGGGGTCTGGGGGTCCCCCAGTCCCTGCAGTGCAGCCACAGGGAAGGAGGTCCAGCCCCGCTTTGGGCGCACACCCCAAAGTGTTTTGCGCCCCAAGACACGTTGGGAATGCCTCTGCTCCTCTTCCTCCTGCCTCTCCAGCCGGGAATCTTCCTCCCGGGAGGGCACCTCCCACTTGGGGACACCTGCCACCCGCGGGGGACACCTTCCAGCTGAGGGGACAATCTTCCAGTCCCTGGCACCCCTCGCCGGGCAGGGAGGAGGTGGCCACGGGTGACACGAGCCCGTCGGGTCCCAGCGCGGCTCCTGCACCCCCTCCTCCCCGGGAAGGGGATTTGGGACCCCCCTCACCTTCCAGAGGAGGAGGATGATGAGCCCCAGCAGCAGCAGCCCCGCTGCCACCGACACCAGCACCAGCCAGAGCGCGATCTCGGCCGGCTGCTCCTCCTGCAGCTCCGAGTCCACGTCCACGGAGAACTGGGGGCGTGGGAAGGGCCTCGCTGGGGCTCGGGGCTCCAGCGGCCCAGTCCCACCCAGTCTGTGCCAGTCCCGCCCAGTCTGCCTCACTCCCGCCCAGTCTATCCCAGTCCCACCCATCCCAGTCCGGCCCAGTCCGGCTCACCCGCACCGTGTGGTTCCTCATGCTGATGGTGGGCACCTGCGAGCGCAGGAACAGCGTGGCCGTGCCCGCCACCTTCACACGGTCAAAGTCCCGGAACTCCTGGGGACAGGGGGACACGGCTGAGGGACAGGGACGGCACGGCACGCACAGAGCACAGCACGTGGATGATGATGGGGACATGGATGATGGGGACACGGATGACAAGGACACGGATGATGGGGACATGGATGATGGAGACATGGATGATGGGGACACGGATGATGGGGACATGGATGATGGAGACATGGATGATGGGGACATGGATGATGGGGACATGGATGATGGGGACACGGATGATGGGGACATGGATGATGGGGACACGGATGACGGGGACACGGATGATGGGGACACGGATGATGGGGACATGGATGACAAGGACATGGATGATGGGGACATGGACGATGACAGAGACACGGATGATGGCTGACACACAGACGGAGGGGGCACACAGGTGACAGCAGGGACACACAGGGGTGGCTGGAGCTCCTGAGCTGAGCCCTGGCAGACCCGGAGCCCAGTTTAACAGCGCCCCAGGCTCAGCCCCGCGCCCGCAGCCCGGCTCACCTCGATGAAGGTGCTGTTCCACACGCGGGCGCGGAGGCTGAAGCTGGAGGGCAGCTGCGTGTGCAGCAGGGGACACTCGAACCACACGCAGCGCGCCGTGCCCGCCGAGCAGCTCTGGGGGACACGGCGGTCAGGGGGCACCAAGCACCGCCCCGGCGCCAGGGAGCGGCGGGGACAGTGACCCGGGAGGGGGGATGTGCTGCCCGACCCCATCTTCCCCTGCAGCCCCCACTCACCAGCACCGCCTCGGACCTCGGGCGCCGGCCGGTGGCCAAGGTGACCGGGGGCTCGCCCGGCTCGGGGGGCTCCAGCTCCCGCCTCTGCCGGGCTGGAGCCTGGTCCTGCAGCAGCTGAGGGGGGACACCAACCCCATCAGGGCTGTGCCGGGGGGCTGAAGGACCCCCGCGGTGGGGCAGGGGCACGGCCCTGAGGGCACCGGGTGACTCACGGTGAGGTTGAGGGGGTTGATGAGCCCCCCGGGGGGGTGACACGTGTCGTTGCCGTTCACCAGGATCTCCGTGGGGTAGAGGAGCCATTTGCCGTTGGGGATCTCGTAGGGCCACTCAAACCCCAGCAGGATGGTGCCCAGCGTGCCCAGGGACTCGCCTTTGGTGGTCACCTGCGGGCAGGGCGGGAGGTGCAGTCCGCCGTTCCCAAATCCGCCTTCCTCCCGCATTCCCAAATCCGCTTCCTTCCCTCGTTCCCAAATCCGCCTTCCTCCCGCATTCCCAAATCCGCTTCCTTCCCTCGTTCCCAAATCCGCCTTCCTCCCCCATTCCCAAATCCGCCTCCCCCCGGCGCCGGCCACGCCCAGCTCACCTGGAAGTCGAAGGTGAGGGGGCTGCCCACGTCCTGCTCCTGTTTCATGGCCGACTCGCCCACCACGGTCCCGCTGAAGTAGGACTGGATGTGGGAGGAGGCTCTGGGAACGGGAACGGTGTCAGGGGCACAGGGGACATCCCACTGCTGCCCCAGTCCTGGGACACGGAGGGCTGGCACAGCCAGACTCGGGTGGGGGGATGGAGGGGACACAGGGGGGTCCAGGGGAGAGAGAGAGGGTGAAGGGGACACAGAGAGGGTGGAGGGGACACAGAGGGGTCCAGGGGACACAGAGGGGGTGCAGGGGACACAGAGAGGGTGCAGGGGACACAGAGAGGGTGCAGGCGACACAGAGAGAGTGGAGGGGACACAGAGGGGGTGCAGGGGACACAGAGAGAGTGGAAGGGACACAGAGAGGTCCAGGGGACACAGAGAGGTTCAGGGGACACAGAGGGGTGCAGGGGACACAGAGGGGGTGCAGGGGACACAAAGGGGTCCAGGGGACACAGAGGGGTGCAGGGGACTCTCACATGCTCAGCGAGGACTGGATGCTGTAATCCACCAGCAGCTTGGCCAGCACGGGCTGCAGATCCTCCTGGGTGCTCTGCCTGCCGGGGCACCGGCATGGGGCACCGGGATCGGCATCTCCCCGGTCCCACCGGGACCATCCCCGCCCCCGTCCCGCCCCTCCCACTCACGTGGACAGGTCCAGCCACACCGCCACCTCCCGCGTGTCCAGCATGATCCCGATGGCTTCGAAGGTGATGGTCAGCTCAGCCTGCACTCGGGGGCACAGGGAGCAGCTCAGCCCTGCTGAGCCCCCCAGGAAGGGCCGGGGGGCAGCTGGGGGCAGCTGGGGGGCAGCTGGGGGCAGCTCTCACCCTCTGGTTCCTCTTGAAAGGGTTCCCCAGCTCGCACAGCACTGTCTCCCCGAAGGTGCAGGCTCCGCTCTGGGGAGGACAAGAGGGTCAGGATCCTCCTGGCCGAGCCCAGCTGCTCCCGGTGGGACTCGGGGCCCCGGGTGCCCCCCGTACCGGGCGGACGGAGGAGGGCAGCAGGCTGGGGGGCACGGTGACGTTCAGCAGGGCCTCGTGGGCGTCCTCGCCGTTCCAGGGCGCCGTGGGGACGTTGGTGATGTTGATGCTCAGGTGCAGCTTGCGCACGTCCCGGCTGTACTGCAGCACCTGGGTGCCGTTCACCCTGCGCGCACAGCGGGGTCAGCCGTGGTACAGGGACACAACGTGGCACAGGGACACAACATGGTATAGGGACACAACGTGGTATAGGGACACCCCGTGGCACAGGGACACACCATGGCACAGGGACACACCATGGCACAGGGACACAACGTGGTATAGGGACACCCCGTGGCACAGGGACACACCATGGCACAGGGACACAACGTGGCACAGGGACATCCCGTAGTACAGGGACATCCCATGGCATAGGGACACCCCGTGGCACAGGGACATCCCGTGGCACAGGGACATCCCATGGCACAGGGACACAACATGGCACAGGGACACAGAGTGGCACAGGGACATCCTGTGGTACAGGGACACAATGTGGCACAGGGACACCCCGTGGCACAGGGACATCCCATGGCACAGGGACACAACGTGGTATAGGGACATCCCATGGCACAGGGACACACCGTGGCACAGGGACACCCCCAGGGGGAAGAGGGGACACAATAGGGACACACGGTGGCACAGGAACATCCCATGGCACAGGGACATCCTGTGGCACAGGGACACCCCTGGGGGGATGAGGGGACACGCAGGGCCCTGCTGTCACCTGGGCAGCGGCTGGTTCTGCTCGGTGACGAAGCTGCTCCGCAGCTGGAGGTTGCTGTAGCACTGGTTGTCGGAGCCACATTCCTTCTGGAACTCGATCTGCAGGGACAGGGATGTCCCCTGAGTCGCTGCCACCCCCGGGGCACCCCAGCGTGTCCCCCCGCCCAGCTCACCTTGGTCTCGTTCTCGTGGGACTGGTCCTGGTTGAGGACGGGGAAGGCGTCCAGGGAGTGGGGGCCCAGCTGGAAGGTTCTGGGCCTCTCCAGCAGGGAGTAGTTCATGGAGAGCACGATGGGGTGCAGCTTGTCCCGGACATTGTCCTGCAGGGTGGGAACCACACACAGATCCTGCCTGGACCCAAAGGCAGCTCCAGCCACGGCTGGGGTCCCCCTCTGCTGCTGCCAGCCCAGTGAGAGACCCCAGAGAGTGATCACAGGGATGGAGGTGGGTGGATGATGAATGGATGGATGGTTGGATGGATGATGGATGGATGATGGATGGATGATGGATGGATGGATGATGGATGGATGGATGATGGATGGATGGATGGATGGATGGATGGATGGATGGATGGATGGATGGATGGATGGATGGATGGATGGATGGATGGATGGATGGATGGATGATGGATGGATGGATGGATGGAGGGAAGGATGGATGGAAGATGGAGGGAAGGACGCTCACCAGCAGCAGGAGCTCCTGGGACTGGCAGCGGGTGTCGGGCATGGAGAAGTCCCCGGTGTAGGTGGCAGATTGGGACCCCGAGAACCTGACCCTGGGCGGGTGCCGGTCCTTGTCGGCCTCCAGCGTGTACTGCAGGGCTGGGGGACAGCACCAGTTGTCCAACACCCCCCACAACGTGTCCCCATGTCCCCGTGTCCCCCCAGCACCCCCCCACTCACTGATCCTCTCGCTGTAGTTGGGGTCCCCCGCGCTCTGGTTGTAGGAGAAGCACAGGGTCACCGTCATGCTGGGGGGACAAAGGGGCTGTGAGCCGAGCCAGGGGTGCCACCAGCAGCCACGGGGACACCGGGGACACCTGGGACTCACCAGGACTTGGGCGTGCACTGGGCAGGGTCCACCTTGCTGGGGGTCACCGTGAAGGTCTTGTCCAGGATGTTGATCACGGGCCGGGCTCTGGGCAGGAATTGGGCTGGGCTGAGCCCCCCTGCTCCGTGCCCACCCCAGGGGTGGCAGCGGTGGCAGGACACCTGTCCCCTGTCCCCATGGCTGTACCTGAGCAGCACGACTCTCTCGCTCAGGCTGCCCACCAGCAGGTCCGGGTAGGAATTCCCGTCCATGTCCAGCCCCCCGCTCAGCGAGTACCCGAAGGTTTTTATCTTGGTGGGGCCCAGCTCTGCCCCGCTGATCACCTGGATTTGGGGGGCAGGGGGTCTCACCCAGTGCCCTGGAGTGGGGGTCTCGGGGGGTGTCCAAAGGCCTGATCCTGGGGAGGGGTCCAGGCCCTGGCTCGGGGTCCCCGGGGCCGTTACCTGCCGGGGTCGGTCCCGCAGCCCCAGGGCGCTGCTGTGGTAGATGTAGACCTTGCCAGGCCCCTCGAAAGGAGCCCCCACGGCGATATCTGGGGGGACAAGAGCAGGGTCAGCCCCCCAGGGCCCTCCCTGGGACCCCAAACTCCAGCCCCAGCCCCAGCCAGGCAGCCCTGGCCATGTCTGGGGTCCCCCTTTCCTGTGAGACCCCACAAACTCAGCACAGGAGACAGAAGGAATAACGGGACAATCAGGACCTCCAACCTATCCCCATCTCCTCCTCTTCACCCCACACCTCTCCAAAGACCCCCCCCCACACCCTCTCCTTTCCTGAGCCCCCCCGTGGCTCCCCAAAAAGCGGCTCCCCACAAAGGAGCTCACCCTGGAACCCGTCCTGGTTGATGTCCCCGATGCTGGCCAGGGCAAAGCCAAACCCGGAGTAGCTGGGCCCGGTGAGGACCAGGCTGGGGAGCTGCTGGAAGCCCCCAGCCTCGTTCATGTACACGAACACCGCGCCCCCCACCTCCTGCTTCCTCTCGAAGTAGTAGGGGGCCCCCACCAGCAGGTCCTGCCACCTGTGGGGACAGCAGCGGGGTGCTGGGGGCTGTGACACGGCCCTGACCCCACAGGCCTGGAGTGGGGGAGACACCAAAAAAAAACCCCCAAAAAAACCTCCCCAGCCCAGAGCTGGGATGCACAGGGATCCCTGGGAGCTGCAGGTGAGACCCCCACCCTCAGGAGCTGTGAGATGTCCCACGTGAGACCCCCACCCTCAGGAGCTGCAGGGTGCTGCAGGTGAGACCCCCACCCCTAGGAGCTACAGGATATCCCAGGTGAGACCCCCATCCATGGGAGCTACAGGATATCCCAGGTGAGACCCCCACCCCTGAGAGCTGCAGGGTGCTCCAGGTGAGACCCCCACCCATGGGAGATGCAGGGTGCTGCAGGTGAGACCCCCACCCCTAGGAGCTACAGGATATCCCAGGTGAGACCCCCATCCATGGGAGCTACAGGATATCCCAGGTGAGACCCCCACCCCTGAGAGCTGCAGGGTGCTCCAGGTGAGACCCCCACCCATGGGAGATGCAGGGTGCTGCAGGTGAGACCCCCACCCCTAGGAGCTACAGGATATCCCAGGTGAGACGCCCACCCCTGAGAGCTGCAGGATATCCCAGGTGAGACCCCCACCCCTGATAGCTGCAGGATATCCCAGGTGAGACCCCCACCCTCAGGATCTGTGGGATTTCCCAGGTGAGACCCCCACTCCTAGGAGCTACAGGATATCCCAGGTGAGACCCCCACCCCTGAGAGCTGCAGGGTGCTCCAGGTGAGACCCCCACCCATGGGAGATGCAGGGTGCTCCAGGTGAGATCCCCACCCATGGGAGCTGCAGGATGTCCCAGGTGAGACCCCCACCCCTGGGAGCTGCAGGGTGCTCCAGGTGAGACCCCCACCCTCAGGATCTGTGGGATTTCTCAGGTGAGACCCCCACCCCTGGGAGCTACAGGATATCCCAGGTGAGACCCCCACCCCTGGGAGCTGCAGGGTGCTCCAGGTGAGACCCCCACCCATGGGAACTTTGGGGTCCAAGCCCACCTGAGCTTCAGGACATCCTAAGCCGCCCCACCCTCAGGAGCTGGCAGACCCCAGCCCAGGTGACCTCCAGGAAGCCCCAGGTGAGCCCCAGGTGAGCCGGGGGGTCGCGGCCCCTCACCCGTCGTTGTTGAGGTCGGCCAGGGCGAGGGCGCTGCCGAAGTAGGAGCCGACCTGCGGCCCGGGGAGCAGCAGGCTCCGGTTCAGCGTCTGCCGGGCGCCGCGGCTCAGCAGCAGCACGGCTCCGGTGTGCCGGTACCGCGGCGCGCCCGTCACCACGGTCACCGCGTCCCGCTGCAGCACCGCGCTGCCCACCTCGGCCGTGTACCCTGCGGGGGCCGCGTCAGGGAGGGCACGGGGACCCCCCGAGACCCCCTCGTGTCCCCTCCACCCCCCGGAGGCCCCGCATCCCGTCCTGGGTCCCTCCAGCCCCGGGTATCTCAGGGGGAGCACTGGGAACTGCTCACACCCTCCTTAAGTGTCCCTAAGTGTCCCTAAGTGTCCCTAAGTGTCTCTAAGTGTCCCCACGTGTCCCTCGTGCCTTTAACATCCACACCCAAAGCTCACAGCCCCCAAAGCTCCTCCTCAGCCCTTCTCCCTCCATATACCCGATGTCACCCCAATGTCACCACTGCCCCCCGGTCTCACCGTCCCAGAGGGGTCTTCAAGCCTCCCTGGGCCCCCCACCCCTCTAAATCCATCCCCTCCAAACCTCCTCCTCCTCCTCCTCGCCCCCAACCCCCCCGGGGCTCCCCCCACCTATGTAGGTGTTGCCGATCCTCTTGTTGGGGTAGGAGAAGTCGTGCAGGTCCCACGTCTCCCGCTGCAGCATGTAATCCGTGCCTGGAGCGGGGAGGGGGGGTCACCTCAGCACTGGGGGGGGGACAGCTCAGGGACTGACCACAGCACCCGCGTGTAGTGGTGGGCACAGGCCTGGCACGGGGACAGGGGACAGCTCAGGGACAGGGGACAGCTCAGGGACAGCCACAGCACCCACGTGTAGTGGTGGGCACAGGCCTGGGGACAGCAGGGACACTGAGGTTCAGGGGACACCCCAAAGGTGTGGGGACACCCCAAGGGGGTGTGTGTGTAAAGAACCAGGATCTGGGTGTGCAAGCATCCGGGATCTGGGTGTGCAAGGATCTGGGTGTGTAAGGATCTGGGTGTGTGAGGATCTGGGTGTGTAAGGATCTGGGATCTGGGTGTGCAAGGATCTGGGTGTGTAAGGATCTGGGATCTGGGTAAGGATCTGGGTGTGTAAGGATCTGGGTGTGCAAGGATCTGGGGTCTTGGTGTGCAAGGATCAGGGTGTGCAAGGATCTGGGTGTGCAAAGCCCCGCGGTGCCCCCGACTCACCAGGACCCTCCCCGGTGGCTGCCGCTGGCTGGCCACTGTCACCCCCAGCCACATGTCCTCGATGATGGCCTTGTCCGGCTCATCTGCGGGGGAACAGCCGGCCTGAGAGGGGGTCCCCGCTCCTGGGGGGGTTTTGGGGTGGTCACACACCCCGGGGGGGCGGTCACCCACCCTTGAGCTCGATGGCCAGGCGCTGGCAGTCGCGGGTGGTGGCACTCAGGGGACAGGCGTACACGGCGCCCGTCCGTGTCCCGTTCACCGGCTCCGCGTCCTGGGGGGCCCCCACCAGCAGCCTGGGGGGCACAAAGGGGGCTCGTGGGTGGGTAGGTCCAACCCCCCAAACCCCTCCAACTCATTTTGGTGGGTGCCCTGGGGAGGGGACACTTGGGGGACACCGGAGCTGCTTCCCCAGAGTTTGTCACACCCTGACACCCCCAAATAATGGGGTCAGCCTCATCTCCAGAGCTGGAAGGGGACACAGGGACCCCGAATGGCCTCAGGGACAGACTGACAGAGTCATTGCTCCCCCCATTCCTTCCCAGAGCCCCTCCCATGGCTGAGCCCCCATCCCCATGCATGGGGGTGGGAAGAGGAGTCACAGTGACCCCCCCTCAAACCTCGCTGCGCTGGCGGGGAAAACAAGAGGGAGGGGCTGCTCTGAACACCGCGTCCGTGTAAACACCCCCGGCCCCCCCGGCCGGGCTTTGATCCCTCCGCAGCCCCGGCAGCTGCGGCGTGTCCGGCCGACAGCGCCGAGCCGCGTGCCAGGGAATGCGGGACAGCAGGGACAGAGCCCCGGGAGCGGGGAGGGGGGACAGACACCCTCGTGTGGGACGGACACCCCTTGTGTGGGATGGACGCCCCTCATCCAGGATGGACACCCCTTATCCGGGATGGGGACCCCTCATCCGGGATGGGGACCCCTTATCCAGGATGGACACCCCTCGTGTGGGATGGACACCCCTCATCCGGGATGGGGACCCCTTATCCGGGATGGACACCCTCGTGTGGGATGGACACCCTCATGTGGGACGGGCACCCCTCGTGTGGGATGGACACCCCTCATCCGGGATGGGGACCCCTTATCCGGGATGGACACCCCTCGTGTGGGACGGACACCCTCGTGTGGGACAGACACCCCTTATCCGGGATGGACACCCCTTGTGTGGGATGGACACCCCTCATCCAGGACAGACACGCCCCCATCCCAGACAAACACCTCTCATGTGGGATGGACACCCCTCAGCCTGGACAAACACCCCTCATCCAGGACAGACACCCCTCGTGTGGGACAGACACCCCTCAGGCCAGACAGACACCCCTCATGTGGGATGGACACCCCTCAGCCTGGACAAACACCCCTCATCCAGGACAGACACCCCTCATCCAGGACAGACACCCCTCATCCACGACAGACACCCCTCGTGTGGGATGGACACCCCTCATCCCGGACAGACACCCCTCAGGCCGGAGGGGCTCGGGCAGCACGGGGCTGTCCCAGGACAGGCAGCACCTCCCAGGGGTGACCTCCCCCAGGAAGGGCAGTGCCATGGGGGACATTGGCATTCCGGGCTGGATGTGCCCCCAGCCCCTTCAGGTGATGCTGAAGGGACCCCCCACCCCAAAGGAAGATTCCGGGGACCCCAAGGAAGGTCCTAAGCCCTGGCAGGGGAGCGGGACAGCTCAGGGACTGACCACAGCACCCGCGTGTAGTGGTGGGCACAGGCCTGGCACGGGGACAGGGGACAGCTCAGGGACAGGGGACAGCTCAGGGACAGCCACAGCACCCACGTGTAGTGGTGGGCACAGGCCTGGGGACAGCAGGGACACTGAGGTTCAGGGGACACCCCAAAGGTGTGGGGACACCCCAAGGGGGTGTGTGTGTAAAGAACCAGGATCTGGGTGTGCAAGCATCCGGGATCTGGGTGTGCAAGGATCTGGGTGTGTAAGGATCTGGGTGTGTGAGGATCTGGGTGTGCAAGGATCTGGGGTCTTGGTGTGCAAGGATCAGGGTGTGCAAGGATCTGGGTGTGCAAAGCCCCGCGGTGCCCCCGACTCACCAGGACCCTCCCCGGTGGCTGCCGCTGGCTGGCCACTGTCACCCCCAGCCACATGTCCTCGATGATGGCCTTGTCCGGCTCATCTGCGGGGGAACAGCCGGCCTGAGAGGGGGTCCCCGCTCCTGGGGGGGTTTTGGGGTGGTCACACACCCCGGGGGGGCGGTCACCCACCCTTGAGCTCGATGGCCAGGCGCTGGCAGTCGCGGGTGGTGGCACTCAGGGGACAGGCGTACACGGCGCCCGTCCGTGTCCCGTTCACCGGCTCCGCGTCCTGGGGGGCCCCCACCAGCAGCCTGGGGGGCACAAAGGGGGCTCGTGGGTGGGTAGGTCCAACCCCCCAAACCCCTCCAACTCATTTTGGTGGGTGCCCTGGGGAGGGGACACTTGGGGGACACCGGAGCTGCTTCCCCAGAGTTTGTCACACCCTGACACCCCCAAATAATGGGGTCAGCCTCATCTCCAGAGCTGGAAGGGGACACAGGGACCCCGAATGGCCTCAGGGACAGACTGACAGAGTCATTGCTCCCCCCATTCCTTCCCAGAGCCCCTCCCATGGCTGAGCCCCCATCCCCATGCATGGGGGTGGGAAGAGGAGTCACAGTGACCCCCCCTCAAACCTCGCTGCGCTGGCGGGGAAAACAAGAGGGAGGGGCTGCTCTGAACACCGCGTCCGTGTAAACACCCCCGGCCCCCCCGGCCGGGCTTTGATCCCTCCGCAGCCCCGGCAGCTGCGGCGTGTCCGGCCGACAGCGCCGAGCCGCGTGCCAGGGAATGCGGGACAGCAGGGACAGAGCCCCGGGAGCGGGGAGGGGGGACAGACACCCTCGTGTGGGACGGACACCCCTTGTGTGGGATGGACACCCTCATCCGGGATGGGGACCCCTTATCCAGGATGGACACCCCTCGTGTGGGACAGACACCCCTTATCCGGGATGGACACCCCTCGTGTGGGATGGACACCCCTCATCCGGGATGGACACCCCTCATCGAGGACAGACACCCTCGTGTGGGATGGACACCCCTTATCCAGGATGGACACCCCTTGTGTGGGATGGACACCCCTCATCCAGGACAGACACGCCCCCATCCCAGACAAACACCTCTCATGTGGGATGGACACCCCTCAGCCTGGACAAACACCCCTCATCCAGGACAGACCCCCCTCGTGTGGGACAGACACCCCTTATCCGGGATGGACACCCCTCGTGTGGGACAGACACCCCTCAGGCCAGACAGACACCCCTCATGTGGGATGGACACCCCTCAGCCTGGACAAACACCCCTCATCCAGGACAGACACCCCTCAGGCCGGACAGACACCCCTCGTGTGGGATGGACACCCCTCATCCCGGACAGACACCCCTCAGGCCGGAGGGGCTCGGGCAGCACGGGGCTGTCCCAGGACAGGCAGCACCTCCCAGGGGTGACCTCCCCCAGGAAGGGCAGTGCCATGGGGGACATTGGCATTCCGGGCTGGATGTGCCCCCAGCCCCTTCAGGTGATGCTGAAGGGACCCCCCACCCCAAAGGAAGATTCCGGGGACCCCAAGGAAGGTCCTAAGCCCTGGCAGGGGAGCTGGCACGGCCGCAGGGCTCCGGAAGGGCCAGCCTTTCCGCCGGGAAGTCCTTCGGGAGCGCCGGGACAATGGCGTGGAGGTGGCCGGGCTGGGGGAGGAAGTGCCTCCCTCTGGCAGGCGGGACACGGGGGAACACAGCACCCAGGACACAGGGGACATGGCACCCAGGATGGAGGTGACAGCGCACCCAGGACACAGGGGACATGGCACCCAGGACATGGAGGTGACATGGCACCCAGGACACAGGGGGACATGGCACCCAGGTCACGGGGAGACATGGCACCCAGGACACAGCGGGGGACACGACACCCAGGTCACGGGGAGACATGGCACCCAGGACATGGAGGTGACACGGCACCCAGGACACGAGGGGACACAGCACTCAGGACATGGAGGGGACACAGCACCCAGGACACGGGGGGACATGGCACCCAGGATATGGCACTCAGGACACGGCACCCAGGACATGGAGGGGACACTGCACTCAGGACATGGCACTCAGGACATGGGGGGACACGGCACCCAGGATATAGCACCCAGGACATGAAGGGGACATGGCACACAGGACATGGCACAGAGGACACAGAAGCGACACGGCACCCACAGCTGCTCACGGGGCACCGGTGTACCGAGCTGGCCAGTGCTCAGCAGGGCCACCAGCGAGGACAGGGCCAAGTGCCGCTGTCCCCATCCCAGCGAGGACAGACCAAGTGCCGCTGTCCCCATCCCAGCGAGGACAGACCAAGTGCCGCTGTCCCCATCCCAGCGAGGACAGGGCCGAGCGCCGCTGTCCCCATTGTCCCCAAACCAGCGAGGACAGGGCCGAGCGCCGCTGTCCCCGCAGCAGCGCCCGCGGGCAGGGAGCGCCGGCAAGCCGAGCAATGCGGGGCCGGCAGCCGGGCACGTCCGGGCGGGCCGGGCGCTGACTCAAAGCCCAGGCGCAGGAGGAATGCGGGGCCCCGGGCAGCCCCCGCCCCGGCACGCCGGGACCCCCCCGGGGCGGCTGAGTCAGCCCG
>NW_024517984.1:708818-709765 GCF_017590135.1 Pyrgilauda ruficollis
GGGAGGGGGGGTTGGCACCGCTCACCCCAAAAGGGGGGTCCCGGGGGGGCTGCTCCCCGCAGGAATGCCAGGAAGGGGGTGCCGGAAAGCGGGAAGGGAACGAGGGGGTGATGGCTGCTGGTGATGCCAGCTCGGCACAAAGGAATCTGCCCCCCCCAGCTGCAAGGGGGGGCACAAGGGGCACCATTGTCCCCTCTTACCTGGGGGGGAAGTGACTCAGGGCAGCTACCGTGACTCAGAGCTGGGGGGGTCCTGCCCCCAGCGGGACCTGCAGCTTCGGGGGTGCCCCCAGGCTCCCCCGGTGGTCCCGGCTCAGCCGGACCCCGCCGTCCCCGCGGGTCCCGGGGGGCGGGAGCCCACCCAAGGCAAGCAGCTCCGGCATGCCGCTGCCTCCAGCCAAGATTCCCGGCACGGCACGGCACGGCACGGCAGCCCACCCGCAGCTCCGCTCCTGGGAAAGGGGGAGTGCGGGACCTTCCCGAGCACGGGGCGGGGGGGCACCCAGGGGCGGCCCCCACCCGGCCGTGAGGCTTCCCGGGGATCCCGGGGGAGCGGAGCTGGGATTCTGGGGGGCCGGGAGCAGTTTGTGGCACTGGTCCCAGCGGGCCGGGGGGACGGGGAGCTGCGGTTGTGCTGGAGATGGCCAGAACGGCACGAGGGGGAGGCCGGGACGGGAGGGAAGCAGGAATGTGAGGCCGTGCTCCGTCCTAATCCGCCCTGGCAAGCGCGGGGGGGGCTGGATGGAAGCGCGGGGGGGCTCCCTGCCAGCGCTGGCTCAGCTGGGAGGGGGGGCCGCGGGAGGGTCCGGGCACCAGGACCCCAAACTGCGGCCCCTCCCTGGGGTGGGAGAAGCGAGGATGGCAGAGAATCCCACCCGGGCACCTCAGCACGGAACAGGGGGGTCGTACATCCCCCCCCCCCCCCCCCCCCCGGGGCCCCCCCCCCCG
>NW_024517984.1:710711-715013 GCF_017590135.1 Pyrgilauda ruficollis
AATCCGCCCTGGCAAGAGCGGGGGGGGGCTGGATGGAAGCGCGGGGGGGCTGGATGGAAGCGCGGGGGGGCTCCCTGCCAGCGCTGGCTCAGCTGGGAGGGGGGGCCGCGGGAGGGTCCGGGCACCAGGACCCCAAACTGCGGCCCCTCCCTGGGGTGGGAGAAGCGAGGATGGCAGAGAATCCCACCCGGGCACCTCAGCACGGAACAGGGGGGTCGTACATCCCCCCCCCCCCCCCAGCCGCGGAGCCCCCTCCCCAGGGAGCAGCTGGGCAGCGAGGGGAGCTCCTCACCCATCTCCCACCACGGTCCGGGGGTGAGGGAGCCGGGAGGGGGGGACCCGGCCCGCCCCCAGGGCTCTGTGTTTGCCAGGGGGGTCCCTGGGCATGGAAATCCAGCGGGGAAGGGGCCGGGAGAGGGGGGACGGCTCCTGGAGGGATGGATGGATGGATGGATGGATGGATGGATGGATGGATGGATGGATGGACAGACGGCCCCACATCCGTCCCCCTCCTCCTGCCCAGCAGCCGCAGCCCCGCAGGACCCCGGCGGATTCGGGCCAAGGCAGGGGGAGCTCAGCCAGCTCCAGCAATCCGCAAAAGCCCGGCCGGGGGGAGGGAAAGCCGGGAACGCAGCCAGGAGAGCTCTGCTCTCCTCAGCAGCCAGCTGCAATCAGGGAGACCCCCGAGTCCCGGGCAGAGCCCCAGTTCCCACAGGGCTGCAGATGTGGGTGCTGCCTCCCCTCTGCCTGCAGAGTTTGGGGGAGAGGGTCTTCAGCTTTCCTAGGGATCAGCCGTGCCTCAGTTTCCCCAGGTGACCCAGGGAGCTCCAAACCCACCTGGGCCGGGCTGAGCGGCTCCCGGTGGGAGCGGCCGGACGCGGGCGGCCCGCGGAGCTCGGTAATCTCGGGAGCGCTGATAAGAGCCTCACCTGGCCGGGGAGGAGCGAGCAAACAAACCTTTGCTTGGGCACAGCTCCGCGGGGCTGGAACAGAACGGCACGGAACGGCACGGAACGGGGGGGCTCCGGCATCGCCCCGGCCCCGCCCGGGAATTCGGGAGTGCCGGCGCTGCCCCGGAGCGCCCCTCCGGTCCCACCGCCGTCCCGACAGCCGGGGCAGGAGCCAGCCCCCCCCAAAAAAGCACGGGACACCCCCTCCCGAGCGGCAGACCGGCGTGACGGTGGCAGGAAATGTCCCTTTCCTGTCCCCACCCTGCACCTGCGGGCAGAGGGCACGGCAGCCTCCACCGGCACCGGGGCGCGGCTGCGACCCCCGGGGGGCTCCGGGGCCCCCCAGCGCCGGCCCGAGCTGAGCCCCCCTCCCCCGGGATGGACAGGACCCCGCGCTGCTCCCGGCCCCGCCGAGGGAACGGGCGGCGGAGGCTCCGGGGGCCGGGCCGCGAATGCCCGGGGGGGTTCTGGCTCCGGAGCCGGCGGAGCCTCCGCGCCCCGCCGGGACCGCGCTGGGACACGCCGGGACACGTGGCGCAGGTGTGGGGGTGGCACGTCCCTGTCACAGCCCCCCCGAACCCCCCCGGGGCCGTTGCCGGGAAGACACGAACGGATCAGTCCCGGTGCCGGCCGCGACCCCCGCCCGGTGCCCCCCGGTGGCCGCTCCGGTGGCACCGGAGCGGGCAGGGCCCGGCCGCGGGGGGGACCTGAGTGTCCCCCCGGGCACGGGGAGGGTCCCGCAGCCCCCGGAGCTCCGCAGGGAGCGGCAGCGGCTCCTCATCCCACGGCCCCGAATGCATCCCTGGAATGCGGAGCGGCACATGCCGGGCCCCGGCAGCTGCTGCCCGCCGCCCCCCTCCCCCGGGAAAAACGGGACCCCCGGGGGTCTCCGAGGAGCCCCGCGCAGGCGGGAGAGCCGCGGGAAGGTGATCCAGCAAAAAGCCGTGCCCTTGAGGCGGACAAAGGCAGCCCAGCCCTGCGGCGGAGCCTTCTCCCGGCACGGACGGGAATTCCCGGCCGGGAGGCACCGGGCACCGGGCACCGGGGGGACAGCGGGGGACACGGCGAGTGACAGCGGCGGGACGGCACGGGGACCGTTCCGGCTGAAAAGGGCTTTTGTTGGAGCTGTGCCCGGCAGCAGCAGCCACAGCCCAACAGGTTCCCGGGCACCGGCGGCACCGGGGGGGCGCGGGGGGCTCCGCCACAGCCCCGCTGGGGGTCGGCGCCGGCCGGGACCGCTCCGCTGGGGACGGATCCCCCCCCTCAGAGGGGCTCTGAGACCACCCGGGGGGACACGGGGTGTCCCCGCGCTGCTGCCAGCCCCCCCCGGTGTCACCGGGACCCCGCTGCGGGCGCTCAGCAGGCGGGGAGTGAGGAGGGGGCTCGGGGAGGGACCCCCAGAGATGGGACCCCCGCCAATACCGGGTGTGGAAAAGAGCGGGGGCGTCCCACGAGCGGGGGACCCCCCCCAGGAGCAACTGCGGAGCGCGGACCCCCCCTCAGCCGGGCTTTGGGCCACCCCCCAAACCTGGAGCCCCCTCCCCAGGGGGGGGATCCCTCTTGGGGACCCCCACCCCCCTCCAGGTGCGCCCCGCCCCCACGGCGGCGGCGCGGGCTCGGGACAGCCCCGGCACAGAACAGAGACCCTCCACAAAGACCCCCACCACAGGGACCCCCGACACCCCCGGGGTGTCTCCGTGCCACAGAGACCCCACCCCACGTGGGACCCCCATCCCAAGGGGGGGCTCCTCACCCCCATGGACCCACAGGTAAAGCGCTGTCTCACTCTCCTCCGCCTCACGGGGGTCCCAAGCACCGGAGACCCCCCCCCGATCCTCCCGGGGAGCCCCCGCACCCCCACGGGGGACCCCTCCCCGTTCTTCCCCTTGCCAACCCCCCCGCTCAGGTGAGCCTCCCCTCGCTCTCCCGCTCCGCACGGGGGTCGCGCTCACAGGCTCCGCTCCTGCCGCTCCGTGTCCCGGTGCAGCGCTACCGAGAAGCCGAACAAGGCTCCGGCGGGGCCCTCCTTGAGCACGGGGAAGGTGCGGTCCAGGTTGAAAGCGGCGGCGGCACCGAGCAGCACCGGGCCGAGCCCGAGCAGCACCGGGCCGAGCCCGAGCCGCAGCCCCGGCAGCAGCCGGCGGCGCCGCGCCATGTCCCGCACCGGCCGCCGTACCCGCCCCGCGCCCCACCGGGACCGGTGCGCGCGGGAGGGGGCGGGGCCGGGCGGGGCAGGGGCGGGGCCGCTGAGCTTCCGGACACGCCCCTTAAAGGGACCGCGCACCGCGCCGCGCGTACCTGCGTGCGCAGGTGAGGGAGGGGCCGCCGCACCTGGGGAGGTTCGAACGCGGCCTCCGCTGCCCCGGCAGCCCCGCGGGGGCATCGCGACCCCCAGAGCTGCCCCCCGCCCTCTGCCGGACCCCTCCGTGTGCCCCCCGCCCCACTGTCCCCTCCCGCATCCCCGAGGGACAATTCCCCCTCTTCTTCCCGCCCTGATCCCCCCCGGGTAGGACCCCCCTGCCAGGCCCCTCTTTGGGATGCGACCCTCCCCAGGAGAGGGGGGACCCCCAGGTTAGGAGCCTTTATGGGATGAGACCCCCACCCACAATGGCAGGAGGGACCCCGAGAGCGGCACCAGGACAGCCCCGCCCCCGCGGGGACAGGGAGGGGACGCCGCGGTGGCCTTGGGGACATGGCAGCATCGCCTCTTCCCTGCCGGGGGTGGCGGCCGTGGCTGTCACCGTGCCGACCCCGGCAAAGGTCACCGGGAGCCACCGCGCCGCTCCCACCGTGCCGGGAAATCCGGGCTGGGGGGGGGGGCTGCAGGATGTCCGGTGTCCCCCGCCCCGTGTCCCCGCGCCCCTGGGCCGTGTCACCGCCACTGGAAAGAGTGACGGCAGCAGGGACATCGCGGCGGCCGGCCCTGGCACAGGGACCTCCCTGTCCCCCTCCCCTGTCCCCATTCCTTGTCCCCAGTTCCCATCTCCAGTCCCCATCCCCTGTCCCCGCGCCCGGCCCCGCCCCTCGCGCCCTCGGTGACATCGATGACGTCACCCCCCGGTGTCATTGCCCGCAAAGGCCACGAGGTGACGCCATTGACCCAAAGATGCTCGGGTGGGGGGCGGGTTGGGGGCTCTCGGGGACCCCCCCAAACCCAACCCCCGAGGCTGTGCCGGGGCTGGGGGGACACGCGGGGACTCCCGGGGACACTGCCGGGCTGCGGGACCCCGCCGGGGGTCGTAAGGGGGCGTGGGGGGGCACCCCCAGCCCTGTGGGGGACACTAGGGGGGGGTCCTGACCGGACCCTGTGCTCAGCCCTGCCCGTGGGACCCCCCCCCAGAGACCCCCGGGG
>NW_024517984.1:715166-755901 GCF_017590135.1 Pyrgilauda ruficollis
CCTGTGCTCAGCCCTGCCCGGGGGCCCCCCCCCCAGAGACCCCCGGGTGCCCCAGAACAGCGACTTCTGTTCCCCGCCGTGCCCCGACTCCCCCAAACTGCGCCCCAGCCCCTCAGCTCCGGGATTTGGGGTTCCAGGGGAGCCAGCCCGGCCCGGCAGCCCCAGAGCTCCCAGTTCCAGACTGGTCGGGGACTGGCCGCACCCGCTCCCCCTCCAGCCCCGCTCCCCCGCTGCCCTCCCCGGCCTCCAGCTCCACAACCGGCTTTTCCTGCCGCGGAGCCGCTCCCGGCGGGACCCAGCCCTGGCGACAGCCCGGCTGGAGGGCGACAGCCAGCCTGGGGACCTGCGGATGTCCCAGCGGCTCCCGGGGACCCTGGGAACCTCGCAGGGAATCCCGGCGCAGCTCCCAGGGCTGGGCTGGGCCGCTCGCGGACACTTCTGTCCCCTCGGAATGGATTCCTGGAGTCCCCAGCCGCAGTTCCCACGTGGGAAGCGAGGCCGTGCCGTTCCCCCGGCTCCGGGTGGTGCTCGGCTCCTGCAGAGCCTCCTGCTCCCCTCGGGCATTCGTCCCTGTTCTCTTCACTTCTGCCTATCTGCTCCTATCATTTCCATTCCTTTCTGTTTCTATTTCTATTATTTCTGTTTCTGTCCTTTCCCTGTCCTTGCTCTTATTCCTATTCCCATTTATTCTTATTGCTGCTTCTAATCCTATTCCTACTCATATTCCTGTTCTTATTCCTCTTCCTGTGCATTCCTATTCCTATTTATCCGTGCTCCTATTCCTATTCCTACCTATCCCTATTTATTCCTATTACTATTCCTATCCTATTACTATTCCTATTCCTGTTCTCATTCCTATTCCCATCTTCCCATTCCTGCTCCTTTCCCATTCCCCATTTTTCTCTCTCTTCCCCCTCGGCCCAGACAGTACTGGCGGTGCCGGGACTCGAACCCTCGGCCCGGCGGTACCGGCGGTGTCGGGACTCGAACCCTTGGACCGGCTGTACCGGCGGTGTCGGGACTCGAACCCGCGGCCCCCGGGGCGCGGCGCAGTTCCCGCCGTGGCCGCCAGGCGGAGCCGTTGCCCCGCGCCGCGGACGGGCCGGGGGGACCCGGGGGGACAATGCGGGGAGGGGGATCCTATTACTATTCCTATTCCTGTTCTCATTCCTATTCCCATCTTCCCATTCCTGCTCCTTTCCCATTCCCCATTTTTCTCTCTCTTCCCCCTCGGCCCAGACAGTACTGGCGGTGCCGGGACTCGAACCCTCGGCCCGGCGGTACCGGCGGTGTCGGGACTCGAACCCTTGGCCCGGCGGTACCGGCGGTGCAGGGACTCGAACCCTTGGCCCGGCGGTACCGGCGGTGCCGGGACTCGAACCCTTGGACCGGCGGTTCCGGCGGTGCCGGGACTCGAACCCGCGGCCCTCGGGGAGCGGCGCAGTTCCCGCTGTGGCCGCCAGGAGGAGCCGTTGCCCCGCGCCGCGGACGGGCCGGGGGGACCCGGGGGGACAATGCGGGGAGGGGGGGACACACCACACACAGGGGACAGGAGGGGACACACAGGGGACAGGAGGGGACAGCCCCACCCGGGTCTCCGACCCAGCCCCCCGGTTCCTGTCAGGGGAAGTTCCTGCCCGCAGAAGAAGACCCCCTCCCCAAAAACAACCCCCCATCCCCCTTGCAAAGCCCCCCCGTCCCGCGGCTGGGGGCGGTGGGGACAGCCCGGCGGGTGGCCGGGGGGACACCAGGGCTGGCCCGCGACCCCCGGCTGGGTCACGCTGCTGGGGGTCCTTGGGGCAGCACAGGGGTCACGGCTCTGAGTGGGGGTGGGAGAGGGACACAGACCCCCGGGGGTGTCCCCCCAGAATCGGGGCTTGTCACCGCCCCCGGGTGCCCCCAGAGCGGGGGGAGCGTGGCAGGGTGGGGGGTACGGGAGGGTCCTCTGGGGGGGCTCTGCCTTGGGGGTGGTGTTGGACTGGGGGACGCTGCTGGGAGTGGGTGGGAGCAGGGGAGAAATGGGGGGGCCATAAACAAACCCCTAAAACCCCCAGCCCCAAGCACGGATCCATCCCAGTCCCAAACCCCAACCCCCCTTCCCTGCCCCACAACCAACTCTATAAACAATCCTGAAAAAAATCCCCCCAAGAGCCCCAAACTCCCCTTGTAAACATCCCCGTCCCGCCCCCCGCAGTGTCCCCTGTGTCCCCAGGACCCCCCTCCTGCAGACAGGAGACCCTGCACACTTTATTTATTCCCTCACCCTCCTTCACCCACTCTTTGTTGTTTCTTGAGAGAGAGAAAGAAGAAAAAAAAAAAGAGAAAAAAAAAAAAAAAAAAGGGAGAGAGAGAGAGAGAGAAAAAAAAAAAAAAAAACCCACACAGGAGGAGGCAGGAGCCTATTTTGCCTCCCAGGCAATATTTCTGGAGCCAATCGGAATGCGCACCCACCCTGCCCTGCTCCCTAATTAAAGGCTTTAAGCAGGCGGCCGGGGCCGGAGGTTTGGGCACAGTCTCTCGGTGGCTCCTCTCGAAGCAGCCGCGGCTCCGGATCCGCTCGGGGCGCTCCAGGCCGCGGCAGCCGCCAGGTTGGGGGGTCCCGGGCGCGGGCAGGCAGCCGCCCCCTCCCCGCTGCCCGCCATGAGCGGCTCTTTCGATAAGAAGCTCTCCAGCATCCTGACGGACCTCTCGGGCTCGCTGAGCTGCCATGCAGCCTCCAAGGACTCTCCCACGCTGCCCGAGTCCTCGGTCACCGACCTGGGCTACTACACGGGCCAGCACGATTACTACCCGGGCCAGTCGTACGGGCAGCCCGTGGGCCACTACCCCTACCCCCAGTTCAACCTCAACGGCATCGGCGCCGCCGGCACCTACTCGCCCAAATCCGAGTATTCCTACAGCCCTTCGTACCGCCAGTACGGGCACTTCAGGGAGCAGCAGCTCCCGGCGCAGGAGGCAGGTACGGATGGAGCGGGGAAACCGGGGGGGACCGGGGGGGACCGGGGGGAGTGGGGCCGTGCCCGCCCCGCCGCTCCCGCGGGGATCCGGAGGGGCTTTGTGGGGTTTGAACCCCCCCTGAGATTTGTGGGGTTTGATCCCCCTGGGTTTTGTGGGGTGTAAGCCTCGGACTTTGTGGGGTTTAACCCCCCTGGGTCTTGTGGGGTTTGACCCCCCTGAGCTTTGTGGGGTTTGACCCCGGGATTTGTGGGGTTTGACCCCAGGGATTTGTGGGGTTTGACCCCCGGGATTTGTGGGGTTTCATCCCCCTGAGCTTTGTGGGGTTTGACCCCCCTGGGTTTTTTGGAGTTTAACCCTCCCTGGGTTTTTTGGGGTCTGACCCCCCCGGGCTTTGTGGGGTTTAACCCCCGGGTTTTGTGGGGTTTTAACCCCCGGTTTTGTGAGGTTTGATCCCCGGGATTTGTGGGATTTGACCCCTCTGGGTGTCCCCGATCGTTTTGGGGTTTAACCCCTCTGGGTGTCCCCGATCGTTGTGGGGTTGTGCCCCTCCGTGTGTCCCCGCCTTGGGGACAGGGGCTGCTGGCAGCTCTCGGGGCTCAGCCGTTCCCGTGGGGACACAGCGGGACGGATCCGTGCTGGGTCCGGGACACGTCCCAGGAGTGTCCCGGAGATTGTCACAGGGGACGGGGAGCTTCCAGCACCCCGAGCGGGGTGACACCGAGCTGGGCAGGGGGTGACACCAAGCCGGGCACGGGGTGACACCGAGCTGGGCAGGGGGTGACACCGAGCCGGGCACGGGGTGACACCGAGCGGGGCAGGGGGTGACACCGAGCGGGGCACGGGATGACACCAAGCGGAGCAGGGGGTGACACCGAGCCGGGCACGGCGTGGCTGCCCTGGGAGCCCTTCACGCCTCACCCCGCGGCCTCCCGCAGTGTCGGTGAAGGAGGAGCCGGAGCCCGAGGTGCGGATGGTCAACGGGAAGCCCAAGAAGATCCGCAAGCCCCGCACCATCTACTCCAGCTACCAGCTGGCCGCCCTGCAGCGCCGCTTCCAGAAGGCGCAGTACCTGGCGCTGCCCGAGCGCGCCGAGCTGGCGGCGCAGCTGGGGCTCACCCAGACCCAGGTGAGCGCTGAGCCCCCCCAGACACCCCAAACCCACCCCCGCGGGCAGCAGAGGGGGAGTTGGAGCTGCCACTCCCCCGTAAATCGCGGGTTTGGGAAGGGCTCGGCTCCCGGGGGTCGCAGGGATGGAGTTCCCCTTGTGGGGTCCTCGGGTGAGATTTCCCTGTTGGAGCAGATCCGAGGGAAAGGTGGAGAGGATGGAGGAGCAGGGAGAGGGGACCCCAGGTGTGCCCCAAGCGGCGGTTTTGGGGTTTATTTTGGGATAAAATAGGGTTTATCTCCCTCTGGAGACCTCACTGTGCACGGGGCTGGGGGCTGGATCCCGCCCCGGCACCGGGCCAGTCCCGGGTCACGGCACACCCGCTGTCCCAGGAATGTGGGGCACCGAGTCCCGGGCCAGCCGGGCTGCTGGGGGCGGGGTTCTGGGGACACCCCATCCCCAGAGCAGCTCCTGACCCCAAATCCTGCCACAACAGAGACCTGGGGGTCCCTGCCCCTGCTGCCCACACTTCCCAAGGTTTCCCGCGGCCCTGGCTGCCCCATCCCTCTCGGTTCGTGCAGGGAGAAGGGGTTTGGGGACCGGTTCCACGCCCGCTGTCCCCAGCGCTGGGGTGGCCCTGCAGGCTGGACTGGAAGAGCCGGGACGTGCACGAAAGGCTTCTCCTCCTCCTCCTCCTCCCGCGAGCCGCCCGCATTCGGGGTGAAACCCCCGCTCTTGGGGTCCTGCCTGGCGCGGGGACAAACCCCCCCTCGGCTCTGCGGGTGGGAGGGGAGCGCGCTGTCCCCGCTGTCCCCGCTGTCCCCGCAGCCCGTGACTCCCCCGCGCCCCATCGCGGTGCCCTCCCTGCCTCGGGGCCGGCGCCGGCGCCCTTGTGCCGCCCTTGGCCTTCCTCCTCCTCCCTTGGGCGATGAAGCAATCGGGGACACTCGGCAAAGGGCTGACGGAGCGCGTCACCCGCTCCCAGAGGGACATCCTGTTTGGGTGACAACCACCGCCACCCCCGCCCCTCGCCCAGGGCCAAGGGCGTCCAGCGCCGCCTCGCCCAGCGCGGGGACGCTCCCGACGCCCGGCGTGTGGCGTGACGGGCTCCTCGTGACGCCCGTGTCCCCAGAGGGGTCTCTGTGACACCTGCGGTCACGTGGGTGCTGTCCCCAGAGCATGGGGTGTCCCTGTCCATGGGGTGTCTGTGTCCCTGTCCATGGATGTCCCTGTCCGTGGTGTGTCCGTGTTCTCCGTGACACTCACACCAAGGGTGACATTCCACGTGTCCCATGACACCCCTGTCCCGAGGGGTTTCCTGCCATGCACCGTGTGGGGTCCCCATGACGTCCCTTCCCGTGGCATCTCATGTGCCACCTGTGTCCCTTGTCCCTTCCTATGGGCCAGAGTGTCTCTGGGGTCCCTGTGACCCCCATGGCCCTTCCCGTGTCTCTGGGGTCCCTGTGACCCCCGTGGTCCTTCCCGTGTCTCTGGGGTCCCTGTGACCCCATGTCCCAGGCTGGTTCCAGTGCCCAAGGAATCCCCTGTGACCCCAATATCCCTTCCTGTATTTCTGGGCTGCCCGTGACCCCCCTGTCCGGTGTCCCCACGATCCAAACCACGCCATCCCTGCCCCCTCCCCTCTGCCCCATCCCTCCTATTCCCGTGCTGGGTCCTGACCCTTTTCCCTGTGCCCATCCCAGCTCTCTGACCCTTTTCCCTGTACTCATCCCATCCTTCCCCTTCCCATGTCGGGTCCTGACCCTTTTCCCTGTGTTCATCCCACCCTCCAGCTCCATCCTGGCTCTCTGACCCTTTTCCCTGCACTCATCCTGGCTCTCTGACCCTTTTCCCTGTGCCCATTCCACCTCCTGCTGCCGTCCTGGAGCTCTGACCCTTTTCCTTGTGCCCATCCCATCCCTCCCATTCCCATGCCAGGTCCTCCTGACCCTTTTCCCTGTACCCACCCCACCCGCCCGCTCCTTCCCGGGGCTCTGACCCCTCTCCCTGCACCCGTCCCGTCTCTCTGACCCTTTTCCCTGTGCCCACTCCACCTTTCTGCTCCCTTCCCGGAGGTCTGACCCCTTTCCCTGTGCCCATCCCATCTCTCTGACCCTTTTTCCTGCCCCCATCCCGTCTCTCTGACCCCTTTTCCCTGTGCCCATCCCATCTCTCTGACCTTTTTCCTGCCCCCATCCCATCTCTCTGACCCCTTTTCCTGCCCCCATCCCATCTCTCTGACCCTTTTCCCTGCCCCCATCCCGTCTCTCTGACCCCTTTTCCCTGCGCCCATCCCGTCTCTCTGACCCTTTTCCCTGCCCTCCCCCCAACCCCAGGCGAAGATCTGGTTCCAGAACCGGCGCTCCAAGTTCAAGAAGCTCTACAAGAACGGCGAGGTGCCCCTGGAGCACAGCCCCAACAACAGCGACTCCATGGCCTGCAACTCGCCGCCGTCGCCGGTGTGGGACAGTCCCGGCACCGCCCGCACCCCGCTGCCGCAGCCGCTGCCCTACAGCTCCTCGCCGGGTTTCCTGGAGGAGCACAACCCCTGGTACCACCCCCAGAGCCTCAGCGGCCCCCACGGACCCCCCCAGGGGCAGGCGGCCCCCCCGATGCACCACCCGTCCCCCGGGCCCCCCAGCACCGTGTACTGACGGGCACCGAGGGCTCAGAGACGCTGCACAACTCCTTGGCCTCCTTTTTTCCCCCCCACTGGTTTGGTTTTGTCTCTTGATTTTTCCTTAAAAACCCCCCCCAAAAAACCAACAACAACAGCAACAAACCAAAGGAAATGAACCCCCCCCCGCGCACCCCTAGAAATCCTCGCTGCTCGCCCCGCTCATCTCAGGAACCAGAGGACTGCAAAGGCTCCGAACCCTCCGCTCCCAGCGCAGGAAAAGCTGGAAAATCCTCCCGTACTTTTTAATTTCCCAAGATTTTCCATCACCCCCTTCACACCCCCCCAGCTCCCGACAAATTTGGCCCCCGGAGATCCCGATCCCAACCCCTCGCTGGAGCTTTGCCTGTCGGGGTGACCCCGCTGAGCGGACCCCGCCGGGCTGGAGGAGCTGTGTCACCGCTGTCGCGACAGTGACAGGGGCGTGTCTGTCCCCAGCGGAGTGCTTGGCCCCGGCTCCGAAACCGGGGGCGGTTTTGGGGGTCACGGACCCCTCCCCACGGGAGCAAAGCGCGACCCTCGCCCCAGCCGGAATCACCCGGGACGATGCTCAGACCAGAAGGTGGTGATTTAAAATTGTGGCGATTTAAAATTGTGGTGATTTTAAAATTGTGGCGATTTAAAATTGAATAAAAAAATCGGGTGGGGGGAGGGTGTGGGGAGGGAAATATTTTAATATTTAAGCAGTTCAGGAATGGTTTTAAGTTATTGTTTGAAGAGAAAAACTCGTGTTCATCTCCGTTTTCTGGCTGTGCCTCCAGCTGTGGGTAAAGGAACGGCGAAAATGCCTCTTTTTTAAGGAAATCGACGACTTATTTTAAAGGAAAAAAAAATAACCGAGCTCTTTCCTATTTTTTAAGAGAATAACGCTATTTTTTTAAGCAGAAAGTGCCGTTTTAAGGAGTGTTCATAGTGTTGTACAGTCCCGGGGATTTATTTATGTTGCCTTCTATAAATAGGGGTGTTTTGGGGGGAAAAAAAAGGGAGTGTACATAAGGTTCGTTTGTATAAAGTTGTTCCAAACCAAACTGGTTTCGGTCTGGTTTTTTTTTTTTTTTTTGGGTTTTTTTGTCTATAATTTTTCTTTTTTCCTAAGGAAAATCCCCCCCCAGTTGATGGGAACCCCTCTCCGGTGTCCCTGAGTGTCCTTTGCTCCTTCCGCAGGGACCCAAAGCCGGGCTGGAAATGTTCATTAACGAAAGTTCTGAAGTTAAAACTCCCAACTCCGATTTTCCCCGGTTTCTGGAGAGTTTTGGGGAGCAGGCTTTGGGGTTTTTCCACCTCGGGAAATGTGGATTTAAACCCCATTTTTGGGGGACAGTTGGGCACCGGGCGGCACCTTGCCTTCTATAAATAGGGGTGTTTTGGGGGGAAAAAAAAGGGAGTGTACATAAGGTTCGTTTGTATAAAGTTGTTCCAAACCAAACTGGTTTCGGTCTGGTTTTCTTTTTTCTTTTTTTTTTTGGTTTTTTTTTGTCTATAATTTTTCTTTTTTCCTAAGGAAAATCCCCCCCCAGTTGATGGGAACCCCTCTCCGGTGTCCCTGAGTGTCCTTTGCTCCTTCCGCAGGGACCCAAAGCCGGGCTGGAAATGTTCATTAACGAAAGTTCTGAAGTTAAAACTCCCAACTCCGATTTTCCCCGGTTTCTGGAGAGTTTTGGGGAGCAGGCTTTGGGGTTTTTCCACCTCGGGAAATGTGGATTTAAACCCCATTTTTGGGGGACAGTTGGGCACCGGGCGGCACCGGCTGATGTTGCCTCACCCCAACCCCGCCTTGGTCCTGCTGAGAGGGAATTTGGGGCAGGAAAAGGAATTTTTTTCCCCGGTTTTCAGAGCATTCCCCAAACGGCCGCGGGACCCCGGCGCTTCCCTCCCGCTGCTCCCACTGGGACCAGCGAGCTCCCAGCGATGTCCCTTTTGGGGACAGCGAGGTGGGGACAGGACAAACCCTCCCAAAATCCCAAAATCCCACGGGATCCACCCGTTCCCTGCCGTCCCCGCAGCGCTGCGGGCTTGGGGCGCTGCCGTGACCCCAGAAACCCCCGCGGGGTGTCCAGGGCTGCGGTGGCCCTGTCCTGCTGTCCCCGCTGTCCCCCTCGCCGCGTCACGCGTGTGGGGACCCCATCACCCTCCCAGGGCTGTCCCCATCACCCCCGATGGCCGCGGGGACCCCAAACCCCGCTCGGCTCCCCTGGGGAGGCCCCAGCGCCGCAGCTCGGGGCGCTCCCGGCTCTCGGTGTCCCCAGACGCGTCCCCAAGGCCCCCGGTCCCAAAGCCACGCAGGGATTTCCCTCCCACCTCGCCCCCAAATCCCCCCACAAGCCGCAGCCCCAAGTGCCCGTTCCCAGCCCCGCGGGAGGAGGAGGAACCGGAGCCGGGAGCTCCGTGCCATGAGGAGGTTTCGGTTTAGTTTTTATATTTTTTTTAATATAATATAATTTTTTTTTTTTCATTTAGAGGAGGAGAAAAAAAAAAGCCCAGGAAGGCGGCGGGTTACATATCCAGGGATTATGTAAATCCCCGGTGCCGCGCTGCCCACGGCCAGGCGCGACCGGCGCTCCCAGCGCTGCCGGCGCCCCGCGCTGCCCGGGGGCTCCGGGAAAAGCTTTGGGGTCGGGGGGCTCCGGGAAAAGCTTTGGGGTCGGGGGGCTCTGGAATAAACCTGGGGCGGGGGGCTCCGGGAAAAGCTTTAGGGTCGGGGGGCTCCTGAAAATCCTGGGGTTGAGGAGCTCCGGGACGAGCCTGGGGTCGGGGGGCTCCAGGACAAGCCTTGGGGTCTGGGGGCTCTCCCAGCCCCCCCGTCCCGCCCTCCAGAGGGTCCGCCCGGGGTCCTGTCCCCCTTTTGTCCCCCCTCATGCCCACCCTCAGCCCCCGGGGGTCACCGCAGGCTCCTCCCGCAGCCGAGAGCTCCCCAGGACCCCCCAAAAAGCGGCCGCTGGACCCCGAGACCCCTCCCGGGCCAGGCTCGGTGTTTCAGCGCGCCCCCCGAAGGGGATGGCAACGGGAGCCAGGGGCAGGGTCCCCACGGGGCTGGGGACATCCCCCCAGTGTCCCCAGCAGCCCTGTCCTGTCCTGGCACAGGCACACAGCAAGCTCCCCTCGTCATGCCAGTCATCCCAGTTACCCCAGTTACCCATCGCAGTTACCCCAGTTACCCATCCCAGTTACCCCAGTTACCCATCCCAGTTACCCATCCCAGTTACCCATCCCAGTTATCCCAGTTACCCATCCCAGTCATCCCAGTTACCCCAAGGACAGCGGGACCAGCACCGGGATGGCAGGACCCATCCCAGTTACCCATCCCAGTTATCCCAGTTACCCATCCCAGTCATCCCAGTTACCCCAAGGACAGCGGGACCAGCACCGGGATGGCAGGACTGGCTTTTGTGGGTCCTGGAGGGGGGGGTGGCAGTGCCGGGGTGGCAGTGCCAGGTGTGACAGCGACAGGTGTGACAGTGCCAGGTATGGCAGTGATAGGTGTGACAGTGCCAGGGTGGCAGTGCCAGGGGTGGCAGAGCCAGGTGTGACAGTGACAGGTGTGGCGGTGCCAGGTGTGACAGTGCCGGGGTGGCAGTGCCAGGTGTGACAGTGCCAGGTGTGGCAATGCCGGGGTGGCAGTGCCAGGTGTGGGAGTGACAGGGGTGGCAGTGACAGGGGTGGCAGTGCCGGGGGTGGCAGTGACAGGGGTGACAGTGACAGGGGTGGCAGTTCCGGGGGTGGCAGTGCCCCGTCCCCCGCTGTCCCCCGGGCCCAGCAGAGCCCTCCCAGCGCGCACTCGGCTCCTGCCCCGTTGCGACACCTGCAGCCCTTGCGTCACCCGGTGCCAGCCCCGGGAGCGGGGGCAGCGCCCGCCCACGGCCCGGCCCGGCAGCCCCAGCCCCGCAGCCCGGCCCGGCCCTCGGCTCGCCCGGAGCCGCGCGGAGTCACGGCCCCGCAGACGGGACAGCTCCGGCTTTTAGGGGGTCTGTCCCCATCCCCCGGGGTGTCCTGCTGGGGACAGGGAGGTGACACCGCGGCCCAAACCCATCCCCTTCCCTGAATCCTCAGTAGGGAGGGTGGGCGCCATCCTCAGGGAAAATCCCGCTGGGAGCGTCACCCAGCACGGGATGGGCACGGGACACGGCCAGGACCTGCCCTGGGCTGCACAGCGCCGTGGGGACAGCAGGGACGCCCATGCGGTGGGGACAGCACCCTGGGGACACCCATGCCGTGGGGACAGCACCCTGGGGACACCCATCCCGTGGGGACAGCACCCCAGAGCCCTCGGCTGAGGGACCAGAGCTCCCAGGGTGGCCGGGAATGGGGACAGGGGAGTCCCCAGTGCCACCAGCCCCGGACAGGCTCTGATCTCCACCCCAGCCCCAACCCTTGCCCTCGATCCCGACCCCTCAGGGGGGATCCGGGGATAACCCGGCCCCAAGAGGCGCCGGAGGTGCAAAAGCAGAGCAGGTCCTGGAAGGGGACAGGGAGGGACCCTTGGGGCAGGGGATGGATCACGGGGTGGGAATATCGGGGGCCAGGACCACAGAGTGGGAATTTCAGGAACCAGGATCACAGAGTGACAATATCAGGAGCCAGGATCATGGAGTGGGAATTTCAGGAGCCAGGATCACAGAGTGGGAATTTCAGGAACCAGGATCCAGGGGTGTTTGTGCAGGGGGCAGAGCTGCTGCCCCTTGGCCGGGGGAGCCCCAGTGGGGTCTGGCCCCCACTGCAGGGGACAAACACAGAGCAGGGTTGGGAAAAGGGAGAAATAACGACATGGAAAGGAGGGGAAACAACAAGGATGTATTTTGCAGCCGGTTCTGGCCTCGGGAAGCACAAAGCCAAAGCCGCAGAGGGAAATCCCCCCTGCTCCCGGGGCCGGGTGTCTGTGGGGGCACCGGGCAGGGAGCAGGCTCAGCTGGGGTCTCCAGCCTGCCCCGTGTCCCCCTGCCCTCCCAGTGCCACCCCGGCTGGGGGAGACGTCTCTGACAGCTCCGAACTGCCCCAAACTCCCCCCAGGAAGGGCCGGGACCCCCTCATGAGCCCCGACCCCACAGTTCCTGTAAGTGGGCTCCATTTGGGGCAGATGTCTGGGGGGACACAGCCCCTGCCCCTGCACCCCCAGCCCCTCTGGCTGCTTTCCCAGGGACCTGGAGAGCTGGAGGTTTTGATTGGAAGCGTCTCCCCCAAAGCAGGGGCACCCCAAATCCGCGGGGAGTGCGGAGGAGCAGAAGCGATCGATGTTCAGCCTCTTTAGAGATGGGGGCACAACCAACACCCCACAGAATTTATAAATAAAGCCAGGCCGGGGGGGCGGCACTCCCCAGACCCTCCCAGGGTCCTCCTGCCCCCTGTCCGTGAATGGGGGGACCCTGGGCCGAGTGCTGTCCCACTGAGGTGGCGCACGGGGCGCGGGGTCACTGTGGAGCGTGACAGAGCAGGATATCCCCGGGTTCCTGCCCATCCTTGGCACCTTCTTCCTCCTCTTCTTCCTCCTCCATTCGCTGGGTTCCCGCAGGGCTTCGCTGGACTCACAGTCCCTCGGAGGGCAGTGGCAGAACGTCCCCCCAGTGTCCCTCAGTGTCCCTCGGTGTCCCACCGGATGCGGCGCTGCTGGAGCAGTGGCAGTGTCACATCATGGGGGTCCTGGGGATGGCGTCCTGCGGGTGGGGCTGGTACCAGGCCCCGAAGCTGTTGATGTAGCCCCCGGGGGCCAGCGGGGGTCCCTTGCCGGGCCCGGGGAGGTCCCAGAGCGGGGGGAGGCCGGGGGAGCAGGGGGACAGGGCGGGGACGCTGTGCGGGGTCTGCTCCCCATCGGGGGCACCTGGGCCCTGCTTCATGATCTTCTTGTACTTGGAGCGCTTGTTCTGGAACCAGATCTTCACCTGGGGGCAGGGAGAGGGGGCTGAGGGGGGAGGAGGCGGCCAACACCCCCTAAACCCCCACCTTTAACCCTTACAGACCCTCGGGCCCCCCTTGACCCCATTCCTGCGGGGGTCTGGGGCATGAAGCGGGAGCCCAACCCTTCACAAGGCACCCGGGACTCCCCTCTGCGGCGGGGGGGGGAGGCACCGGGAGCCCGGAGAGCGAGGCAGAGTCCCCAGGAGTGTACCCAGGTCGCCCTGCCCGTGCCAGCCCCGCCGGGTGCCGGTGCCGGGGCTGGGCCGGGCCCCGCTCATTCCTCCCCGCGGTCCCCCCCGCGCTGCCGGCAGGTTCCCACTTGTCTCCTCTTCCCCGGCTTTATGAGCTCGCTTCGCCCCTGGCTCCGGGGCTGCACCGCTGCCGCCTGCCTGTCTCTCCCCATCGCCTTCAAAAACCCACTCGCCCCGTCCCGCGGCCCGGGGCCGCCCAGCGCCGGGCACGGCCGGGCCGCCAGCCAGGCTCCGGGGCTGGGAAAGTCCCGCTGCCGCTGGGAGGTGCGGGCAGGGGCGCCCCAAACCCGAGCCCTGCGGGCCCACCGGCGCCAGCTCCCCCGCCGCGGCACGGCTCGGCTCGGCTCGCTTCCAGCCGGGCACGGCCCGCAGCCGGAGCCGTGCCGGTGGGGGAACACCGAGGGGAACGGGGGCATCCCGGTGGGCCCGCGGGGTCTTGGGCCGGGCAGTACCGGGGCTGGGCCGTACCTGGGTCTGGGGGAGCCCCAGCTGGGCCATACCTGGGCTGGGTGAGCCTCAGCCGGGCCATACCGGGTCTGGGCTATACCTGGGCTGGGGGAGCCCTAGCCGGGCCGTACCGGGGCCAGGCCGTACCTGGGTCTGGGTGAGCCCCAGCCGGGCCATACCTGGGTCTAGGGGAGCCCCAGCCGGGCCGTACCTGGGTCTGGGTGAGCCCCAGCCGGGCCGTACCTGGGTCTGGGTGAGCCCCAGCCGGGCCGTACCTGGGTCTGGGTGAGCCCCAGCTGCGCCGCCAGCTCGGCGCGCTCGGGCAGCGCCAGGTACTGCGTCTGCTGGAAGCGCTGGTTCAGCGCCTGCAGCTGCAGGCTCGAGTAGATGGTCCGAGGCTTCCGCAGCTTCTTGCCCTTCCCGCCGAGCCGCAGCTCCCCGTTGGACACGGCCGGCGGCTGCTCGGCCTCTGCGGAGGGGGGGAGAGGAGTCACTGTCCGTCAGATATACCGAGAGGCTAAAAAACCACTCAAAACCACCCCAAACCCACCCCTAAACCACCCCAAACCACCCCCGTGGTTACCAGGGGGTGTCTGTGGAAGGGCGGGGGGATAAGTGTGGGGGGCTGCTCTCCTCTGGTGTTTAAACCTCGGGGAAAGCAAAAGCAGAGGAGGAGGAAGGGAAGGACGGGGCCGTTCAGGCAGTGACAGCGTCCGGCAGCACGTGGGACACGGGCCTCGGCCTGCGCCCCTCTGGGGGGGCCGGGGGGGACCCCCGGGGGATGGAGGGGCACGAGGATGGATCCCCCTGCCCCAGGGGTCTCTGGCCTGGTGTCTGTCACCCAGGGAGCACGGCCAGGCCCGGGGCTCAGCTGGCTCGGGACCCCCGGGGGCAGCCCCAGGCTCAGGGGAGGGGGTGGGGGTCCCAGGGGGCACCTGGGGGTCGCAGGTGGGAGGGTACCGGCCTGTAGGGACTGATGCTCCCCGTGCCCGCGGCTCCTCGAAGCCACCCACGTGTCCCCTGCGGGTCGGGGCGCTCTGGGAGAGGGGGGACACCACCCCGCGACCCCCCCCCCGGCTGCTCCAAGACCCCGCACCCAGCCCGGCCCGGCCCCGCAGCGCTTCCGACGGCTCCGTCCCCGCTCCCCCGGCGCAGCCCCGGCTCTCCCGGCCCGGAGGGTCCCCGGGGCGGGTGCGCGCCCCCCGCGCCCCCCTTACCTGTGTCCTGCAGCCTGGCCCCGGGGGCCGGGGCGTGCGGGGCGCCGGGGGGCGGGTAGGGCAGGTAGGGACCCCCGTGGGGCGGCGGGGGGGCCCCGCCGGGGTACGGGAAGGGCCCGGGTCGGGCGTAGGAGGAGAAGGGCGGGGGGTCGTGCTGAGGGTGGCCGTGCAGGGGGTAGTGCTGGGGGGGGCCGAGCTCCAGGAACGCGGCTTTGGAGGGGTCGGAGCCCAGCAGGGTCTCGGCCACCGAGCTCATGGTCATGGTCCGGCCGGGCCGGGCCGGGCAGTGCCCGCAGCCCCCGCGGCAGAGCCGAGCCGAGCCGAGCCGAGCCGAGCCGAGCCGAGCCCCCGCAGCCCCCCGACGGCTCCGGCTGCCGCGGCCCCGGGGATGCCCCGAAAGCCCCGCCCCGCCCCGCCCCCGCAGTGACGTCAGCCCCGGGGCACCCCCTTCACCCCGTGCCCACCCCCCCTTCGGGTGTGGGACCCCTTCGAGGCCATCCCCGCCCTGTGCCAAAGTGACCCTTCCCGGCGCTGGGGGACCCCGACCCCCTCCCCACGGTGTCCCCGGGGCTGGGGGTGACCCTCGTGTCCCCGCTGTGTCCCCGCGGGGCCCCTTCCCGGCGGGTGACAACCTGCCCGGCCGCGCCTTCCCTGACCCCGGAGGGGCCTCGGGCCGGGGGGGGGCCCCAGCCGGGGCACAGCGGGGACAAAACCGGGCCCGGGAGCTGCTGTCACCGACTTTGGGGACAGCCAGGGAGCCTCGGCCGTGCCGCGATGGCTTTGGGGACACCGGGGTGACACAGCGGGAAGGGAGCGCTGTCCCTGCTGCCACGGCGGGAGGAGCGGCCCCGCGGGAGCGGTGACAGCGGCAGGGAGGGTCCCCTGTCGCCACCCTCCCTCAGGCCGGGTCCCAGCCGTGTTTCCAGGCGGCCACCGGCTCTGAGTCACCCGCGCTCCGATATAAATGACCCCGGGAGCCCGGGACACGCGGGGACAGCGCTCGGGGACAGCCCGGCCTCACCCCCGCTCCTGCCCTCTGTCCCCAGCGCAGCCCCGGTGGCACCTGGGGCCATTGCCAGGGTGTCCTGGGCTGTCCCTCGGGCTGTCCCCGTCCCTGCTGTGTCCCCGGGATGACCCTCAGGGACAACGCGGGCTCCAAATCCCGCAGCAGCCTTAAATTGGGGAGGGGGGTTAAGCCTCGGGGGCCACAAAACTCGGGGGACCAACAGGGGATGTCCCCAAGCCCAGCCAGGCCGAAGGGGGGCGGAGCAGCAGCCAGAGGAGAATTCCAGATGTTCTTTGGGGACAAGATTTGTCCTCTGGCAGGAGCAGGGGGGACACCCAGGGTTCAATCCCCTGCTGGGGTGAGGGGGCACAGCAGGGGGGGAAGGAGGGATGGGACCCCTCCCTATCCCATTCCATCCCATCCCACCGATCCCACCCCACTGATCCCATCCCACCCCACCGAGCAAGTGGGGAGAGGTCCCCCGGGAGGGGTCCCCCCCATTTGGGGATCTCCAGGGGAGACCCACAAGAAGGGGCAGCCCAGGGGGAGCAGTAGAACAGTGGTGATGCCATCCTCATCCTCCTCATCCTCTGGGTCGGGGGTCTCAAGGTGTCAATCTCAGCCCCGTTCTGTGCCAACGGTGGGCACGGGGACAGGGAAAAGGACTGGAGGCAGGGACAGGGACAGGGACAGGGACAGGGACAGGGACAGGGAAGCACCGCCTGCCCCAAACCCCTTCAGGAGAGGGGATAAAACTCAGCCACCCACCCCCGGGCTGTGCAGAGCCCCCGGTCACACCGGGCTGGTTTTGGGAAGGTTCCAGCACCGATGTGGGCACGGGGCACGGCCGGCTCGGGTGCCAGCCCGCTGGGTGTCAGCGGGGGCTGGCAGGGACCTGACGGGGCTGTCGGAGCGGAGTTTGGGCTCGGAGCTGCCAAGACAAACACATCGACTCAACCCGCGCTGAATTAAAAAAATAAATCACGGCCGCCCTCGGAGCCAAGCCCGAGCCTCGGTGGCGGGGCTGGAAGGTGCCGGCACACGCCGGGCCCCTCGCGGTGGCCGGGACGAGCCGGGACACGCGGCGATAACGTCGCCGGCGGTCACCGGGCCGGGGATGCTCCCGCGAGCCGCGGGATGCGGATCCGGGCGGGCAGAGCCGCGTTGTTCCCGTCCGCCGGGGCTGATGAAAGCCAGGAAGGATTAAAGGGGAAAGCAGGGATGGGCGTGCGAGGAGGAGCGGGGGGGCCGGGAACGCGTGTGCCAGGTAACCAACCCCAAAGATCCCCCGAGATAAAGGGAGATCCCAACAGCTGTAATTAGGCTGGAGATAGAGCGGCGCGGGGAAAGCCTGGAGCCAGGAGCAGGAATTCTGGGTTAATGGCAGCCCAAGGAGAAGTTAATAACAAGCCCAGCGGAGTGGGAGCAGACAGCCTGGCGTCTGCCCTCCCACACGCCCGCGCTGCCACCGCCGAGCAGCCGCGCTATCTGCAGCCGGGAATGGTCCCGGGGCAGCCGGGGAGACGCTGCAGCACGAGCTGGCCCCGGGCGGACCCCCCCTCACCCGGTTTTTGGGGCGTCTCGGCACCGGGAAAAGCCGGGCTGGGAGAGCAGAGGGTGAGGGGATGGTGGGGAGCAGCCTCCGGCAGCGGGGGGCACGCAGCGAGGGGGAAGCGCCGCGCCCCGGGGCTGGCGGTGCCCCAGGGGGAGCAGCGAGCCGGGTTTGTCCCCCCGGGTGGTGCCAGAGCACCCAGGGCCTGCTCCCCCCTGCCGTGAATCACGTCCGGAGGTGACCTGATGGCGCAGAGGTGGCCCCAGGGGACGCCGGACGTGGGAGGTGACAGCGATGTCACAGCGGGGGCCGGACGCTTGCGGAGGGACACGAGGGAAAGCAAAGCTCGCGCTGATTCCCTCCCCCCACCCCTTTATTTTAAAAGCTCCAACAAGGCCAGGATTTGAAATTTGAAATAGAAAATTTTTTTTTGAGCAAAAGAAGCTTAAAAAGTGGCTCCGGGTTCTGGAGCCGGGATGGGCTTGGGAAGGTGAACCCCGCTTTGCACGGGGAGCTCCCGGCCCCGTTCCCAGCGCCCAGAGGCTCCGCAGGGGGTGTGGTGCCGGCAAATCCCCATCCAGGGGTGTAAATCAGCGTTTCCCCCTCCCCACAACCGCGGCCAGAACCCCCCAACACCCAGGGTGCCTCCCCTGCCCGTCCCCGCTCGGAGCTGGGATGAAACCACAGAGATGTGACCAAAATCCCCAAACCCAGCGCTGCTCCCCGCCCCCCTCTCCCCCTCCCAGGGCCGGTATTTTGCTTCAGAACCTCCAAATATTTTCCAGGACGCCGATCTGGGTTTGATTTTCCCGGGGACGCGTGGCTGGAAAGAAAAGGCATCAAAGGCGCCTGGTGGGAACAACAAGGAGAGATGGCCCGGGAGGAAAACGCCCCTGGAATTCCATCCCTGCTGGGGTGGGTGAACGGATGGAGGAGCGGGGAGAATTCCTGAATTCCTGTTTGGAGAGGAGCAAACGGGCGCCGGCTTTGCCGCCCCATAAAGGCAGAGGTGATAATTCCGTCATTCCCGGCCGTTCTCGGCCATTCCCGGCCATTCCTGCCTGTTCCATTCCCGACCATTCCATTCCCGGCCGTTCCATTCCCGGCCGAGCTGAGGCCCAGCCCCGGGAGGGTCTCTCCCCATCCCGACCGTCCTTTGGAAGGTTCATTAAGGGCCTGGCATTAATTGTGGGATCAATTTCCCTCTGTGGGAATTCCCCACGTGCTGCTTTGGGATAATGAATTATTCCCCGTCTGGAAACCTTGGGGAAGGTGCGGGGCTGTGAGGCAGAAAAAAACCAGATTTAATTAATTATTCCGCTCATTAGCCCCGGCCTGGCCGTGCTAATTTGGGAAGGGAACCCCTTAAAGAGGCTTTGGGACCTTCATTCCCATCTCCCCGGATTCTGGGAGCAGAGGGGTGGGACAGGAGCCGGACCCTGCTGTGGTCACTCGAGCCACACCCCGGCCACAGGGAACGCCTCGGAGTCCCTGGTGTACCCACGAGGGTGGCGGCGGGGCAGATTCCCAAATCCCAGATCCCAGTTCCCCAACCCCAGATCTCAACTCCCCAATCCCAGATCTCAGTTTCCCAATCCCAGATCTCAGTTCCCCACTCCCAGATCTCAGTTCCCAAATCCCAAATGTCAATTCCCTAATCCCAAATGTCAATTCCCAATCCCAGATCTCAGTTCCCCAATCCCAGATCTCAATTCCCCAATCCCAGATCTCAATCCCCAATCCCAAATATCAATTCCCCAATTGCAAATCTCAATCTCCAATCCCAAATCTCAACTCCCAAACCCAGATCTCAATTCCCAATTCCCAATCCCAAATCTCAATCCCCAATCCCAAATCTCAATTCCCCAATCCCAAATCTCAATCCCCAATCCCAAACCCAGCCCCACAGAGTTTCCCAAATCCAGGACCCCCTCCTGCCCCCCAGGCCCTGCCGGGCTCAGCCCCGTGTGGTCACCGCTGTCCCCGGCCAGGACCTGCGGCTTTGGGGAGATCCTAATCAGCGCCCCCGCACTCTCGTTAATTAACAGAGGGACAATTAGCGGTGGAGGAAATTGTTCCTCTCCTCGTGCCGTTTCTGGTTTTTTGGCTGGGTTTTTTTGTGTTCTCGGCGTGTGCCGGGTACGAGGAATTCCCGGAGCCTCTGGGGCCGAATTCCCAGCTCCAGCGGAGATCCGCGCGTGGGATTTCCCCCCGCGAGGAGCCGGGGTCTCGGGCAGGGGCGGGGAGGGGACAGTGCCCGGAGCCGGGGGTGGCAGCGCCCCGGGGCTCATCCCGGGCTGTCCCCGCTGCAGAGGAGCGCTCGGTCCCCGCAGGTCCCGCAGGTGACAGCCCGGGACAGACCCCGGCCGCGGGGGTGGGGGAGACACCGGGGGGGTGGCACGGTGGTACTGCCAGGGCTGGCACGGTGACACTGCCAGAGCTGGCACGGTGACCCTGGCACGGCTGGCACGGTGGCACTGCCAGGGCTGGCACGGTGACCCTGGCACGGCTGGCACGGTGACCCTGGCACGGCTGGCACGGTGGCACTGCCAGAGCTGGCACGGTGACCCTGGCACGGCTGGCACGGTGGCACTGCCAGAGGTGGCACGGTGACCCTGGCACGGCTGGCATGGTGGCACTGCCAGAGCTGGCACGGTGACCCTGGCACGGCTGGCACGGTGGCACTGCCAGAGCTGGCACAGTGACATCGGCAGCTCACAGCGAGAGCAGGGACACCGCCACACTCCTGTCGCTCCCCTCTCTCCCAGCCGGTGACAGCCGTGTCCCCAAAGCCCGGAGCCACCGAGCAGAGCCCGAGGCAAAGCCGGGCCCCGGGGCCAGCCCGGGCCGGTCGGGGCAGTGTCACCTCCCGTGTCCCCACGCCGCCGCGCTCCGCCCCGCCTCGCAGGGGGTCATTAGTGGCGGTGACAATCCCGGCAGCACGCGCCGGGCATTTCCATCCCGGGGGAGCTCGGCAGGGAGGAGGGAAGGAGAGGGAGGGCCGAGCGGGGACGGTGGATGTGTAATTAAGGTGCCATTAAGAGGCGCCCAGGAGTCTCCCGGGGACCAGGGCGGGCGCAGTCGCTGCCACCCCGACGGCTCCTGGGTGCCAAAGTCCCCCCGGGCACGGCCGGGAGGGCTCAGGGGACTTGCCCCGAGGGATGCGACATCATCAGGGGCGCTGTGGCGCCGGGACGCCCCTCCCAAAGCCGGGCAGGACCGGCCGGTGCCGTCCCTGGGAGGGGGTGACCCATCCCCAACACCCACCCGCAGCGCGGGGTGGTTGTTCCTGGCCCTGGGAGCATCCCCACAGGTGGCACACGAACTGCCCGCTGCCACCCTGCCACCCTCACCCAGGCCAACAATCCCGGGCTGAGGCCAAGAATCGCAGGTTTGAAGGCAAATCCCACCGATCCTCACCGCCCCCCGAATTCCAGCTCCCGGCAGGTGCCTGTTCCAAGGAACACCCCCCGCCCCTCCCGCCCTTTGCAGCTCCCGAATTATTTGTGGTTCAGCGGGCGCTGAATGGGGCTGGAATTCCTTAATCCACCCGCGGAGGAGCCTCCGTAACCCAACCCCGCCGGGCACAAAGCGGGGAGCACCCGGCATCGGGGTCGGGTCCCGACTCCCCCCGGGCCGGGGCAGGGGGGGCCCCGCGGCCGCGGCTCCCTTTGAACGTCCCGGGCCGAGCTTTTGTCTCCTTTGCTTTGGGAATCGCACCTGGACGCGGCCGGGCTCTCCAGGGCTCCCGTTTCATCCCGCTTTGTTCCCCCGCTGTGGCTTTGGGTCACTCCCAGGGCGTTTGGGAGGGTTGGGTTGGGTTTTTGGCAGGGGTCACCCCACAATTGTTCCAGAGCATTCCCCAGTGGGGCCAGAGCCCCCCCAGTGTGTCCCAGTCACCCAGGGCTGGGCGTCCCTCTCCCTATCCCTGTCCCCGTTCCCATCCCTGTCCCTGTCCCTGTCGCCGTACCTGCACCTGTCCCCATCCCTGTCCCCATCCCTGTCCCCATCCCTGTCCCTGTCCCTCTCTCTCTGGCTGAGCTCAGCTCCAGCTGCGGTCGCCGCAGGACCCGGTGCCCTCTTTCCATCTTTTCCATTCCTTTTCCATCTTTTCCATTCGCTTTCCATCTTTTCCACTGGCTCTGCTTTCCCCCCCGCATCCTCCCCGTGAGTAATCGGGAGCGGCCGCTCCCGGCGCTGCCAGCGGCTCCGGGGCCACCCGAGGCCACCCCGGGCAGCAGCAGGAGGAGGAGGAGGAGGGTGAGGAGGAAGGATTCTCTCTCCTGTCCCATCACCGTCTGCCCATGGAAACAATTCTCCATCTTGTTTACGCCTTTATTTTCACCGCTGGAAGGCCGCGGAGGAGCAGCAGCTCCTGTCCCCTGCCAGCATCGGGGCAGGGCCCGCGCCGCCCCCGGGGCTCGGGGACACCCGGGACAGCCCCTCCAGGCCGAGCCCCCGCATTCCCGAGCCGGGCCAGGATCCTCCCCGCAGCCCCGGGGGCAGAAGGTGGAGCTTGGCTCGCAGCGGGGCCACCTCAGCTGCCAGGGCTTGGTCACCGAGTGCCACCGGCTCCCATGGGACCTGACGGGCCGGATTCCTGCCAGGACATCTTCCCTGCCAGGGCTGGAGATCAAAGGTGATGGGACAGGGACGTGTGAGCTCTGCTCACGTGGGGCTGGGGCTGGCCCCGAGCCGGTTCTGTCCCGGTTCCACCGGCCGGAGCGGAGGGGCAGGGCCGGGAATGCCACGGGGAGCACAGCCCCCTCTGCATCCTGCCCCACATCCCCATCCCATCCCATCCCCATCCCTATCTTCATCCTCATCCTCATCCTCATCCTCATCCCCATCTCCTCCCTCCCAAACCAAACCAGGCCTTGCCTGATGCCCCAAAAGGAAAATTCCCACTCTAAACACGCAGTGGGAGAGTGAAGTCATCCCCAGATGGCCCCATCCCTGTCCCTGTCCCTGTCCCATCCCTGTCCTTGTTCCTGTCCCTGTCCCTGTCCCATCCCTGTTCCATCCCTGTCCCTGTCCCTGTCCCATTTTTGCCCCTGCACTGGTTTGCCTCTGGAGGGAAGGGACCTCGCTGTGTCCTCGCTGTGCCCTCGCAGCACCGGCAGGGTTGGAGCCACCCCAAACTGAATTCCTGCAGGATCTGCTCAGCTGTGGGGTTTCCCATTCCCAGGGGGAATTCTGCTTTGCCACGACCCAGGTTTCGTTCTGCACAAACAGAGAGGGATCCTTGCCCCGTCCAGGAGAGCAAATCCAGCATTACCACAGGGAAGTCTCGGGGAGGAGGGGAACCATTCCAGGCTGGCCTGGGATCCCTGCAGTTCCTGACCCTGAAGGAAGTGGTTTGGGGATTTTGGGAATCACTCCTGCCTGGCCCTTCCTTTCCGCGCTGCCATTCCCTGCCAGCCGTGAGGATTTCCCCAGTGCCCGACCCCTTCATCCTTTTCTGAATTCCTGCTCTTCCCACCATCCCAAAGCCTCTCCAAACTTTGCTCTTCCTGCTGAGCCATTGGCAGCTCCAGAGCCTGTGGGGACGAGTCCTGCACTGCTTCCAGGTTCCCCCACTCTGCTGGAGATGCGGGAACCCTTCCCGAGTATTTTTGGAGCTTTCCCTGCACCTCCTGCCCGCTCCCAGCCCACATCCCGGCCCGCATTCCTCACACCCGAGTCACCTGCTCCGGCAGGTGCCGGCCCCATCCCGGTTTCTCCCAGGAAAACACCCACAGGAAGGCGGCGCCTGCCCCTTCCCCGTCCCTCCCACCCCAGGAGTGGCCCCGCTGGCCGGGCCGGGCTGTGGGAGCGGATGCAATTCCCGGGAGTTCAGCCCTGGATCTTTATCTCCCGCAGGGAGAGAGGAAGTGCGGGAGATTGGAATCTGGAGCTGGAAATCGGCTGGGGATCAGGATCAGCCCACACGGCCTCACCTGCCAGGATCCTCCCTGAATCCTGCAGGATCTCTGCTGGCCTTGCCTGGAGGTGCCAGGGTCCTCCTGGAATCGTGGAACCAGAGAATCCGGGAATGGTTGGGGTTGGAAGCGCCTAAAATCCCATCCAGGGACACCTCCCACCGTCCCAGACTGCTCCAGCCTTGTCCAGCCTGGCCTGGGACAATTCCAGGGGTCCAGGGACAGCCACGGCTGCTCTGGGAATTCCATCCCAGTCCCTGCCCACCCTCCCAGGGAACAACTCCCAGTTCCCAGTCTCCCATCCATCTCTGGCAGTGGGATCCATTCCCACTGTCCCTCCTGTCCCTCCATGCCTTGTCCCAGTCCCTCCCCAGCTCTCCTGGAGCCCTTCAGGGTCTCTGAGCTCTCCCTGGCTCCTTCCCTTCTCCAGGAGAACACTCCCAGCTCTCCCAGCCTGGCTCCACATCCAACCCCACCTTCCTCTGTCCCTGTTTGTCACCTCCAGCCACATTTGGGGACCTGAAACCCCCCGAACTGGAAAGGCCCCCTCCCCGGGGAGCAGCCCCGCATTCCCTGTGCTGGGAGAGCCCCCCGGGCCAGCCCGGGCTGGCAGGGCCGGCCGGCCGCGGTGATTAATGCCGGGAGCTGCCGGGGACGCTCCCGGAGCCTTTGAAGTGCGGCTCGGGCAGCGCTGGGAGCCCGGAGCCGCTCTGGGGCCGGAGCGGAGCCCGGAGAGGGAAGGGAGGGAGGAAAAGTGGGAAGAGCCTCAACCTGAGCATTGCCGGCGTTGTCCAACTCGTCCCGAGGGACTGCGAGCGATGCCTCCGGTGGAGAGCTGGGATAATGAAACCGGGGATGCTGCAGAAATTTAATTTTGTTTAATTAAAAATTAAAAAAAAAAAAAAAAAAGCCAAGAAAAAGGCGGCGAGAAGAAAGGATGGGGAAAGGATTGTCCCGGGAAAGTTCCCCCGGGATTTGGGATGTGCTCCAGGCAGGGCTGGGTGGGCTGGGCCGTGTTCCCTCTGCTCATCCCGGGGCTGGGGAGAGGCTCCTGGGGAGCAGCGGGATTCCATGCCCGGGGATTTGGGGGATGCAGGAGGTGGGATCAGATCCCGGCACTGCCGGGGCCGAGGGAAAGGACACGGGGGGGTGGGGCTGGCAGGAGGAATTCAGGTGTCCCGAACGAAATCCACAGGATGGGATCAATCAGGATGGGAAAATCCATGGGATGGGATAAATCAGGGTGGGATAAATCAGGATGGGATATATCCATGGGATGGGATAAATCAGGGTGGGATAAATCAGGATGGGATATATCCATGGGATGGGATAAATCAGGATGGGATGAATCCATGGGATGTGGTCAATCAGGATGGGATCAATCAAGATGGGATATATCCATGGGATGGGATCAATCAGAATGGGATAAATCCATGGGATGGGATCAATCAGGGTGGGATGAATCAGACTGCCGGGGCCGAGGGAAAGGACACGGGGGGGTGGGGCTGGCAGGAGGAATTCAGGTGTCCCGAACGAAATCCACAGGATGGGATCAATCAGGATGGGAAAATCCATGGGATGGGATAAATCAGGGTGGGATAAATCAGGATGGGATATATCCATGGGATGGGATAAATCAGGATGGGATGAATCCATGGGATGTGGTCAATCAGGATGGGATCAATCAAGATGGGATATATCCATGGGATGGGATCAATCAGAATGGGATAAATCCATGGGATGGGATCAATCAGGGTGGGATGAATCAGGATGGGATAAATCCACAGGATGGGATCAATCAGAGTTGGATAAATCCACGGGATGGGATCAATCAGGATGGGATCAATCAGGATGGGATAAATCCACTGGATGGGATAAATCCACTGGATGGGATCAATCAGGATGGGATAAATCAGGATGGGATGAATCCACGGGATGGGATCAATCAGGATGGGATGAAGGGATGCGGCTGGAAGCTGCTGGGACTCAGGTTACCCCTCGTGGTGGCAGCGAGTCCCCGCTGTCCCTTTTCCCAGCCCCAGGCTGCTTTCCCAGGCTCCCGTCCCCGCATCCTCCGAGGATTTGGGGTGGTTGGAGCCGAAGGGCTTCCTGTTGGCTCCTTTTGCTGTGGTTTGGGTTTAATTTGGTTACAAATGTTTGTCCCGACAGGAGAAATCCCGGGAAAACGCAAACAAACTCCAGCTTGTTCTGGAAAAACCACCCGGGGCTCCTGCAGCAGCCCGGGATTTCTCCAAGGGTGGAATCAGCTCTTCATGCAGGGGAGGGGGTCCCTGGCGGCACAAATTCGGGAAAACAAATTCCCACCCCCTTCCCAGCGCTCCGAGCCCGTGCCCAGCTCCAGCCCGGAGCCTTTGTGGTTCCACAAAGCCCCGACCCCCTGGCGGCTCCAGCGGCGCTCCCGGTTTTCCTGCAGGACGCAGGAAAGGCACCGAGCACCGTGAGAAAGGCGCTCCTGCGGCCGTGCCGGCCCTGGCCGGAGGAGCCGGGGTGGGAACGGGGATGGGAACCCTGGAAATTCCCCAGCTCCCCATCCCCAAGGTCTGCCCGCTCCAGGGGAACTTGGGGATGCTCCCGTGGGGCTTTGGGTGGCGGCCCTGGAACAGCAGAGGGGCTGGAGCAGGATCCCCAGGGATTTGGGAGTAGGATCCCAAGGGATCTGGGAGCAAGATCCCCAGGAATTTGGGAGCAGGATCCCCAGGAATTTGGGAGTAGGATCCCAAGGGATTTGGGAGCAGGATCCCCAGAGATTTGGAAGCAAGATCCCAAGGGATTTGGATTGCAGGGATTTGGGAGGAGGATCCGCAAGGATTTGGGAGCAAGATCCCAAGGGATCTAGGAGCAGGATCCCAAGGGATTTGGGTGGCAGAGGTCCCCAAGGATGTGGGAGGAGCGTCCCCAGGGGTCTGAGAGCAGGATCCCCAGGGATTTGGGAGCACGATCCCCAGGGATTGTCCCTGCTCCCGTGGGGCTGCAGAGCCCGGGGGCAGGCAGGGCTGCTTTGGCTCAGCTGCTGTCACCCCACAGCTCCCAATCCCTTCTCTCATCCCATTTCCCCTCTCCGGTCACCCGGCCCGCCCGGCACCGCCGGGAGCTGCCGAACCGCGGCACCGGGAGGGACAAAAGCGCTCCCGGGAGGCTCCCAAAGCTCCTTCCAAGCAGGAATTCCAGCATCCCACTCTTATGTAACAGCAGGGCCGGGTTTATTGATTTATCACGGCCGGTGATTCCAAGCTCCAGCAGCTCCCTCTACGGGCTGGGAGCACCGCGAGGTGACTCAGCCTTTGGGATTGCTGCTCCTCTCCCTTGGTTTGGGATTGCTGCTCTCCCTTGGTTTTGGATTGTTCCTCTCCCTTGGTTTGGGATTGCTGCTCTTCCTTGGTTTTGGATTGTTCCTGTCCCTTGGTTTGGGATTGCTGCTCTTCCTTGGTTTGGGATGTTCCTGTCCCTTGGTTTGGAATTCCTGCTCTCCCATGGTTTGGGATTGCTCCTGTCCCATGTGTTGGGATTGCTCCTCTTCCCTGGTTTGGGATTCCTACTCTCCCCTGGTTTGGGATTGTTGTCTCCCTTTGTCTGGGATTGTTGCTCTCCCTTTGTCTGGAATTGTTCCTGTCCCATGGTTTGGGATTGTTCCTGTCCCAGGGTTTGGGATTCCTACTCTCCCATGGTTTGGGATTGTTCCTGTCCCATGGTTTGGGATGGTTCCTCTCCCCTGGTTTGGGATTGTTCCTGTCCCTGTTTGGAGTTCCTGCTCCCTCCCTCATCCCGCTGTCCATCCCATCCTTTGGCGCCCCGCGCAGGACAAACCCTGCCCCCAAATCCCCAAGGCCGGCACCTGCGTGGATTGAACCCCAAAAACCTCGGGCGGTGACGCCGCCCCCGAGGCCGAGGGACATCCACGCTCCTGGAATTCCTCATCCACAACAACAACGCGTCACGGCAGCGGGAGCAGCTCCGGGAGAGGCGGCTCCGGCTCTGCCCAAGGGCCGCGGGCCAAGGCGGGGCGGCTCCGGGGCTCCGGCCCCGGTTTCCTGTTTGCGCTGCCCGCAGCGGCCCCGCAGCCCCGGCGGGGCTTTTCCCGATCCCGGGATTGGCAGCGGAGTACCGGGATACCCGCGGCATCAAAGGGATCCGGCCGGGCTGGCATCCCCGGGATGCCGCGGGGTGTCCTGGGCTGGCCCGGCACGGCCCGGCACGGCTCTGCTGGAGAGGAGGGATGCAGGGAAAACACGGGGGGAAGGGCTTCCCTCGGCTCCAGAAAACAGGGATGGGCTGGGATGAGGGGATCCTAAAGCTCTGCCGCGGGCAGTGACAATTCCACAGTCCCAGGCTACTCGAGACATGTCCAGCCTGGCCAGGGACACTTCCACTGCAGAGATCCCATGGCAAAAATGTCCTAAACTGGTCCCAGAACAGCTTTTCCTCTGGAATTCTGGCTGTTCCACAGCCAGGGGAGCAGAGAACAGGGACAGGCAGCAGTGCCTGGCTGCAGGATCCAGATCCGAGTGCTTTCCATGGATCTGGAAAGTGTTTTAGGGATCCCCATGTGTTTTTTGGATCCCCAAGTGTTTTTTGGATCCCCAAGTGTTTTATCCCCCCCTGGGAACTGGATCTGCTCCGGGTGCTTCCATTGGTCCCAATCCATGGATCACTTCCCCTTGGAGAACCCTCCTTCTCCTCCTCCTCCTCCTCCTCCTCCTCCTTAGCACCAAAATCTGATTTATTTATGTTTAAATAACAGCAGGGGGAAGATCTGGGAGGAGCTGGAGTCTTTTATTTGCTGTTTTTCCTGGTAAAAACATGGATTGGGAATGACAAAGCCTGATGGATGCTCGCTGGGCATCTGAACAATGAGAGAACATCCAGAGGGAAGCTGGAGGCAAATCCTGGGTTTATTCCTAAATTTTTCATGTGGGGACAGGAAAAAACAACCCCGATCTGTCCAGAAGACAGAGCGTTCCTCCTCCTCCTCCTCCTTCCCAATACTCCTGGACACTTTTCCAGAGAAGAAAGTGAAATCAATCAGACTCCAGAGTTTGGAACAGCTCATCCTGCCCCATCCCATTTCCCTCTTTCCCAGGCCAAACCTCCCCGGCTCTTCCCTAATTGCTGCATTTTCCATAATCACCCCCAGGGAATGAGGCTGTGCCTGGAGCAGGGATCCCTCCAGATGGGACACCCCTGACCATTCCCTGTCCCCTCCAGGACATCCCTGTCCCCTCCAGGACATCCCTGACCGTCCCCTCTCCCCTCCTGGGAGCCCCCTCGGCCCTTTCCAGGAACGTGAGGCAGCAGGAGCTGGATGCGGCTTTACTGACACCGGGATAAATCCTGGAATTGCTGGGATGGGAAGGGATTTTAGAGCTCTTCTCATTCCACAGGGAATTCCACGCCTTCCATGGGGCCCACGAGGAGAAAACCCACTTGGAAAAATCCTGTGTGGAAAAAACCCAAATAGATAAACCCCACATGGAGAAACCCCACATGGATGAATCCTACCTGGATAAACCCCACATGGATAAATCCCACATGGATAAATCCTGCATGGATAAACCCCACATGGATAAATCCCACATGGATAAATCCTGCATGGATAAATCCCACATGGATAAATCCCACATGGATAAATCCTGCATGGACAAACCCCACATGGATGAATCCCACATGGATGAATCCCACATGGATTAATCCCATGGGTTCAGGAGCAGCTGGATTTGCTGGGATTGGCTCCGGAGTCAGGGAATGGGATGTTCCTGGAGCAGGGAACGGGATGATCCCAGAGCAGGGAATGGGATGATCCTGGAGCAGGGAATGGGCTGTCCCTGGAACAGGGAATGAATGTGCTGCTCCTGGAGCAGGGAATGTGCTGTCCGTGGAACAGGTTCCCGTCTGAGCCGGGCCCGGAGCCTCCCCGGGAGCTGGAAGTGGCTCTGGAGCCGCTGGGATCAGCGATCCCGGGATGTCACACCCGGCCCGGGATGTCACACCCTCCGTAACTCATCGGGAGGGCGGGGGCAGGAGCGGGAGTTGAGCAATCCCAGCTGGTTCCTTTTGGGAAGAGTTTCAGCATTTGGAAATTTCTGACTCTTTCGGAAAGAAAACAACAACAACAACCCCCAAAAATAATTAAAAAAAAAAAAAGATGTTGGCGTTTCCCAAAAATCCAAAGCTGGATAAACAGCAAAGGCAAATCCCTGTCCTGGTGCCGAGCACAGCCCCGAGGCTGGCACAGGATTTATTGGCTTTATTCCAGCAAAATCTGGCCCAAACTCAGGGCTGGTTCCTTCTGTTCCATAAATTTTCCTTTCTGCAATGATTTCTTCCCAAAAGTCAGACGGGTTTGAAAAATATTTTCTTTTCAGCTTCCCAGCCATTCCTTCTTTTTATTTCTTGTTTTTGGCATGGGGATGTTCTCACGGGCAGCTCCAGAGCTGCCTGAATCCCGGTGGTTTTCCACAGGTTTTGGGCAATTCCTGAGGTACACTTCTCCCACGTGGAGATAAATTGTGCAGGATGGAGGCTGAGAATTCCAGGAATTGCCTTCTGCAACCCTGGGATAACCAGAAATCCTGGGATCAACGTTTCCAGCAGAAATGGAGGAGAACTCCCTGAGTCTGACACCAAGGGGATTTTGACCCCCCTGATGAAGGAGGAGCCCTGCAGGGACAGGGAAGGGGCTGGAATGTCCTGAGATCAAAGGGAATTGTCCTGCCGAGGGTGAGGAGAGGCCCGGACCCGGCAGAGGAGGAGGTTTGGGGAAAGGGAACATCCCTGGATTTGGGATGGAGCAGGCTCCTCATCAGCTTTAGCGCAGGTGGGAGTTGCCACCTGCAGATGTTCCAGCAGGGAATGTCTGTCCCTGGCTCCCGGGGCTCTGTCTGAGCTCCCCAAACCCGCCCTGGGAGGGCAGGAGGGACGGGGGGAGCCGGGAAAGGAGATTTGGGGTCACCGGGCACTGCTGGGGTGTTTGGGAATGACACAAACCCCCCGTGTCCAGCTGGGAAACATCCCTGGGACAATCCCTGCCCTGGGATCGGCCTCAAGGTCAGGGCAGAGCCCGGGGATGCTGAGCAGGAGCAGCTTTTTGAGGAAAAGCAGGACAAGCTGGGAGCTGCGAGGCCGAGAGAGCCCAGGGCTGTGGGGATGAGCTCAGCGGGGCTGGAAAAATCCCAGACTCCCGGGAGACCGTGCAGGGCTCGTCCCAACCCGGCAGGAGGAGCAGGAACAGATCCCAAACCCCGAATCCCAAATCCCAGACTCCCTGCAGACCGTGCAGGGCTCGTCCCAACCGGGCAGGAGGAGCAGGAACAGATCCCAAACCCCGAATCCCAAATCCCAAATCCCAGATCCCAAATCCCAAATCCCAAATCCCAAATTCCAAATTCTAAATTTCAAATCCCAGCCTCCAGATCCCAAATAACCCTGAATCCCAAATCCCAAATTCCAAATCCCAAACCCCAAACTCCAAATCCCAAATCCCAACCCCCAAATCCCAAATAACCCCAAATCCTAAATCCTAAATCCCAAATCCCAAATAACCCCAAATCCCAAACCCCAAATCCTAAATAACCCCAAATCCCAAACCCCAAATCCCAAACCCCAAATCCTAAATAACCCCAAATCCCAAATCCCAAACCCCAAATCCCAAATCCTAAATAACCCCAAATCCCAAACCCCCAAACCCCTCTGGGGGCTGCCAGGACCCCCCCCCCCCACCACTGCCAGGGGGATGTGGGACCCTCCTTGTCCCCCAGCAGGGCCACATGGCACAGGGCCGGGTGGCACTGCCCAGGTGGCACTGCCACAGCTGTCACTGCAGAGGTGGCACTGCCCAGGTGTCACTGCCACCATTGCCATTGCCCAGGTGTCACTGTCACCATTGCCACTGCAGAGGTGGCACTGTCACAGCTGTCCCTGCCCAGACGTCACTGCCACCATTGTCACTGCCACCGTTGTCACTGCTCAGGTGTCACTGCCGCTGCTGTCACTGCAAAGGTGTCCCTGCCACGGGTGTCCCTGCCCAGGTGTCACTGTCACCATTGTCACTGCAAAGGTGGCACTCACTGTCACAGCTATCCCTGCCCAGGTGTCACTGCCACCATTGTCACTGCCCAGGTGTCACTGTCACCATTGTCACTGCAAAGGTGGCACTCACTGTCACCATTATCACTGCTCAGGTGTCACTGTCACAGCGGTCCCTGCCCAGATGTCACTGCCACCATTGCCTCTGCCACCATTGCCACTGCTCAGGTGTCACTGTCACCGCTGTCCCTGCCCAGGTGTCCCTGCCCAGGTGTCCCTGGCGCCGCCGCCCCGCGCTGTGCACAGCGAGCTCCTGATGCAATTCCCGATGGATCCGCGGCATTCCTGGGCTCCGAGTCACCGGTGAGGAGTGCGGGGAGCAGGTCCTGGGGCCGGATCCACAACATCCTCCCCCTCCTCCTCCTCCTCCTCCTCCTCCTCCTCCTGCTCCTGCTCCTACTCCCAGGGGAAAGGAGCCGAGGGCTGGGAAAAGGCTTTGGATGCAAAATCCCGGGAAAAAGGCTGGCAGAGGGCAGGGAGCCGGGTTTGGCCTCTCTGAGTGGAGCAGAGGAAATTGGGGAATCAGGAGGCGGGGAAATTGGGAAATCCCACCAAGGGAATCCCGGAGGATTTGGGAAGAGGGGCAGAGACTCCCTGGGGTCGGGTTTTGGAGCATCAGAGCCTGGATCTGCTCCCGCTCCGTGCCACAGAAACCACAGGAGTGCAACCCCGGCAGAGCCTCTGCCCAAGGACCAAATCCAATCAATGTTGGCTTAATTAGGTACAAATTAATCTCATTAATCAGCCGTTAATCACAGCGCCCTGCACGGGGATCCCAAAGCGGCTGCAGTGCCCAAAATCCCTGCCTGGGGGGCTGGGGACTCACCCCGGGGATTTTCCAGCCCGGTTTCAGCCCCGTGACCTCGGGGAGCCTCCCCCAGCCCTCGGCTCCTGCTGCAGCTCCCGGGGAGCCGCTGGAAAAACACAAAACACCCCGGGAGGTGCCAGGCCCAGCAGAACTCGGTCCCACCTGGAAAAACCTGCTCCCATCTCCTGAAAATCTGGTCCCCACAAAGCCAGCCCGGAGCGGCTGCCGCCCGTCTGGACCCCGCAGAGTCCCTGGCCGGGATTCCTCCTTCAAAATCCACCCTGAGAACCCCAAAAGCCGCTCCTGGCTGGATGATAAGGGCTGTGGGAACGCCACGGGGAGCCACGGGCATGGGGACTCTGCGGGGACACCGGGGCTGCAGGGCCAGCCCGGCCAGTCCCGGGCTGCTCCTGGGCCACCAGGGGATGGAAAAGGCCACCAGGGGCTTCCAAAGGCTTCTCCTGGGCCAGCTGGGATGGAAAAGGCTCCTCTTGGGCTACCTGGGGATGGAAAAGGCCATCTGGGGCTTCCAAAGGCTCCTCCTGGGCCACCAGGGAATGGAAAAGGCTCCTCCTGGGCTACCTGGGGATGGCAAAGGCCACCAGGGGCTTCCAAAGGCTCCTCTTGGACCACCTAGGGATGGAAAAGGCTCCTCTTGGACCACCTGGGGATGGAAAAGGCTCCTCCTGAGCTACCTGGGGATGGAAAAGGCCATCTGGGGCTTCCAAAGGCTCCTCCTGGGCTACCTGGGACTTCCAAAGGCTCCTCCTGGGCTACCTGGGACTTCCAAAGGCTCCTCCTGGGCTACCTGGGACTTCCAAAGGCTCCTCCTGGGCTACCTGGGACTTCCAAAGGCTCCTCCTGGGCTACCTGGGACTTCCAAAGGCTCCTCCTGGGCTACCTGGGACTTCCAAAGGCTCCTCCTGGGCTACCTGGGACTTCCAAAGGCTCCTCCTGGGCTACCTGGGGCTTCCAGAGGCTCCTCTTGGACCACCTAGGGATGGAAAAGGCTCCGCCTGGACCACCTGGGACTTCCCAAGGCTCCTCCTGAGCTACCTGGGACTGGCAAAGGCCACCTGGGACTTCCAAAAGCTCCTCCTGGGCCACCAGGGGCTTCCAAAGGCTCCTCCTGGGCTACCTGGGGATGGCAAAGGCCACCAGGGGCTTCCAAAAGATCCTCCTGGGCTACCTGGGGCTTCCAGAGGCTCCTCTTGGACCACCTGGGGATGGCAAAGGCTCCTCTTGGACCACCAGGGGATGGAAAAGGCTATTCCTGGGCTACCTGGGGATGGCAAAGGCCACCAGGGGCTTCCAAAGGCTCCTCCTGGGCTACCTGGGGCTGGCAAAGGCCACCAGGGGCTTCCAAAGGCTCCTCCTGGGCTACCTGGGGCTGGCAAAGGCCACCAGGGGCTTCCAAAGGCTCCTCCTGGGCTACCTGGGGCTGGCAAAGGCCACCAGGGGCTTCCAAAGGCTCCTCCTGGGCTACCTGGGGCTGGCAAAGGCCACCAGGGGCTTCCAAAGGCTCCTCCTGGGCCAGCTACATCCAGGGGACGGCACAGCCCCGGGGAGGCTCTGCTGGGGCGGCTGGAGGGACAAGGACGAGGTCAGAAGGGAATTGTCCTGGAGAGCAGGAAAATGAACGGGAGAGAAAGCAAATCCTGGGGTGGTTTGGGTGGGAAGGGACCCCTGGAGGCATCCGGGACATCCCCAGGCAAGGAGTGAGAGGGGTCTGGAATAATTCCAGGCTGGGATCCCTGGATGGGTGGGAAAGCTCCAGGATCATCCTCGGGTTGGGATCCCATGGGTGCAGAGGGTAAAGAGTCCCTGCCCTCGCTGATTTTTTTGTTATTTTCCTGATTTTCTGCGTTTTTTTCTGGTTCAAATCCTTCCCGTGCCGGGTTCTGGCTGCCAGACCAAAGAGGAATTTTGGGAAGGAGGAGAAATTCCCGTCAACCCCAGGGAAAAGGGAGCAGGGTCGGGTTCTCAGCTCCGCTTCCAGAAGGAGGAAAATCGGGATGGAATCCTGAATTTCATCACGGAATCCACAACCCCCTTCCCACCGGCACATCCAGGGATTGCGGGAGCAGCAGGGCCGGGAATGGGATCTTAATTAAGGTTAATTAAAGGTTGCCTTGTCCAGGGCGAGGGAGACCCTGTGTGGAGAGCGGGAGCAGCACAGCCCCGGCTGGGAGCGGCGGAGCCGGGGCTCGCCTGGGGAGGACACCTGGAATGTCCGGCAGCTCCCAAAATTCCGGGCGAAAAATCCGAAAAATAAAAAAAAAAAATAATTTTTTTTTTTCCGGGGGATGAAATTTCTGCCCAAACCCCGCCTAATCGCAGGTTTAATCAAGCAAAATTCAGGTTTAATCTGTCAAATTGAGGGGTTTTTTCCTGTTGTGGATTTCTTATTAAAAGGATGGGAGTGAGAGAGAGGGAGAAGCAAAGAGGTTTTATCAGGAATAAAATATTTGGCTTCAATTAAAAAAAAAAAAATAAAGGTGAATTCCATTGTGTTTCTGGATTTTAAATAAAAACCGGATTTTTTTTTTTTTTTTTTTTTTCTGAGAAAGATCAGTTTGAACAGAAAACTGAAGATTTTGGGTGCGTGGAAGAGCCTGGAAAAGCACCAAAACCCCCAATTCTTTCTCACCTCACTCCCAAAATTAACATTTCCTCTGGGGAAGAAGGAGGAAAAGGGAAATTCCCACCCGCTGCCACAATTCCCACAAGGAGAGGAAACCAAACCCCGGGAGAGACAAAACGCCGGGAATTAAACCCAACTCGGAGCCCTTTGTCCTCCCAACCCGGGGGCTCGTTCTGTCCCTTGGGAATTCCCAGGGATTGAAGGAATTCCCAATTCCCGAGAGGTTCTGGGGGGGAAAACCAGGCTTTTTTAACCCTTTAGTGCCCCCGCCGCAGTGGGGAGCGGGGCTCAGCGCCGGCGGCTCCTGCGCGGTGACCTCGGGGACAATCGGAGCCTCCCCGGTGACACAGATCCCATTCCTGACCCATTTCCCTGGGGAGCCTCGGCAGGGCTTTAACCTGGATAACTCCGGGAATCCCGGGAAAAGGGGTCAGGGCTCAGCAGGGCTCCGGCCCCGGCCTGGAGCGGGACCGAGACTCCCGGTAAATTCCCGGTAAATTCCCAGTAAATTCCCCGTAAATTCACAGTAAATTCCCGGTAAATTCCCAGTAAATTCCTTGTAAATTCCCAGTAAGTTCCCTGTAAATTTACACTAAATTCCCTGTAAATTCCCACTAACCTCCCAGTAAATTCCCTGTAAATTCCCACTAAATTCCCACTAACCTCCCAGTAAAATTCCTGTTAATTTCCCACTAAACTCCCAGTAAATTCCCACTAACCTCCCAGTAAATTTCCTGTTAATTTCCCACTGAACTCCCAGTAAATTCCCACTAAATTCCCTGCAAACTCCCACTAAACTCCCAGTAAATTCCCAGCCAATTCCCCAGCCAACAAAACCCCCCTGAGACACCAACAGCGGGATCAGGACGGGAATCAAGAGGGAAAAGCCAGAATTCCCCGAACCAATCCCAACCTTTTCCAGGTTTGGGTTGGCTAAACCGGAGTTCTTCGCAGGAGCCAGGAGGGAACAAACCCGGCATTCCCGAGCTCCCGGGCTCTGCCTCACCCCAGTGTTGGTGTTAAATAAACTCTTTCTGGAATGATCGCAGTCATTATTGGCTGATAATTGCCCGGAATCCTAATCCCGGATCCAAAATCGCTTCCGAACGGTGCCAGGTCACTGCAGCGCCGCAGGAAAACCAAATCCTTTCCTGCTCTGCAGAACTCCGGTCACATCCCGGGCTTTGAGGAGCTCCAAACCCAGATTTCCCTGGAAAATATTGGGGAAAATCTTAAATAAATCAGGGAGTTCCACCCCAGGGAGGATAAATTGTATTCCAGCTTCATGAACATCCTCCAAACCCGGGTTTCTCTGGAAAATACGGGGAAAAGTCAGGAGATTTTCCGAGGAGGAGGAGGACAAATTGAGTTCCTGCACCCCAAGGGAGGGATCAGGGAGGGACCCCGAGCTCAGCTCCAGGGACCAGCTCTGAGCTCCCGGGGTGAATCCAAGCCCCGAATCCAGGGAATTTCGCCCTCCTGGGCAGCCGGGGCTGTGTCAGCAGCAGGACGAGTCCTGGCGTGAGGTGACAGCGCCGTGTCCCCGTGACATCAGCGCGGGCCCACGGAGCCGGTCCTGCCACGTGTCCCCGCCTTGCGACAGCGCCAGCGCCCCGCGGGGGCACCGGGCACGCCCGGGCACGGGGGGTGGCACCGGGGACAGCGCTGGCCCGGATCGGCCCGGATCGGCCCGCTCAAAGCCGGGATTCGCTCCCCAACCCCTCCCCAAAGCCCGGGTTTAGTCCTGGGGGACACCTCGGGCGCTGGGGTCACCCCAGGCCGAGGTGACAAAGGGAAATTGTCCCCAAAAGCCACGCCGGGGCTGGGGCGTCCCCCGGGGCTCTGCTCGCGGCTTTGCTTTCTTTGTCCTTGGTTGTGGTGGAGAATCCGTCGATTTCCTGGGAATTTCCTGGGAATTCAGCTCCTCAACCCCCCCAGACCCCGGCCCCCGCACCCCCCCCCACCGGAGGTCCCTTTGTTGTGTCCCCACCTGGCCCCGGCCCCGCTCCCGTCGCGATTGTCCCGGGACACTCCCGGGGGTCACCCGGGTCACCTGGGCGGGCACGGGGGGCGGCCCCGGCCAGGTGAGGTTTCGGGGCCGCCTTTGATGCCGGAATTCCAGCCCGGCTCTCCCGGGATGCTCCCCCCGCCTGGTCCTGGCAGGTTTCTCTCTTTAATTTTGGGGGTTTTTTTTGTGTTTTTTTTACCTTTCTTTGTTAATTACCGAATTGTCGGAGGCCCTGCTGGGAGCAGCAGCGGGAAGTCATTGTCACCCTGCTGGGCCACAGGGGTGTCACCCCCGGTGTCCTCCTGGCTCCTTTTGCAGCAGAATTCCCAGTTTTCCATTGATTTATGGATTTTAAGCGCTCCCAGCACGCGGTGGGGGTCCAGGATGGTTCTGGGGGGTCGCTCCCAGCTCGGGGTGTTTTGGGATCCCGAGGGAATGGGTGAATCCCGAAGTGGGAATCGCTCACTGAGCCCCGGCTGGATCCTCCCGTGGATCCCGAGGGACGGATCCCAACCTTTCCCAGCCTTTCCCGGGATCAGGGAAAGCTCGGCTGAGTCCAAGGGAGCCGGGACAGTCGGGAATCCCGGCCGGGCTGGGAAAAGCAGGAAGAGCTCCTCGGGAAGGAGCAGGGACGGGGCAGAGCGGCCCGAAGTCCCCAAAAGGGACCGGGATTTGTCCCAGCAGAGGGACAGGAGCTCCCGGGCTCCCTCGGGCACCCAGAGCCGCCCCTGGAGCGCCCTTCTCCAGCCGGGAATGCCGCAAGGAGCCTCCCGGAGGAGCCCGAGGTGTGAAATCCCCATCCAGGTGTTTCCCTCCTTTCCCGATCCCTCTGCTCGGGATTTCCACAGGGATGGGAACATCCCGCCGGGAAGGGGCCCGGGAATGCTCCGGGAATGATCCGGGAATGATCTGGGAATGCTCCGGGAATGTTCTGGGAATGCTCAGCGCCCTTTTCCAGGCGGGCTGAGGCTGGAATTCCACGGGCTGGAAGAATTCCCTCGTGTCCCTGAGCCCGCGCGCGGAATGACGGAAACTTCCAGGGAGAAATTTAATCGTTTAATAATTTAATAATTTAATCATTATTTAATCATTTCATCATTTCCAGGGAGAAGCCGAAGGGGCTTTGAAAAGCCCCAAATCCCGACACTCCTGAGCTGGGCCAGGAGAGGCAGAACCGGGCTGGGGAGAAGGAGGACCGGGCCGGGGGAGGCAGAACCGGGCCGGGAGAGGCAGAACCGGGCTGGGGGAGGCAGAACCGGGCTGGGAGAGGGTAGAACCGGGCCGGGGGGAGGCAGAGCCGGGCCGGGGAAGGCAGAACCGGGCTGGGAGAGGGGAGAACCGGGCCGGGGGAGGGTAGAACCGCGCCGGGGGAGGCAGAACCGGGCCGGGGGAGGCAGAGCCGGGCCGGGGGAGGCAGAGCCGCCTTTAATCCCGCAGCGGCAGCGGCGGCGGCGCGGGGCTCGCAGCGCTGAGTGTGTAGCCCTGGGACAGGCGCGATGCCTTTGATTTCTTGGCAGGTTTGGGGTGGGAGGATTTCATCAGAAAACACGGGAGGCTCCAGTCCTGCCCTGGAACAGCCTCCGGACATTCTGGCCACGGCAGCAGCCAAGGGAGGCACCGCCTGCTCCAGGAGTTTCAAGGAAGCTTTCCCGGGCCGGGAGCTTTGCCCAGCTTGCAGAATCCTTGGCTCCAGCCGGATCCTCCATCCAGGCAGAGGCTGAGAGGTTCCTGCAGGTAAATTCAGCCTCCCTGCCCCCTCCTGGGATGCAGCAGGAACCTGCACGTCCCGGGAAGTGCGGTCGCCACCCAGATTTCCAGGATGGAGCCTCAGCTCCACCACGAGGAGCATTCCCCTGGATCCAGGCCCTGGCACGGAGAAACACAAAAAGGGGAATTTCTGGTTGGGTCAGGGAGCTGGGGATGCACCGGGGAGGGATCCTCGGGGTCTTTTGCCTTTGCACAGGGTCAGAATATCCCAGCAGGGAGGGACCCACAGGGATCATGGAAATGAACTCCCAGCTGTGAATCAGAACTGATCCCTCCAGCCCAGGCCGTGGATCCGGGCAGGAAAACACCCTGGCCTGTGTCCCACGGGGATGGAGCTTCACGTGTCGGGATCCAGGCAAACCCTCCCTGGCTCGTGCCCTTGGGCTGACTCAGACTTCCCTCAGTCCCTGCTCCCCAGCCCCTCTGGAATCATCAGCATCCTCAGGGAGCCGGGGAGACCCGGAGGTTGCTCAGAGTGACCCAAAATTCCTGGGATTCCCTTTTCTGAGGAAAAATGTTCCATGCTGGGCACTGCAACGTGGACTGGGCCATGGGAAGCAGTGGATGCTGCTCCTGTTGGGATTCTGCTCCCTTTGGGATTGTGTTCCTTTGGGATTCTGATCCCACTGGGATTCTGCTCCCGTTGGGATTCTGTTCCTTTGGGATTGTGGCAGTGCCCCCCCCATGCCCCCCACAGCTGGGGGAGGTCTGAGCGAGTCCAGGTGTCCATCTCCAGGGAAATCCAACTAAACCAGGCTGGAAGTGGAGCTGACACAAAACTCCCTCCTCAAACCCCTGGAAAAGCTGGAAAAGTCCGAGCCTGGCTCCAGAACCCAGGCTTGGCCCCAGCCCCGTCCGTGCTGCTGGAAAGGCTCCCTGGGCTGGCCTGGATTTTCCATGAGCTCTGCAGAGCTCGGGATGCCTCATCCCAGCTGCCTCAGAGCCCAGGAAGGCTCCTGGCTCCCAGTCCTGGCGTGTCCCCATTCCGGGATGTGACACAGGTGTCACCTGGGGCTGACCCCGCCGGCCCCTGGGCTGGCTGCAGCCACGGGAGCCGGGAATTCCTGCACGGAGAGGATCCCGGGAGGATCCAGGGCTGCCGGGGGCTGGGAATGGCCCCGGTGCCTTCCCTGGCACAGGAGCGGGCACTGCTGGTGGCTTTGGCTTTTCCAGGGCTGAAATGGCCGGGGATGAGACTGGCACCAGGAGGGGACACCCCGAGGGTGCCAGGGGCTGGCAGCTGTCCTGGCTCTGCTCCAGCACAGGGGATCTGGCTCTGGGCACGGGCAGGGACACCGAGGTGCTGGCACCGAGGTGGTGGCACCAAGGCATGGGCACCAAGGTGGTGGCACCAAGGCAGGGGCACCAAGGTGGTGGCACTGAGGTGGTGGCAGCAAGGTGGTGGTACCAAGGCAGGAGCACCAAGGCGGTGGCACCAAGGCGGTGGCACCGAGGTGGTGGCAGCAAGGTGGTGGTACCAAGGCAATAGCACCAAGGCAGGTGGCACCAAGGCAGGTGACACCAAGGCAGTGGCACCAAGGCGGTGGCACCAAGGCAGGTGGCACCAAGGCAGGTGGCACCGAGGTGGTGGCACCCCTCCCTCCAGGCCCGAGGACACACCCTGGGGACCCTAGAGGCAGTCCAGAGTGGGTCAGGAATTCCTCCTGGAGCTTCCCAAACATCCCCAGAGGGGATTTGGAGGCCGGGCAAAGCCAGGTGGGGCTGTCCCGATGTCCCCTTGGAGTGACCCCAGCAGGGACCTGCAGCTCCCCCAAGCTGCCCACAGCCACATTCCCTGATCCCAATAAAACCTTGCCCTTCCCACCCAGAGCCTGGCAAAGGAGGAGCTCCGAGCTGCAGGTGCCCGAGCAGGATGGGAGGCAGGAGGGAGGAGCCGCTCCGGGAACTCCGGGAACTTTGGGAACGTGTTTTTCCAGAGGTTACCCAACCCTGCCTGGCTCAGAGGCCTCTGGCTCCCCCGTGGGTTCCCCAGGATTTTAACAAGGAGAAGGAAATGGGAATGTTGGTGCCGTAAATTGAAATTCCATGGGGGAAATGTTCACTGGGAGTTGTAGCAGGAATAAAGGGAAAGCTGCAGGGAAAGGGGAAAAGTTCCCACCACTGGGAGGGGAATCTGGGCCCCACATCCAGATCCCACAGGAAACAGCTGGGAAATCCTTTTCCTTGGGGATGTCATGGGGGTTTGTCTCCTCCTCTTCCAGCTCAGCCAGCCCCAAATTCCTGCTGTGCAAACCATGAGACTTTGGAGCAGCTCAGGAAAGGGGCGGGAAGGAGAGAGCCCAGAGAGGGACCAGGAGGATCTTCAGCCACTGTGGGAGGAAAGGATGGGATGGGAGCAGGGATGGATGATGGATGGATGGATGGATG
>NW_024517984.1:755956-771179 GCF_017590135.1 Pyrgilauda ruficollis
GATGGATGGATGATGGATGGATGGATGATGGATGGATGGATGGATGATGGATGGATGGATCCATGGATGGATGAAGGGATGGATCCATGGATCCATGGATGCATGGCTGGCTCTCCCAGCTCTGGCAATCCCACCTGTGCCAGGGCAGCTCCCAAAGCCCCCCTGGCTCTGGCACAGCCCTTTCCCCTCTCCTCACTCCTTTCCCGAGCTCCTCTTCCTGCTGGGAATTCTGCCACCTTTGGCCACGTGACCTCCTCTCTCCTGGCTCTGTGTTCCCAAAATCCGCGGCTTGACCCCGCCACTGCCCGGCCAGGCAGGGACAGGGACAGGGACAGGGACAGGGACAGGGACAGGGACAGGGACAGGGACAGGGACAGGGACAGGGACAGGGACAGGGACAGGGACAGGGACAGGGACAGGGACAGGGACAGGGACAGGGACAGGGACAGGGACAGGGACAGGGACAGGGACAGGGACAGGGACAGGGACAACGCTGATGGCCTTTGATGGGGTCACCAACGTCCCCAGGAGCCGCGGGCGGTGCCAGCGGGAGCTGGAGCGGAGCCCGGAGCTGCTGCCACGTCCCGGGGCTGCCGCCGCCCTCCCGCGGGCTCGGGAATTCTCCGGGATATCCGCGGGGCTCGGGGCAGCGGGAGGGGCCGGAGCCCACAGCACAAACAATAAATAACAAATAATTAACCAGTAATAATTACCCTGGGCTCGGGGCAGCTGCCCCGGGGGTGGCTGGGCTGGGATCAGCCCCCGCCGGGCCCCGCTCATCCCGGGAGCTCCAACTGGATCCGGTTTGGATTCCCCAAAAGTCGGGAATGTCCCGGGACCTCCCAGTGCCCGGGGCTCCGCTTTCCCCGCCGAGATTTATGGAGATCCTCCGGAATCCCTGCTCTGCTTCCAGCGCCTTTCCCCTCTCAGCCGGGACATCCTTTCATCACCCCGCTGGTAAATTTGCAATTAATTAATTAATTAGCCCGTGTCGGAGAGGGCTGAGAAAACGCGAGCGCGGCTGAGCATTGTTCAATTATTGTCATTAAATGTTTATCTGGCGTTGCCGGCAGGGTTTGGGGTTTGGGAGAGATTAAGGAAGATTTCCTGTCCGGGAGGGTTTTGTCATCCCAGGGAGGCAGAGGGAGAGCGCCGGGAGCGGCAAAGGGGATGGAGGGGTTGAGGCAGGGAATAAATAAAAATAATCGGGAGGTTCTGTGGGAAACAGCTCTGGGGAGAAGGGGGGAGCAGGAACCCCGGGATGGGTCAGGGGAGCTCCCGGGCGGTTCGGGCACGGGATGGGAACATTTGGAATGTGGAGAACGCTCAGAGGAGCAGGGTCTGCCCAGAGCTCCCTGCAGGGAATGCAGAACAAACCCAGGACAGATCCAGAGCAAACCCAGAACAAACCCAGAGCAAATCTGGATCAAACCCAGAACAAACACAGAACAAACCCAGAACAAACACAGAACAGATCCAGAACAGATCCAGCACAAATCTGGATCAAACCCAGAACAAACCCAGGACAGATCCAGAGCAAACCCAGAACAAACCCAGAGCAAATCTGGATCAAACCCAGAACAAATCCAGAACAGATCCAGAACAAATCCAGAACAAATCTGGATCAAACCCAGATCAAATCCAGAACAAACCCAGAGCAAATCTGGAACAAACACAGACCAAACACAGAGCAAATCCTGAACAAACCCAAAAGAAACCCAGAAAAAAAAACCCAGGAAAACCCCAGAGCAAATGCAGAATAAATCCAAAATATATTCAGAACAGATCCAGAACAAATCCAGAGCAAATCTGGATCGAACCCATAATGGATCCAGAACAATGTCAGAGCAAACCCAGGGGAAATCCAGATAGAATCTGGAACAAATCCAGAACAGACCCAGAGCAAATCCAGATCAAATACAGAAAAAGCCAGATCATCTCTGGAACCAATCCAGAGCAGATCCAGATAAAATCTGGCACAGATCCAGGAAAAAAATCCAGATCACAAATCCCGGCAGGATCCAGGGAACCTGGGGTGTAAGGAACCCTCGTGGTTTATCTGGGGCTGTAACCCCACAGCACTAATCAGACATTAATCAAACATCTGTTAATTAGTTCCTCTAATGGCCATCCAGGCCTTATCTTCCCTCTGGAGATGGGAGCTCGACAGTGCCCGAGGGAGCTGGGGCAGCCCTGGAACCTGGGGATTTGTGCCTTGTCCCTGTGTCCCTGTCCCTGTCCCATCCCTGTCCTGTCCTGTCCCTGTCCCTGTCCCTGTCCCTGTGTCCCTGTCCCATCCCTGTCCCTGTCCCATCCCTGTCCCTGTCCCATCCCTGTCCCTGTGTCCCTGTCCCTGTCCCACTGTCCCATCCCAGTCCCTGTCCCTGTGTCCCTGTCCCATCCCAGTCCCTGTCCCTGTGTCTGTCCCTGTCCCTGTGTCCCTGTCCCATCCCAGTCCCTGTCCCTGGCTGCATTTGTGTCCCGGTGTCACAACCCCAGGACAGGACGTGCTGCTCACTGGGAGCCCCGCGGTGGCACCGCTGGGATGTGGCACAGGGGACACTCCCTGTCCCTGTCCCATCCCTGTCCCTGTCCCATCCCTGCCCCAGTCCCTGTCCCTGTCCCTGTGTCTCTGTCCCTGTCCCTGTCCCTGTCCCATCCCTGTCCCATCCCTGTCCCATCCTTTTCTCAGTCCCTGTCCCATCCCTGTCCCAGTCCCTGTCCCTGTCCCTGTGTCTCTGTCCCATCCCAGTCCCTGTCCCTGGCTGCATTTGTGTCCCGGTGTCACAACCCCAGGACAGGACGTGCTGCTCACTGGGAGCCCCGCGGTGCCACCGCTGGGATGTGGCACAGGGGACACGTGGTGGCCGAGCTTCCAGCTGGGCTCAGCCACATCCAGAGGCCCCGGAGTGGGATGAACCCTCTGGATTTAGGGACAAAGAGCTAAAAAAATCCCTCCAGAAGGGCCACAGGCTCCCAGGAGGCGCTGCCAGCGGCTTTGGCCGCCCCGCTGCCCACGCCGGGAGCAGAGGGCGGCGCTGCCCGAAATATTCCTGGGGGAGATCCAAACCCCAAACCCACGGCCTGGAGACGCTCCAGGCCTTTGGGTTTTGCTTCCCCAGAGCCAGCCCAGGGCTCCAGCGGGCAGAGCTGCTCCTGGTGCCGAGCCAGACCCTCCAAACCCACCCAGCCCCGTCCCTGCCCCATCACAGAGCCTGGGACAGGGAACGTGATCCCACAGATCCTGCAGATCCCCCAGATCCTGCAGATCCCCCAGATCCCGCCGTGTCCCGGCCGTTTCTTTCCTTGCCGGGCCAATCCACCCGGAGCCAGTGTGGAAAATCCCCTCAGATTAATTAAAAGTGCAAGTTTGGAGCTGATCAGTCCGAGCCCGTCCAGCTCCCGGTTCACATCCGGCACTCCCGGGGGGAATTAAACCCGGCCACATCACAGCGGGGAGAATTCCCAACAAACCCGTTTAATGTGGTTTAATTCCCCCCTTTCAAAGGGATCAGCTTCCCTGATGTCCCCAGGGACACAAACCCTGCCGGGGAAGGGATTTAAATCCCCCAGCAAATCCCACCGGGAGCCGCGCTCTGGGACCCAGGCCGGGTTTAATTCCCTCTCCAGGGTGGATCCACGCTGTCTCCCGGCCGGGATCCAGGATTCCGGGGACCCTCGGGGTGTCGGGATCAGCCGGATCCCGCCGGCGGCAGCACAGGGATCCGGGAGCATCCCAGCGGAGATCCTGGGATGCCATCTACAGGGATAACGCCGCTCAGCACCGGGGCCGGGCCCGGATCCCGGGAATGCGGGGTCAGGAATATCCCGGGAGCCCCGAGCCTGGCGCCGGGAGCCGCTCAAGGAAGGAGCTCATTGAAAATCCCGAGCCTGGGGGGATGGATGCGGAGCCAGAGGGGAGGGACGTGGAGCTCCCCCGGAAATCCCGAGCTCCAGCTGCTCCAGAGGCGCCACCCGGGCACCCCCGGGACTGCTCTGCCGAGCCTGGGCCGGCCAGGAACGCCAGGAGCTCCAGATCCCAGCCGCATTCCCTGGAAATGACCGCGGGAGGCTCCGGTGTCCCCCCAGTGCCGCTGTGGGGTCTCTCCTGCGGCTCCCGGAGCGCCTGGCCCGGCTCGGAGCGTTCCGGAGCCGCCGCATTCCAGAGGTGCCCGCTGGGGTGGGAATGCCCCGGGCCAGGCGCTGCTCAGCCCCGGAGCTGTGGGCCGGGAGAACCTCGGAAAAACAGGTCGGGGCTGCCCGGGCGGGCTTGGGAAAGAGGGGAGGGAGCAGGGGGACCTGCCTGGGTGTCACCTCCCTGCGCTCCCCAGTGTCGCCTCCCCCCGCTCCCGAGTGTCACCTCCACTCCCGAGTGTCACCTACCCCCACTCCCGAATGTCACCTCCCCCCGCTCCCGAGTGTCACCTCCCTGCGCTCCCCAGTGTCACCTCCCTGCGCTCCCCAGTGTCACTTCGGCTCCCAAGTGTCACCTCCCTCAACTCCCGAGTGTCACCTCCCTCCATTCCTGAGTGTCACCGCTGCTCCCAAGTGTCACCTGAGCTCCCAAGTGTCCCCTGGGCTCCCGAGTGTCACCTGGGCTCCCGAGTGTCCCCTGGGCTCCCGAGTGTCCCCTGGCTCCCGGCAGGCAGGGCTGGCACAGGGAATGTTTTTATTCCCGGCACCCCCGGCCCAGAGGGACCCTGGAAGGTCACGGAGTTTTCCCAGTGGCGCTGCCTGGAGCTGAATTCCCAAAGAGCCGAACCTGCCACGACCTCCCGGCCCTGAGTGGAGCTCCAGGAGCTCCTCTGTCCCAGCCCCACGGCGTGGGAACAGCCAGGGAGCAGCAGGATTCCAGGATTTCCAGATTCCCGGATTCCCAGCTTCCCAGATTCCAGAATTCCCAGATTCCTGGATTCCCATATTGCAGGACTTCCAGATTCCCAGATTCCCAGATTCTCATATTCCAAGATTCCTGGATTCCCAGATTTCAGGATTCCCAGATTCCCGGATTCACGGATTCCCAGATTATCATATTCCAAGATTCCTGGATTCCCAGATTCCCACATTCCAGGATTCCCAGATTCCCAGGTTCCCGGATTTCTGGATTCCCACATTCTCAGATTCCAGGATTCTCAGATTCCCAGATTCTCATATTCCAAGATTCCTGGATTCCCAGATTCCCACATTCCCGGATTCCCCTTTGTCCAGGCAGCAAATCCAGAGCCGGATCACATTCCAGAGGGCGCTTTCCCGTGATCTCCCTGGCTCGGGGGTGCCCTCGTTCCCGCGGCTCCAGCCCCACAATCCCGGGATCCCAGCCCGGATCTGGCCCAGCCGGGCCCCGGGATCGCCCGTGCCGCTCCCGGTGCCGCCGGTGCCGGGATGAGCTCAGCCGGGAGCGGCCCGGGAAGCCGAGGCCTCCCCCGGGATGTCTCCGTGCCCACGAGGAAGGAAGCGCAGGGGGATAAATCACCTCCTTATCGGGATCCGGATCTGCAGGGATCCGAGCCCGCAGCTTTTCCTGCCAGCTCCGCCTTGGCCCGGCCCGTGCAAGGAGCGCAATTAGCGCCGGCTGTTAATGAGGGTTCAACCCGCAGCCGGCAGGGAATTGGCCCCGGCTCCTCTCCCCTTGGAATTGTTTGCTCAGGCACCGCGGAGCTGCCAGCCAGGCCACCTATGGAGGAAGGAAAACAGCGCTGCAGACTGCGCCGGCACCTCCCGGAGCCCTTATCTCATCCCGGAGCCCTTATCTCATCCCTGGAGCCTTGATCTCATCTCATCCCGGAGTCTGGGAGCGCCTCTTCCCCAAGGATCTCCTCCAAGCCCTGGCACCGCGGCTCTTGGCTCGGGGAGAGGCACTGCGGGATCATGGAAAACATCCCCGAGCTCGGCCGGGCTCTGCTCCCCCCAAATCCCCTTCCAGGCTGGGAACAAACATCGGGAGAGCATTTCCCGGCCCTGCCGCTGCCACCTGGGCTGTCCCCGGCTGTCACCTCACCCTGGTGGCACTTTGGGGCTGCCCCTGTGGATGCCAGGGATGGAATTCCTGGTGGGCTCCGTCCTCTCCTTCGTGCTCCCGGGCACCTCTGGGACAGCAACAGCTCCCAAAATTCCGTGGCCCCATTTCCCCCCTGTCCTGGCCTTGCCGTGCATCCCACGGAGAAATCCCAGGGATGGAGGCCCGGGAAGTGCTGGAGGGGGGAGAGGAGAACGCTGGAATTCTGGGAGGAGAATTTCCAGGATCCAGGCCCAGCTATGGAGCAGCTGGGATTAATCCCTGTCCTGCTCCTCAGGAAGGAAAGGATCCTCTCCAAAACTCATCCCGAATTCCTGCTCCCCAGGCCAGATCAAACGGGATCCCAGGATATTCCCTGGCTGGGGACTACGGCTGGGAAGGTTTTCCTGCCCTCCCCGGGATGAGGAGGAGTTCAAAGCCCTCCTTTATTTGTGGAGCCCTTTGAACCCGGCGATTCGCGGCTCCAGCCCAGCCCCCGCAGGCAAAGGAGCCCTTGGGAGCCTTTCCTGGCCCTGGAATTCTGCCCCGAGCCTCAGTTTCCCCTCTGGAAGGAGGATCTGCTGTGTGGGGCTGGAGCATCCGAGGTTTCCTTGAGACCTGTTCCCATTCCAGGGCTCATTCCCTGATTTAAGCACGGGCATTCCGTGGTTTTCTGGTGCCGGTGGGCTCGGCGTGTGCCCGGAGCTCCTGTCCTCGAGGAAACTCCGGAATGATCCCACCGGAGCCATTTCTTCCCAAACACGCCCAGGGAGGAGAGGGGAGTCCCCAGAATTCCTGAAGGGAACATCCCGGAGGAATGCTCTGACCCCAGCAATCCAAGAAAACTCCCTGAGCATCCCAAACTCCAGGACTGCCCCCTGCCCTGGCCGAGGCCTCTGCTCCAGGCAGAGAATTCCCGGCTGTTCCCTCCTCAGCCATTCCATGAAATCCCCGCGAGCAAAATCCTTATCGGAGCTTTCCTGGCAGCTCCCAGGATTCCCCCCGGGAACAGAGACACCGAACCTGCTCCGGGGTTTGGGGAATCCCATTCTCGATCCCCAGAGGATCCCCTGGTGCTGGGGCTGGGAAAACCCCCCGAGCCTGGATGTGATCCCAGAGAGGATCCCGGGCGTGTCCCGGGCACTTCTCCCAGCCCAGCGGGATTTATTGGGATTTATTGGGATTTACTGGGATTTACTGGGATTTATCGCCCCCTCCCCGAGGTCAAACTGGGTCAGGAACTTTTCCAAGAGGTGATTCCTGGAGCCTCCTGCTGCTGTGGGAAAGGCTGGAGCGATTTTCCTCCTTCCAGGGAGGGAAATCCCGGCTGGAGCTTCCTCCCGATGCAATGTGGAGAACAGGGATGGTGGGAATTGCGCGAGGAAAAGACACAAAAGCCGCTCCCAAATCCCACAGAGAAGCCGGAACTGCAGCAGGGAAGAATCCTGGAGCTCTGGAAAGGGTTAATCCCATCCAGGTGAGTTCTTTCCAAGCCGAGCTCATCCCATCCCGACCGCAGCCTCCCAGCGCTGCCGGAAAAGCTCCGTGCGCTGCAAAGTCAGACTTGTTCCCGAGGAGCGGCGTGCCCGGAGCGGCTCCAGTGTCACCTGTCAGTGCCGGGGACGCCTCCAGGGATTTGGGATCGAGTTACGGGAGAGGAACCGCCGCTGGAATTGGCCGCGGCTCCCGGCCCGCCGCATTCCAGCTAAAAAAAAAGGCGCCGGGCTTTGATCTCCCGCTCCGTCTGCACCGCACGGAGCCGGCGGGAGGGGCCCGAGCTGACAATTCCCTGCTCCAGCCTCCTCCCAGCGCCGGGAATCAAAGGCGAGGAGGGGCGGGCACGGCGGGATGAAAGCGGAGCCGGAGCCTGGCACGGGGGCAGAGCCCACAAGGAGCCGGTGCCGGGCTCCTCTCGGGCAGGGAAGGCTCCAGGAGCCCGGCCCGGCTGGGAGAAGGGAATGGGAATGAGCCTGGAGATGTTTCTGCGCTGCCCGGCTTTGAACGGCGGCCAGGAGGGCTGGGAAACTGCGCGTCCGTGGCCTGGGAACGGGCTGGGACCGGCCCCGGTCCGGCCCGCGGCTCCGGGGATGGGCCCCGAGAGGGAACCGGGCTCCCGGGAGCCTCGCGTGGAGCCAGGGACGGCTCCAGGCAGGAGCCTCCTCACAGGGGCGTTCCCGGGCCAAAAGGGGCAAACCCGGGTCAGGGATCTGCCCCCGCGGCTGCTCCCTGAACAGGGAGACTCCAGAGGCCGGGAGCAGCTGGGATGGGATGGGAAAAATGGGATGGGATGGGATGGGATGGGATGGGATGGGATGGGATGGGATGGGATGGGATGGGATGGGATGGGATGGGATGGGATTCCCTGGCTCCCTCCCGGGATTCCTGCACCGCCCTGGGCAAACCCACTCCCCCCTTTGTGCTTTGTTCCCATCCTGGTTTCTCTGGGATCATCCCTCCCTCTGCAGCCTCCCGCTCTCATTCCTCGGCTCAGATTTCCACAAAATTCCCGATTTTGCGGCTGACGAGGCGGAGATTCCACCTCCAAGCCCTCGGGGGCTGAGCTGTGGCTTCCCTGCGCTTCCCTGGCCGGAGGGGATGAACCGTGCGGGGTTTGGGGAGCGCGGAGCTGCCCTGGGCGCGTTCCAAGCCCCGCTCTCCCGAGCCTGCTCCTGCCTGCACACGGGAACGGGCGCGGGGAGCGGAGCCAGCCGCGGATTCCTTGGAATGCTGCCGCGGGATCCTGGGGGACGCCGCTGGCGCCGTGGGTGGCGGAGCCCCCGAACCCCCCCCGAGGGGCAGGAGGCGCTCAGGGGGGGCCGCTGCTCCCCCCCCCCCCCCCCCCCCCACCCCGCGGTTTGTCCCCCCCCCGCCCCAAATCCCGGGATTTGGGATCGTCGAGTCCAACTTGGCACAGCCTGACACCTCCACGGTGCTGGAGCCCGAGACATTCCCGCTCTTCCAGCCTTCCCTGGGGGATTTCACAATTCTTGGGAAAGTCGAAAGCGTCCCCGGTCCCTGACCGGGCCCCGGCCGGGCACGGGGTTAAACCGGGCTTAAATCGGAGTTTTAGGAAGCTCCTGCAGAGCTCCAAGGGGGTGGCAGCGACCGCACAGCCGCTGCCAGCTCCGCTCGCACCATCCCGGGCCCGGGGCGAGGCTCCTCCCGCAGAGCTGCGGGCAGCGCTGCGGAACCGCGGGGTCCAAAAAACACCGGGGCGGCTCCGCGCCACGCCCCGGTGTCTGCGGGATCCCGGTCCCTTCTGGCTCCCTGTCCCTGCGGGATCCCGGTCCCCGCGGGCTCCCGGTCCCTGCGGGCTCCCGGTGTCTGCGGGATCCCGGTGTCTGCGTGATCCCGGTCCCTTCTGGCTCCCGGTGTCTGCGGGATCCCGGTCCCTGTGGGATGTTGTGGGGTTTGGGTGAAACCCAGGGAATTGGGGCTGCCTGAGCGCCCACAGTGCAACAAAACCCTGTGTCCCGTGTCCCTGTGTCCCCGTGTCCCTCTGTCCCTGTGTCCGTGTGTCCCTGTCCCTGTGTCCCCGTGTCCCTGTGTCCTGTGTCCCTGGTCCATATGTCCCTGTGTCCCTGTCTCCCTGTGTCCGTGTCCCTCTGTCCCTGTGTCCCTGGTCCCGTGTCCCTGTACCAATGTCGCCATGTCCGTGTCCCTGTGTCCCTGTCGCTGTCCCTCTGTCCCTGTCCCACCCAGCCCATCCCGGCTGTGGCTCCGCAGCCCCATCCCAGCGGGAATTGCGGTTCCCCGGTGGCTCCCGGGATGGATTTGGAGCCGGGATGAGCAGCAGGAGGATAAAAGGATTTTCCTTTTTCCTGCCCAGCTAAATTTAAACCCGCGCCCCTTTCATGTGTCGGGGCCGTAACTGGAAGCAGCTGCGCTGGGAATTCTGCTCCAGAGGCGGCTCCCGCTCCTCCCGGCCCTTTGGAAGCCGGGATTTGCTGCTTCCCGAGCCCGGCACCTTCCCCGGCTCACCCTGCGGGGGCTGCGGGCCCGGAAGAGCGAGAGGAAGGGACGCCAAAAATATCCGGTAATTACAGAGGGACGGGGCTGGAGCCCGGCCGGGGCGGCTCCGGGCTCTGCTCCGCGGGAACCGGCAGGAGGAACATTCCGGGAAGGATCCTCCATGCCCCGAGCCCCAAAATCCCTGGAGCGGCTGCGGGGAATTCCTGGGGATGTCAGGAAAAGGAAAGAGCCCTGCGAGAGCGCTGGGCAGCCAAACACCTTTTTTGGTGGAAAAATCTCATCCTGAGACTCTTTTTCTGCAAATTCCTATTTCTTTCTTCTCCCACTGGGATGGAGCCCAGGAGCCACAGCAGCAATTCCCGTTTTCAGTTCGGAATGAGGATCCATCCAAGAATTCATCCCTTTATCCATCCATCCATCCATCCATCCATCCATCCATCCATCCATCATCCATCCTCCATCCATCCATCCATCCATCCATCCATCCATCCCTGGATCCATGGATCCCTCCCTCCCTCCCCCTCTGCAGTGACTCACAGGGAGCAGCAGCTCCCGGTGAATCACCAGGAAAACTTCCTGATCCAGCCGGATCCGCAGGCAGAGCTGCCCTGGAGAATCCCAGTGTCCAAGCTCTGCCCAAACAACTCCAGGGCTCCGTGCAGAGGAGCCTTTCCCGATGATCCCGGAACCTTGGAGTGGTTATTGGGATCGGGGTTTTGGGAACCCACTCAGGATCACCGGGTGATCCCGTGATGATTCCCTGATGATCCCCTGATGATTCCCTGATGATCCTCTGATTCCCCACCAACACCCCGGGAATGGCTCAAACACCCCCAGCACAGCTCAGGGATTGTCCCTCTCCCCGTGTCCTTCCCACGTCCCCAATATCCCTCTCTTTTTGCCCAGAAATCAGGGATAAATTCCCGCAAAAGGCACCCCGAGCTGCCGGAGTTCCCTGCCTTTGCCCGGGGAAGCAGCACCCTCTGCTGCCCTTCCCGGCATCCCAGTCCTGCTGGAAAACCTCGGGAAGCTTTTTTTCCCCTCACTGACACTTCCCGGGGAGTTTGGCTCATGAGGAACTCGCTGGAATTGCCCAAAATCCCAAATTTTGCTGGGATCCTGCTCCTTCCCAGCTGCTCCGGGTTCAGGCTGGGAGAAGCCTGCTCTCCCAGCGCCCTGCTCAGGAAAGGATGCGCCCAAACTGGGAGAACTGGGAGCAGCAGGCGGGGATGAGGGGCTGGAATGGGTTTTCCAGATAAAACAGGAGTGCTCCATCCCTGGAAGTGCCCAAGGACGGGGCTTGGGGCAGCCTGGGATGCTGGAAGGCGTCCTGCCCACGGCCGGGATTTAGGATCCCTGCACCCCAAACCGTCCCACGAGCTGTGATCCCAAATCCGGCTGCACCCGGGAAGGTTCTGGCTCCGCGGGCACTGCCGGGAGGTGCCAGGGCCCGCCGGGGGCTGAGCTGTGCTGCAGGAAAGCCGCAGGAGCCTTTGGGATCCGTGGTTTCCTGGGGATGTTTTCTTTTCCCTCTCCTGGCTCCCGTTTTTTTCTCCTGCACCTCTCTGGCGGTTTCGGGGCAGCGTGGGCCGGGCTGGGGAGGGCAGGAAAGGCTGAGATAATGACAGGGGATGATCCCAGGAATAGAGCTGCTCTTCCCTGGCCAGGAGAGGCTGTTCCAGCTCTTTCCGTGGGTTTGGGATGGAGGGGGGGGCTGGGGGCACAGGGATTGTCCCCATGGGCTGAGGGTGACAATAGGAACAGCTGAAGTCACTGCATGGATTTAGCTCCTGTTTCTTCCTGCTTCCCCCGGTTCCTTTTGGGAATACCAGCCCCTGCTCCCCACCACATCCTGCCCCAAAGCACCCCAGCAAAAGGGAGAAACCAGCAGGAATTCCAGGGGGAGAAGGATCAGGAGCCACAGAGCAGCTCCTGGAAATCCAGGGAGATCTCAGGGCATTTTCCTTCAGCAGCTTTCCCTCAGTGTGGGGAAAACTCCTCTGGTCCCAAGGACAGCCCCAGGTACCAGGGGAGGTTTAGGATGGGTATCAGGGAAAATTCCTTCATGGAAAAGGGGAAAATTCCATGTGGGGAAAACTCTTCTGGTCCCAAGGACAGCCTCAGGCGCCAGGGGAGGTATCAGGGAGAATTCCTTCATGGAAAAAGGGGAAAATTCCATGTGGGGAAAACTCTTCTGGTCCCAAGGACAGCCTCAGGGGCCAGGGGAGATATCAGGGAGAATTCCTTCATGGAAAAAGGGGAAAATTCCATGTGGGGAAAACTCTTCTGGTCCCAAGGACAGCCCCAGGGGCCAGGGGAGGTATCAGGGGAAATTCCTTCATGGAAAAGTCTCAAAGCACTGCAACTCTCCAGAGCAGGATATCTGGGAAAGACTCAACCCCGGGGCTGCTCCAGCCCCAATCCCAAAGCCCCCAGGCCTGGGGGGGTCAGAGCAGCCCCGGGGGTCTCAGAGCAGCCCCGGGGGTCTCAGAGCAGCCCCGGGGACACGGGGGAGCAGCTGCTGCTCCGGGGGCTGCAGGGGAAGCAGGAACACGGCCGGAGCAGGAACATGCTTTTATTGAGGAGTGGGTACAGGAGCAGCACGGCCTCCCCCCTGCCCGGGACATTCCTGGGAATCTGAGCTGGGGACAGGGACAGCAGAGTCACTAATGCCCACGAGGGCCACAGCCAGCAGCCAGGGGCTGGCGGGGTCCAGGAGAAAGGCAGGGAAGCAGGAGGGAAGTTTTCCAGTCAGGATGGGGCAGTGGTTAATGGGAATGGCTCCCACCGGCCCAGGAGTGCTTCATTTCACAGCCTGTTCTGTGAGGAATCACTGGGATGGAGGAAACCAGCACTGGGATCACTGAAATCAGCACTGGGATCACTGAAACCAGCACTGGGATGGAGGAAATCAGCACTGGGATGGAGGAAATCAGCACTGGGACCAGGGAATCCAGCACTGGGATCACTGAAACCAGCACTGGGATGGAGGAAACCAGCACTGGGATGGAGGAAATCAGCACTGGGATGGAGGAAATCAGCACTGGGATCACTGAAATCAGCACTGGGATCACTGAAACCAGCACTGGGACCAGGGAATTCAGCACTGGGACCAGGGAATTCAGCCCCTTCCCAGTGACACTGGAGCCACACAGGGATGGGTGGCATGAGGACAGTGGTTTTACTGGGAGGCCATTCTGGGATATTTCTGCTGATGGGAGGGAGGAATCAAAGCTATTTTTTTGCTCTGCCAGGGAATCCATCCCTCCCTGGAGCACAGCAGCCCAACAGCTCCTGGAATTGGTGCTGGGAGTTCCTGTGGCTCTTTGGAAAAGGCCAAAGTTTGGATTCCTTCAGCCTGGAGGGGGAAAAGACTCCAATAAAAAGGGACCTGCAATTCCAGGAAGGCTGCTCTGGGAAAAACATTTCCAGGGGAATACACTCAGCAGGTGGTTTATGTACAGGAACTCAGCAATTCCACAAGATACACACCAGGAAAAATGGGAATTCTACTCCAGAGGTGCTTCCAGCAGGGCTGTGGTGGCTCCAGGAGGGGGTGACAGCAACACCCAGTGACTCCCTCAGGTGCAGGAGGTGCAATTCTGGCTGTACAATAGGAACTAAGTGAAGATCTGCTGGATCCTAGGGAAAACTGCTGGGAGAGGGGCAAGGACCCCACTAAAGCTATTTCAGACAGAATGGGACAGGAGCAGCCCCAAGTCACCGCAGGGCTGCCCCACAGAAGCATTTCCAGCACTGTCCAAGAGCCAGGGGTGAGCCCGGCAGCCAGGGAAGCTGCAGGAGGGACAGAGGGACGGAGCAGGACAGCAGGGACAGGGACAGGCCCAGCAGTCAGAGCTCCTCAGCTTCCTGGGGCTCCCAGCCACTTCCAGTCCTCGCGGCCTCACTGAGGCCGGACCACGCGAGTTCCTCAGAACTGTGGGGACGCAGGGACACGGGGGTGACCCGTCCTGGGGACACTGCAGCAGCCAGCCACCACGGCAGCACACGCATCCCTGCGGCCCTGCTCTGCTGGGGACACTTAGGTGCCCTTGGGAGGGGTCCACTTCAGGCAGCTGGGATCCATGGTCTTGTTGCTGTTGGACCTCTTGGCCTCCTTGGCGATCCACTCATCGATCAGGTCCTGGGGAGAGCAGGGAGGGCAGCTCAGCATCGGGGGGGTCCTGGTGGGGAATCAGGGATCCTGGGACAGTGCCATGCAGGGGAGGGGGCTCAGCCATTAATGCCTCAAAGGGACGGCAAAGGATCGGCACAGGAACAGCACAGGAACGGCAGAGTTACACCAAAACAAGGCCAAAACAGCACCAGAGTAACACCAAAGCAACACCAGAGTACCAGCAGAGAAACACCAAAATAACAGCAGAGTTATACCAAAACAAGGCCAAAACAGCACCAGAGTAACACCAAAGCAACACCAGAGTAACACCAAAATATCAGCAGAGTTACACCAAAACAAGACCAAAACAAGACCAGAGTAACAGCAGAGTTACACCAAAACAAGACCAAATATCAGCACAGTAACAGCACAGTAACACCAAAGTTACCCCAAAAGAACAATTCCTCCTCCATGCAGCTTTCCAGAAGCCCTTCAATCGCGCTCCAAAGGGCCCCCCCAGGGAAGGGAGAAGGTTTGGGGTTCAAACCCCCCCACCCAGGGATGTGTCAGGGAGGGAACAGGCAGGAGCCATGCAGGGCTCCATCAGGAGGTCAGGGAGGTTTGGGTTGGGTTTTAGGGAAAAGTTCCTCATCCAGAGGGTGGTGGGCACTGGAACAGGGAATGGGCAGGGCCCCCAGGCTGCCAGAGCTCCAGGGGAGTTTGGATAGCCCTCCCAGGGATGCTCAGGGTGGGATTTTGGGGTGTCCTGCAGGGCTCATTCCTGCCCTGCTGAAGAATGAGGTCAGATTCCCACCTCCTGTTTTACTTGGAGATGAGAACGAGCAGGCTGGAGAAGCCAGGGAAGCCCTGACTCCAGCAAGGAAAAGGAGGAGAACCCAAGGAGCCCTGATTCCAGCAAGGGAAAGGAGGAGAACCCAAGGAGCCCTGGTTCCAGCAAGGGAAGGAAGAATGGAGAACCCATGGAAGCCCTGATTCCAGCAAGGAGATGGAGGAATGGAGAATCCATGGAAGCCCTGATTCCAGCAAGGAGATGGAGGAATGGAGAATCCATGGAAGCCCTGATTCCAGCAAGGAGATGGAGGAATGGAGAATCCATGGAAGCCCTGATTCCAGCAAGG
>NW_024517984.1:771541-793532 GCF_017590135.1 Pyrgilauda ruficollis
CAAAACAGCACCAGAGTAACACCAAAGCAACACCAGAGTAACAGCAGAGTTACACCAAAACAAGGCCAAAACAGCACCAGAGTAACACCAAAGCAACACCAGAGTACCAGCAGAGAAACACCAAAACAAGGCCAAAACAGCACCAGAGTAACACCAAAACAGCACCAGAGTAACACCAAAGCAACACCAGAGTACCAGCAGAGAAACACCAAAATAACAGCAGAGTTATACCAAAACAAGACAAAAACAGCACCAGAGTAACACCAAAGCAACACCAGAGTAACACCAAAATAACAGCAGAGTAACACCAAAACAAGACCAAAACAGCACCAGAGTAACAGAAGAGTAACACCAAAACAAGACCAAAGCAACACCAGAGTAACACCAAAACAAGACCAAATATCAGCACAGTAACAGCACAGTAACACCAAAGTTACCCCAAAAGAACAATTCCTCCTCCATGCAGCTTTCCAGAAGCCCTTCAATCGAGCTCCAAAGGGCCCCCCCAGGGAAGGGAGAAGGTTTGGGGTTCAAACCCCCCCACCCAGGGATGTGTCAGGGAGGGAACAGGCAGGAGCCATGCAGGGCTCCATCAGGAGGTCAGGGAGGTTTGGGTTGGGTTTTAGGGAAAAGTTCCTCATCCAGAGGGTGGTGGGCACTGGAACAGGGAATGGGCAGGGCCCCCAGGCTGCCAGAGCTCCAGGGGAGTTTGGATAGCCCTCCCAGGGATGCTCAGGGTGGGATTTTGGGGTGGCCTGCAGGGCTCATTCCTGCCCTGCTGAAGAATGAGGTCAGATTCCCACCTCCTGTTTTACTTGGAGATGAGAACGAGCAGGCTGGAGAAGCCAGGGAAGCCCTGACTCCAGCAAGGAAAAGGAGGAGAACCCAAGGAGCCCTGGTTCCAGCAAGGGAAGGAAGAATGGAGAATCCAATGGAAGCCCTGATTCCAGCAAGGAGATGGAGGAATGGAGAATCCATGGAAGCCCTGATTCCAGTAAGGGAAAGTAGATTCCAGCAAGGGAAGGAGGAGGCGAAGGGAGGTGCCCCAGGAAGGCCCAGGCTCACCTGTCTCTTGAGGACCAGGTGTTTGCCCTTCCAGTACTTGAGCATCTGCAGGGCCTGCAGGGTGCTCACGATGTCCACGGGGTTCACAGCAGTCTCCTGGCTGATCTCTGCAATCAGAGCCCACCCAGAGCCTCTGACACAGCCCCAGACCCTGGCCCAGCAGCAGCTCGGTGGAATTCCCTCAGGAATGTGGGACTGAGCAGGCACAGCCGGGATGGCAGGGTTTGGGGGTGCTGGGTTTGGGATCTGTAACAAATCCCTGAGAGAAGGTGCAATCCTGCTTTGGCAGGGTACCTCATATCCCCAGGAAACTCCACGTCCTCCCAGGTGCCACCAACAGAGAAATGCCATCAAAAAAAGGCCAAATATTCAAATATTGGCCGCTGGAGCCATTTTTTTTCATTAAAATAAACATTCTAATACACAGCTGGATGAAGTTTTTTGCTCACCTCTGCTGGGTGAGACACAGAGGGAGCTGCAGGAGCAGCAGCAAAACTGCAGGAACAGCCAGGCTGCAGCAGCCCCTCTGGGAGCAGGGCCAGCAGGGCCACCTGGGCTGTCTGCAGGAACACCTGGGCTGCCTGCAGGAACACCTGTGTGCCTGCAGGGCCACCTGGGTACCTGCAGGGCCACCTGGGTGCCTGCAGGGCCACCTGGGTACCTGCAGGAACACCTGGGCTGCCTGCAGGGCCAGCAGGTCCCACTCACCTTGTTCTTCTTGCCATCCACCTCGAAGACAGAGATGGAGCCCTTGCGGTAGATCTCGTCCCCCGGGGGATGCTTCCAGACACACTTGGCCTGGGACAGGGACAGAATTGGGGCTGTCACCGCTGGCCTGGGGACAGCAGCTGCTGCAGGGTGACAGGGAGCTGCAGTCTGGCCTGCCACTGCAACCCAGCCCCGCCAGCGTGGCGTCAGGCACTGCCATGTGCACGGGCTGAGCCTGGCTGGGCCATTCCCTGCAGGAATACACAGCAGCATTCCCGGCAGGAAGGAGCTCTCCCTGGTCCCACAGCAGCATTCCCAGCAGGACTGAGCTCTCCCTGGTCCCACACCAGCATTCCCAGCAGGACTGATCTCTCCCTGACCTCACACCAGCATTCCCAGCAGGACTGAGCTGTTCCCTGACCCCACACCAGCATTCCCAGCAGGACTGAGCTGTTCCCTGACCCCACACCAGCATTCCCAGCGGAACTGAGCTGTTCCCTGGTCCCACAGCAGCCCCCCATCAGGACTGAGCCCTCCCTGACCCCCCAGCAGCATTCCCAGTGGGAATGAGCCATTCCCTGACCCCCCAGCAGGCCAGCCCCAGCCCTCACCATGTGCCTGCGCAGGATGGTCTGGCTCTTCATGTACTTGAGGCAGAACTCGCACATGTAGAGGCGCCCGAGGCGCGCGTACTCCTCGGGGTAGGGCGAGTGGTACCACGTGTCCAGCTCGTAGCGCCCGAACGCGATGGTCTTGATCATGTTGCTGCCCTCGGTGATCTGCCCCTGCAGCCTCAGCTTCTCCTGCCCCCGGGGGGAAAGCAGGGTTAGCCAAAAAGTGAACTCAAAGCAGCAGGAGGGGAATTGGGATTTGTTTTCCTGGAGGAAATCTGTTTTAAGTTTACTGAATTCGTCTCTCGTTAAATTCCTACAGCTCCTCCCTGCTCCTTTCCTGATCCCAGGGACAGGACACGAGTGCTGTGAGAGCAGCTGAGGGAGCTGGGGGTGTTTATCCTGGAGAAAAGGATCAGGGGAGATCTGCTGGCCTCCATAACCCCAACAGGAGGGTGCAGCCAGGGCAGGGCCAGGCTCTGCTCCCAGGGAACAACAGGACAGGAGGACACGGCGCCAGGCTGTGCCAGGGCAGCTGTGCCAGGCTGCACATGAGGAGGCATTTCTTCCCAGAAAGAGGGATTGGGAATTGGAAGGGGCTGCCCAGGGAAGTGTCACTGTCCCTGGAGGTGGACGTGGCACTTGGTGACAAGGTGGTGTCAGGTCACGGGTGGCACTCGATGATCTCAGAGGCTTTTCCAGCCCAGTCCATCCTGTGGCTCCGTGACACAGCCCAGGGCTCTGCCCCAGGCACCCCAACTGTCCCAGGAAAGCATCAAAGGATCTTTTGATCCCTCTCTGGAATGGGATGTGGCTTTGGGAAGCTCCTCAGGAGCCTCAGCAACACCAGCCCATGAGCTCAGTCACAGGCTGAGGTGGCTTTTGTTGTCACCAGCCCTCAGCAGGGAGGCTGAAGCTGCCACTGTCCCCTGGGAGCACCCCTGGAATGTCACCACACATTCCTGAGCGCAGAGCTCAGCTCCAGCACTCACCCCCAGCCCGGCTGGCTCCCCGTGCAGCCTGCCAGGCCCCAGAGCTGTGCCTGGGGCAGGGTCTCACCAGGTCCTCGGAGGCGCGGGCCTGGGCCCTGCGGAACAGCTCCAGGTCGTACTCGCTGGTCAGGTTCTCCAGGAGAGGCTCCCTGGTGTTGCCATAGGTCTGCCTGTGCTCCTGCAAAACCACAGGACAGCAACTTTGGCTGCTGAGCTGCTGCATCCTGCAGATTTTCTAGCTGGGAGTGCTGCAGGATGACTGGGAGAGCCAAACTGCATCCCAGGGGGAGTGAAAGGATGGAATTCCTGCTTTTACCATGTATTTCTCCTTCTGCTCCTTGCTGAGCCCCGAGTTCCTCTTCTTCCTGAGCTCAGCCACCTTCTCTTTGTAGCGCAGCTGCCTCTCTGTGGGGGCCTGAAAGAAACCCCAGGTGGGGCCTTGAGAGGCTCCAGCCCCTCCAAACCTCCCCCTTCCCTGCCCACCCCAAAGAATTCCACCCTGGCTGCCATTCCACGAGGTCTGAACCAGATCCTCTGCTAATCACAGGGCACTGCAGCTGCAGCACAGGAATGCAAAGCAGGAAATTTTCCTTCCCACCACAGGACAGGGTGAGCTCCCCACGGAATGCTCCGTGCTGGGGAACAGCTCCCAGCTGACTCAGGGACTGGGAAATGTCATTCCCCTGCTCTGGCTCTCTGCTGGTTACTCAGAGGGAAATTGCAGTTTACAGCTCTGCAGGAATTCCCTGGTCCAGCACATCCAAACTCAGGGAAAGGATCATCCTGAGAACACAGCTCTGCTCTCCCTGCCTGCTCCAACCTCACTGAGGGGATCCAGGGAATTCCCCCTCTGGAATGGCAGCTGGGCAGGGTCAGGACTGCCCCAGCAGCTCCTCAGGATGTGGGAAGGGAGCCCAGGCCCCCAGCCCTGCGCTGGGAGCTGGGAGCTGGGGCTGTGCCCCTCACCTGGTGCCTGGTGGCGTGCCTGTTGTTGTCATCCTGCCTGTGGGCCAACATCCGCTCCTCAATCTGCTTGTCCCGGCTCTGTGCTCGCACCTGGGGGCCAAAATTCACCTGTCAGGGCTGCAGCCACCTCCTGTCACCCCCCGCCCCTCCAGGTGTGACACACAAATGCTGCTGCCTCACAGGCAAGCACAGCAGCACGAGGGTGTGAACTGTTTGCTGCTCACAGATCACAAGGATCAACATTTCACCCTAAAAATCCCAAAGGAGGAGAAATCAAAGGCAAAACCATGCACGTTTACCTTGCACTCATCTGCTGAGAGGTTGTGGTAGAGAGGGCACCCCGAGATGGAGAAGTGGCGCTCGTGCTTCCCGGTCAGGTGTCCTGCAAGGGGTCAGGAAAACAACAAAGCTTGTGACAAATGATCCCAAAGAGATGGAGGAAGTCTCCCACATGGGCAGATCCCTCACAGGATCACTGACAGGGGATAGGAGGAGGAAACTTCCTGGTTTAAAAAGGAAGGAAAACCTTTCTGACACTAAGCCAAAGCAGCCAGGGATGGCAGTGCAATAATTTGGCATTGAAATCTTGTTTCTGGCAAAAACCAGTGCCCTGCCCACAAACCTGAGACTTCTCCTCCCACACCTGTGCTCACCCTCCTATCTGGTCCCTCATCCTGTCACCCTCCAAAACAGAAAACACCTCCAGGAACAACATCCCTGTATTTATGCTTCACATCCCTTCTCCAGACCTGCTCCTTGGCATTCCTGACCCTGATTCCTGCCCGTTTTCAGGAGTGACACCAACCAAAGCAGCAATCTCCTGACCCTGATTCCCTGCCCATTTTCAGGAGTGACACCAACCAAAGCAGCAATCTCCTGACCCTGATTCCTGCCCATTTCCAGGAGTGAAACAGACCAAAGCAGCAATCTCCTGACCCTGATTCCTGCCCATTTCCAGGACTGACACCAACCAAAGCATCAATCTCCTGCCCTTGATTCCTGCCTGTTTTCAGGATTGCTGCTTTGGTTGGTGTCAATCTCCTGACCCTGATTCCTGCCAGTTTTCAGGATTGCTGCTCTGGTCGGTGTCAATCTCCTGACCCTGATTCCCTGTCCATTTTCAGGATTGCTGCTTTGGTCGGTGTCAATCTCCTGCCCCTGATTCCTGCCCGTTTCCAGGACTGACACCGACCAAAGCATCAACATCCTGACCCTGATTCCCTGCCCATTTCCAGGAGTGAGACAGACCAAAGCATCAATCTCCTGCCCCTGATTCCTGCCCGTTTCCAGGACTGACAGAGACCAAAGCAGCAATCTCCTGCCCCTGATTCCTGCCCGTTTCCAGGACTGACACCGACCAAAGCAGCAGCCCTGGAGCAGCGCTGCCGAGGCACGGCCTTACCCAGGGAGTTGCAGCCAGGAGTGGGACACTTCATGTTGAAGTTGTAGCTCTCGTGGAAGCGGCGGCGCTTGGGCCGGTGGGAGAGGTCGCTGCCCGAGTCCTTCATGGACATGTCCTTGGCCAGGCTCTCGTCGTGGGACACGTTGGGGCTGGAGATGTCGATGTCGGACTCCGAGGACGGCGCGTTCCCCGTGGGGGTGCGGGGCGGGGACTCGTCGTGGTCCGCTGCGTTTTTGGTGTCTGGGGAGGGGCAGAGGGGACACAGCTGAGGGGAGAGCCTGCTGGCTGCGGGTCACCCTCCGCGTGGAGTACACCGGCTCGTCCGGCCCGAACGCCGGCGGGTTCCGCACCGGGCTGGAGTCTGCTCCGGGGGAACGCAGCGTTACACCGGGGACACCGCGGGGACACCATGGGGACACCGCAGGGACACCACGGGGACACCGTGGGGACCACGGTCACACCATGGGGACACCGCGGGGACACCATGGTCACACCGCGGGAACCACAGGGACACCGCGGGGACACCACGGGAGCCACGGTCACACCATGGGGACACTACAATCACACCACAGGAATCATAGGAACACCACAGTCACACTGTGGGGACACCATGAGGACACCCCAGGAACCATGGGGACACCCCAGGAACCATGAGGACACCCCGGTCACACCACAGGGACACCCCAGTCACACCACGGGGACACCCCAGGAACCATGAGGACACCCCAGTCACACCATGGGGACACCCCAGTCACACCATGGGGACACCCCAGTCACCATGAGGACACCCTGGTCACACCACGGGGACCCCCCAGTCACACCACAGCACCCACAGGTCCCCCTGCCCCACGCTGACCGACGCCCCGTGCCTCTGTCCTGCCCATGCCACCATGCCCTGGCCTTGCCTGATAAAACCTCAGCACACTTGGAGCAATCTGGAGTGCCACCAGCTTTCCCCAGGTTTAACAACTTAATTAACCCGTAATTAGCGCCCAGCTCCCATCTGGAGAAGCAAAGATCCCTCAGTTTAGATAAGAACCCATAACCCCTGGGAACAGCAGGATTGCCTGTGCTGTGGAGCTGCACCTGGGACTCTGTGTGGGGCTGCAAGAGCCTTTGCCCAGTTTGAGGAAGATCCGTGCCCTGGTTTAAGGAGGAGCCTTGCCCCAGTTTAAGGAAGAGCCTGGCTCTGGTTTAAGGAAAGACTTCCCCTGGTTTGAGGAAGAGCCTGGCTCTGGTTTAAGGAAAGACTTCCCCTGGTTTGAGGAAGAGCCTTGCCCTGGTTTAAAGAGGAGCCTTGCCCTGGTTTAAGGAGCAGCCTTTCCCCAATTTAAGGAGCCTTTCCCTGGTTTAAGGAGAAGCTTTTCTCCGGTTCAAAGAAGAGCCTTTCCCTGGTTTAAGGAAAAGCCTTTCCTCAGTTTGAGGAGGAGCCTTTCCCTTAAAGAAGAACCTTTCCCCAGTTTAAGCAGGAGCCCTTCCCCTGGTTTAAAGAAGAACCTTTCCCTGGCTTAAAGAGGAGTCTTTCCCCGGTTAAGAAGAACCTTCCCCTGGTTTAAAGAGGAGCCTTTCCCCGGTTAAAGAACCTTTCCCTGGTTTAAAGAGGAGCCTTTCCCTGGTTTAAGGGGGAGCCTTTCCCTGGTTTAAGGAAGAACTTTTCCCCAGTTAAAGAACCTTTCCCTGGTTTAAAGAGGAGCCTTTCCCCGGTTAAAGAAGAACCTCTCCCCGGTTAAAGAAGAACCTCTCCCTGGTTTAAAGAAGAACCTCTCCCGGTGAAAGAAGAACCTGCCCCTCCCCGGTGAAAGAAGAGCCCCTCCCGGTTTGCGGAGCAGCCCTGCGTACCCTGGGAGCTCTGGCTGAGGCGGGCGGAGGAGCGGGTGACGCGGGCGGAGCGCCGGGAGGTGCCGTCGCTCTCGGAGCTGTCCGTGTGCTCGGGGTCCGTGGAGAAGTCCGAGTCCTCCGTGCCGTCCGAGCTGCTGCCCGCGTTCCTCTGCAACACACACCGCACGTCAGCACCGGGGCTAAAACCCGCGATAAGTGAGTGAATCTTTGGCATTGCCCACGGCCTCCCAGCCGCTTCAGCTGCAGGTGAAGGTTTATGTGCTTTATGTCAAACCAAGGACTCTTTTTTCTCTTTCTTTTTGTGTCTGCTGCTCTGCCAGTGAGGAGTTTCCAAAGCAAACCAGGCCAGGTGATCCCTCATGGCCAAAGGGGCATTCCCAGCACAGGGTGTCATTCCCAGGATACAAACTGCAGGAATTAGCAGAATTATCCCAAAGTGGGGCACCAATCTGGAAGGGGGTCTGGCATCAGGCAGCGATTGCGATTTTTTCTCCTTTCCCTTTCCGTCACCACCGTAATTAAACACTATTACATTATTTCACTTCATTTCTCATCATTAAACCGCTCACACTCCAACCTAAACCCTTTAATTTTGTTCCCTCCCCATTCCAGGCTTGTGCCTAATTTCCAGGTGCGCTTGAAGGGTAACACGGTGAGGGGACACCGGGGGTCTGGGGGTGGCGGCAGGTGCCGGTGGGGGTGCGCGCCTCGCGCCGCTGGCGGGAGCGCGGCCCCCGCGCCGCTTTGTTTTGCACCCAGCGGAGCCGCGCGGGCCGCAGCCAATCACAGCGCGCGTGGGCGGGGCCGAAAGGGAGGGCCACCAATGGCAGCTCGAGGATAAAAAAGGCGGGCCCCCACCGCGCGTGATGGACAGCGAACGGCAGCCAATCAGCGCGAGGCTTGCTCCCACGGCAACGCCAACCTGGGGGGGCCGCGGCGCGGTGGGGGAAGGGAGAAACAAGGCTCGCGCGGGGAGGTGACCGTTGGGGGTGGAGATGGACAGCAGCAGTAGCCAATCAGCGGCCAGCCCGGCATGCAGACCCGCCCAATAGACGGCCAGATCTCCGAGGGCGTGTCCAATCGGAAACGGCAAGGGGCGGGCCCCGCTGCCGGCGCGGGGGAGGGGAAATGGTAGCCGTTGGGGTGATGAGTGACAGGCACAGCGGCCAATCAGCGCGCGGCCTGCTAGTGCTCCAGCCAATCAGAGAGCGCGGGAGGCGGGCGCTGGGGGCTCAAGGCCGCTATTTTCCCCCCAGTTTTGGAGCCGGGAGAAGGAGCGGAGGGGCTGGGGAAGGGTAGAAAGCAGCGGCCCGAGCCCGCCGGTCTCCCCGCTGGCCGCCTCCCCCGTTTCCCGGCCGCACTCACCTTCCTGCGCTGCATCCTGGGCGGGGGCAGCGAGCTTGCCTGGTCCCCGGCGCCCGCGGCCCGCGAAGCGGCGGTAGCCGCCGCGGTGTTGCTGCTGGCGGACTCCGTGGTGACAGCCGTGTCCCCCGCTCTGCGGCACGTCTGCTCCTGCGGCGCCAGCCCCGCTCCCGCCGCCGCCAGCCGCCGTTCCCTGCTCGGTCCCTCACGCTTCCGCCGGGACGCGGCCCACACCCCCGTCACGTGACCGCGCGCCATCTTGGAGCCGGGCAGGCGCTGCCGGCCCTGAAGCCGCCCGCCGCCATCTTTGATCGGGGCAGCGGGCGCCGGGCGGGGGCGGCTGCGGCGGCCGCCATCTTTGATAAGGGCACGAGGCCGGCGGGGCGAGGCGCGCCCGGTGCCGAGGCCGCCGTGTTGGGTGAGGGCAGCGCCGAGCCCAGGCGGGGGAGCTTCCAGAGCTCCCTTGTGGTGTGAAGCCTCGAGAATTGCAGCACCGGCAGCTCCTCCGTGCAGCCTGCGGGAAGCAGTGCCCTGGAGGTGGAGTGTGTGGCCCGGGGGTTCCCGTAGGGATGAGAGGAACTGTGAAGGACAAAGTGTCATGGCGGCCACAGTGCTTTCCTGACTCGCTGCTCCCCGGCCCCGACGAGCCCGGGAGCCTCCCAGAGGCGCGGCTCGGAGCAAAGGGAGCGACTAAAAGGGGCCTCGGGAGGGGCGGAACCGATCCCAGCCGGCACCCGGCACCGCCGGGCCCGGGCCGGCGGAAGGACCCCGAAAGCCCCGCTCGGTGTCGCACAGAGTAGGCGGAGCCTCTTCCCAAGATCACCAATCAGAGCCCGTTCCTTTACCCCGCCCCCTCAGCGCAGCCAATCGCCGCTCTCCACATCGGGTGGCGCGCCTGCGCGCGCCGTGCATCGCGAAGGCCCCTAAGTCTGGGGTGCCCTCGGTACTGCCTGCACCGCCCCGCACACCCCCGGTCCCATCGTGGCCGAACCGCGGAGGCCACAGCCTCGTGGAGGATTCGGAGATCGCGGCGTGCAATCCCCGTCCTGCTCCGCGCTGTTCCCGGCTCGCCTCGCCCGCATTTCCCCCCGCGGCGGGTCCGGCAGCGCGCGGGGCGGCGCGGGGCGGGGCGAACGCGGCGGGGCCGATGAGGCCGCCCGGGGCGCCGCGGGATGTGGCGCTGGAGGTGCCGCCCGCGCTGAGCGGCCCCGCCGCCACCATGGGAGCGAGCGCGGCCGCGGGGCTGCCCGAGCGCCTCCGCCTGCCCGTCTGCTTCCTCGGCGTGTTCGCCTGCTACTTCTACTATGGCATCCTGCAGGAGAGCATGTGAGGGACACCGGGACACCGGGGCGGAGCGGGGCCGGGACACGGCGGGACCGGGGCTTGGAGCCGCGGGAGCACGGAGTACCGGGGCTGGGGGGACGCGGGGACACCGGCGCGGGGCGCGGGGGCACACCCGGGGCTGGGAGCGGGGACCGGGGCGCGCCGCTCCTTCCCGTGCCACGGGCTCTCTGCCCGTGTCCGTCCCGGTGTCACCGGTGTCCGTCCCGGTGTCACCGGTGTCCGCGTGTCCCGCTGTCCGTCCCGCAGCACCCGCGGCCGCTACGGGGAGGGAGCGAAGCAGGAGAAGTTCAAGTACGCGCTGACGCTCGTGTTCATCCAGTGCGTGATCAACGCCGCCTTCGCCAAGCTCCGTAAGTGCGGAGCCCCGGCAGCCCCGGCAGCCCCGGGCCGGTCGTGGCGGGGCCGGGGCCGCTCCTGAGCCGTCCCGGTCCCTGTCCCGCAGTGATCCGCCTGACGGACGCGGCGCGGCCGGACCGCACGCGGGGCTGGCTGTACGGGGCCTGCTCGCTGTCCTACCTGGGCGCCATGGTGTCCAGCAACGCCGCCCTGCAGTTCGTCAGCTACCCCACCCAGGTGACACTGAGGGGTCCCTGGCTGTGACCCCGACCCTGCCATTTCCTGGGGTCACTCTCATGTCCCGGTCCCTGCCGGGGGTGAGGGAGGGCTCTGAGAAGGGACAGAGCTCCCCAGAGGTGGTGGCAGTGTCACCGGGCAGGGAGCTGGGGTCCCTCCCTGAGGAGGGGGCTGAGCTCTGCCTGTGGGGTCTCGGCTGCCCTGGGGAGTTTGGGGGTCTCATTCTTGGGGGTCTCATTCTTGGGGTCTCACTCTGGGGTGGGGATCATTAACGCCCCTCTTCCCTTCCCAGGTCCTGGGCAAGTCCTGCAAACCCATCCCAGGTAAGAGAATCGCCCAGTTTTGGGGGGTTTGATGCTCCTGGGGTGATTTTTTAGTGGTTTAATTCCCGTGGGTGGATTTAGGGCAGTTCCTGACCTCTCTTTTCCCAGAGATGCTGCTGGGGATGATTTTTTAGTGGTTTAATTCCCGTGGGTGGATTTAGGGCAGTTCCTGACCTCTCTTTTCCCAGTAGTGCTCCTGGGGGTGACTTTTTGGGGATTGAATTCCTGTGGGTGGATTTAGGGCAGTTCCTGACCTCTCTTTTCCCAATGATGTTCCTGGGGATGACTTTTTAGGGATGTAATTCCCCTGGGTGGATTTTGGGGCAGTTCCTGACCTCCCTTTTCCCAATGATGTTCCTGGGGTGATCTTTTAGTGATGTAATTCCCCTGGGTGGATTTTGGGGCAGTTTCTGACCTCCCTTTTCCCAGTGATGCTGCTGGGGGTGACCCTGCTGCGGAAGAGGTACCCCCCAGCCAAGTACCTGTGCGTGCTGCTCATCGTGGCGGGGGTGGCCCTGTTCCTCTACAAGCCCAAAAAGGGGACAGGGGACACCGAGCACATCTTTGGCTACGGGGAGCTGCTCCTGGTGAGTGCTGGGACCTGGGAGGAGCCCCACGGCACTCAGGTGGGATTTATTTCTGGAAGAAATCCTGGGAGTTACTCCTGGAAGAAATCCTGGGATTCTGGTGGGATTTACTCCTCATCTGGGATAAATTCCAGGGTTTCAGGGGGGATTTGCACCGGGGATAAATTCCAGAGTTTCAGGGGGTTTTTACTCCTGAGAGTGGGATTTACTCCTGGGAGAAACCCTCAGGTGGGATTTACTCTCGCCTGGGGTAAATTCCAAGGTTTGAGGTGGGATTTACACCTGGGATACATCCCAGGCTCCCAGGTGGGATTTACACCTGGCATAAACCCTTGGGTCCCGGTGGGATTCACACCTGGGATATATCCCAGGTTCCCAGGTGGGATTTACCCCAGGACAAACCCGGGCTCCCAGGTGGGATTTACACCTGGCATAAACCCTTGGGTCCCGGTGGGATTCACACCTGGGATACATCCCAGGGTCTCAGGTGGGATTTACACCTGGGATAAACCCAGGCTCCCAGGTGGGATTTACCCCAGGATACACCCGGGCTCCCAGGCGGGATTCACCCCAGGACAAACCCGGGCTCCCAGGTGGGATTTACCCCAGGGCAAACCCAGGGTCTCAGGTGGGATTTACACCTGGGATAAACCCGGGCTCCCAGGTGGGATTTACCCCCGGACACACCCGGGCTCCCAGGTGGGATTTACCCCCGGACACACCCGGGCTCCCAGGTGGGATTTACCCCCGGACACACCCGGGCTCCCAGGTGGGATTTACCCCCGGACACACCCGGGCTCCCAGGTGGGATTTACCCCCGGACACACCCGGGCTCCCAGGTGGGATTTACCCCCGGACACACCCGGGCTCCCAGGTGGGATTTACCCCCGGACACACCCGGGCTCCCAGGTGGGATTTACCCCCGGACACACCCGGGCTCCCAGGTGGGATTTACCCCCGGACACACCCGGGCTCCCAGGTGGGATTTACCCCCGGACACACCCGGGCTCCCAGGTGGGATTTACCCCCGGACACACCCGGGCTCCCAGGTGGGATTTACCCCCGGACACACCCGGGCTCCCAGGTGGGATTTACCCCCGGACACACCCGGGCTCCCAGGTGGGATTTACCCCCGGACACACCCGGGCTCCCAGGTGGGATTTACCCCCGGACACACCCGGGCTCCCAGGTGTGCTGAGAGGAGCCCCCTGTGCCTGCAGCCCCCCTGACAATCCCTGTGGGTCCCTGCTGTGAAAGGGGGGATTGCTGTTTCCCCTGGGGAGAAGGAGCGGGGCCTGACGGTGTCCCCGTCCCTGCTGTGAAAGGGCGGATTGCCGTTTCCCCTGGGGAGAAGGAGCGGGGCCTGATGGTGTCCCCGTCTGTCTGTCTGTCTGTCTGTGTGTCTGTGGGTGCCCAGCTGCTGTCGCTGACCCTGGACGGGCTCACGGGGGTGTCCCAGGACCACATGAGGGCTCACTACCAGACGGGCTCCAACCACATGATGCTCAACGTCAACCTCTGGTCCACGCTCTTCCTGGGGGCAGGTGAGGAGCCAGGGCTGGATCCGGGCCCTGCCCTGGCCTGGAGCCCTCTGGGGCTTGGTTCTGTTGGGGATTTTTGGGTTTTTGCTCCTGGCCCAGCCCTGCCCCTCCCTGGGCTCTCCTTCTGCTCCAGCTGGGAGCACAGACTGGAGCCCAGGAGGGCTGGGAGCTGGCACTGGAGCAGCTTTAAGATCCCTCCCAGCCCAACCATTCCAAGATTAGCACTCCTGATTAATTGCTGGGGACTGTTCTGTTGGAATTTGATCCTACTTAATGATTTTTCTTTCACTAATTAACCAGGAGAGCGATTGCTTCTGCTGCTGGTGTTTCCTGCAGGAGTTTGTGGGGTTCACTGCCTGGTTTGGGGGTTCTGAGCCCAGCCTGCCCCCACGAGGGTGGGGATCCCCATCCAGGCTGCTCCTGGCTGTTTTCCAGGGATCCTGTTCACGGGGGAGCTCTGGGAGTTCCTGAGTTTCACAGAGCGTTATCCCAGCATCATCTCCAACATCCTCCTCTTCGGCCTCACCAGCGCCCTGGGCCAGGTCAGGGCTCAGGGACAGGATTTGGGCTGGGCTTTGCTTCCCTGGGAGGGGCTGGGCTGGAATTCCCAGGGAATCTGTGGCTGCCCCATCCCTGGCAGGTCCCAGCCAGGCTGGAGCACCCTGGGACAGGGGAAGGTGTCCCTGGATGAGCTCCAAGGCCCCTCCAGCCCATCCCAGGATGCCACAAACCCACTTTAACCCAGGAAAAAGCAGGATTTGAAGGGAGATCCTTTGGGATTTCCCCCTGGCTGCCTGTCCTGGCAGTGCCAGTGACAGGGGCTGTGTTCTGGCGGGGCAGAGTTTCATCTTCATGACCGTGGTGTACTTCGGGCCCCTGACCTGCTCCATCATCACCACCACCCGCAAGTTCTTCACCATCCTGGCCTCCGTGGTGCTCTTTGCCAACCCCATCAGCCCCATGCAGTGGGTGGGCACCGTCCTGGTGTTCCTGGGTGAGTCTGGGGGCAAAATCCCCGGGATCCCTGCCCTGGGAGCTCCTCAAACCCACGGGAGCCTCTCCCGGTGGATCCACTCGGTCCCTTCCCCCCAGCGCATTCCATGAATTTGGGGATGTTCAGCTGGTTTTTTCCCAAAATTCCCATCTCCCTGCTGGTTTGAAGAACTCAAACTCGTGTTTTGTGTCCTGCCAGGCCTTGGGCTCGATGCCAAATTCGGGAAGGGGGTGAAGAAGACGTCGCATTGAGGTTGATCCCGCAGTTGGAATGAACTTTTAATTTATTGTCTTGTACCTCAGAATCTGGTGTGGAACTGGACTCAGGACAGGGAATCAGAAGGAAGCCGTGTGGAATTTATTTTTGGGTTGAGTTTGGTTTGGTTTTTTAATTCTGAATGGTCTCTAAAATGTAATCCTTTAGTTTGAGGTGTAATTTTGCTTTTTTTGTGTAATCAGAGCTGCCCCCTGAGCCGAGCAGCAGCAGCAGATCCTTGCCTTAACAGGAAAACACAAATCCTTCCTATCTTTATTAAAGAAAACCAGACAATGGCCGCTTCTTCGGGACTTTTTTTGGGGATTTGGCTGACGTGGGGGGGCCCAGCTCTGCTCTCCAGGGAGGGAGAGGAATGATCCCAGTCCTTTGGGGTGATCCTGGGATTAAAGCCTTGTTGGAGGCACCCCCTTCCAGCTGTGGGGTTTTCCAGAGGATCAGAGCAACCCTTTGGATTTTCTCCCACTGGGATGTGTCAGCAGAAAAATCTGAAAGTGCCTCAGGAAATGAGAATTCCCCAAATTCGGGGCAGCTCCTCTGCCATCCCCTGGGATGGCCCAGCAGGAATTCCCAGAGCAGCTCTCTGGGGCTCCTGACCCCTCCTGAAGAGCCTTGGGGGTGTTCCTGCCTGGATCCAGCTCTCCCTTGGAATAAACCCCCAAGGAACAGGGTGGGATTCAAGGAATTTCCATCCTCTGCTGCCTTTCCTTCTCCGAGGTGCTTTGGGAGAGGGACGATTCTGTTCCGTGGGTTTTGGGCTCTGCTCCTTTTTCCCATCCCAAGGCAGGGCTTGGACTGGGGGGAGACGTCAGGGAACTCCTCCCAGGGATGCACAAAGTGCTGCCAGGGAAGGGCAAAAGGGATTTTAATTCCTGCTGCCAAGGCCTGTTGGGTTTATTGCTGGCAGGAAGTGACCGAGGGTCCCTGGGAGGTGTCCCAGGGTGGGACTGGGTGGGATTTAAGGTCCCTTCCAGCCCCAACCATTCCATGATTCCCAATAAGTGCACCTGGAGGCAGCTCAGAATTCTCTGAGCTTCACCTGCCCCAGCTCAGTCCCAGCTTGGACCAGACCTTCTCCAGCTCATGGGATGCAAATCCAGGTAAATCAAAGATTTTGGGGTTTTTTTCAGCCCTGGGAGCTCCCTCTGCCTGTGCAGCTTTGGGATCAGGAGCTCTTTCCCAGCAGGGATTCTGGGGCAGGAGTGAGGCTCTGGAACGTTCCAGGGCTGGCCTGGCTGGGCAGGACATTCCCGCAGGGAATTCCCGGGCAGGAGCAGGATTTGGGGATTTGTTGGGTGCCTCGGACAGGTGCAGATGGCTCGGGCCGAGCTGAGCAGCTCTGAACCGATCCCAGTTTTCCTCCCTCCCGCCTTTTGTTGGCTTCAGATCCCGATTTCAGCCACTCCGGCCTCAGTTACCGGCAGGGGGAACTCTGCTTTAACCATTCCCAACCAACACCGGGAGAAGCCAAACAAAATCCCAGCAAAAAGCGGCTCCTGTGCCACCCCTGCTCGAGCCGTGCTGCTGGAGCCAAGCCCAGCTGCAAATCCACCTTTTGTCCCGTTTTCCCCCAATTTTTTCGTTGTGTTTAATCCTTCCCGGCCACCAGCAGAGCCCCCTGGAGCCGGGCTGGGAGCTGAAATCCTGCCCTGCTCCTCCTGGCCTGGGGAACATTCCCGGGGGGAAATCCCCGCTGGAATTCTCCCGGGAAGCTCCGTCCGGGGCAGGGGATCAGGACGGGGCCGGGAAGGGGAGGTGGGATGGAGGAGCTGAGCCCGGCTCCCGCAGGGGGAATTTGGCAGCTCCGCTCCCTCTCCTTTCATCCCCGCTGCTCCTCCTGCAGCTCCAGCAGCTCCAGCAGCAGATGGCTCAAAAAAAGAAAAAACAAACAAAAAACAACAACCAAACCCAAATGATTGGAGAGGGGACTGAAATTTTGGATATTTTGTAGGGATGGAGATAATCCTGTAAGTGATGATTTTCTGGTCACGGGAGAGTAAAGGTGGATAAGGAATTGTTGTCATTCCCTTGGGATCTTGGTGTTCCTTTGAATACCTCGAGGAGGTTTTGGGGACAGCAAGAAAAGGTTTCCAGGCTGGTGAATGATTTGATGATTTAATGATTTGCTTCCCTGCAGGTTTGGTTTAATTGTCCCCACATCGAATCAAATATTGGGATTTTCCCCTCATAAAGTCCCAGTTTGGAGCCCCCAGCAGGGACCTGGAGGCAGCCCCGGGGCAGGAGCAGAGACCTCTCCCCGTGGCCAGCAGAAAACTCTGCTCCAAATATCCCAAACCCTGAATATTCCAAGGCAATAAACCCCTCGTTTGTTAATTTGTTTGTGCTGAGCGTGGCTGGGAAAACAAAATCCTGGAACGGTTTGGGCTGGGAGGGAGCTGTGCTGGAAGCTGTGCTCCTGTTTGAGGGGAAAAGCTGAATTTGGGGGACTTGGGGACAACGCTCTGGGCTCCCCCACCCCTCAGGTGCCGGGGTGTGGGGAGGGGGAAACAATTCCACAGCAGGATCAGGTTTTAATGAGAGAGGGATCAAAAGCAGCCAGGAAAACAAGAGCAGCCTCATCAGGAGCCGCTGCTAACGAGCACCAAAGCCCGCTCAGGGCTGGGGGAGCTGCTCGCTCACCGTTGTCAATTTAAAGGCTGAGTTCCTCCTCTCCTCCAAAATCAGCTTTGATGCCTCTCCAACCCAGGTAAAAATAGCAACCCAGCAGATTCCCTGCGACTGAAACCTCCAGGGCAGCGTTTGTTTTAAGCGGTGTTTGTTTTCTCCCAAACAAAAGTGGCTTTTAATCATAGCAGCAAGGACTGAGGGAAGGTTTCTGGAGGTGTTTGGGAGGCAGGGAAGGAAGTCTGGGTGGGAAATGTTCAGAGCAGGGAACTGGGAATGGTTGGAGAGGGAACTGTCCCTGCAGAGCAGCAGGAATTCCCTGATGGAAGGGCTGCTCCCGGTGGGTTTGCACTGAATTTAGGGCTGTGCTGACTGTCACGGTTTGGGATCAGCATGCCAGAGTGGGTTTGGGTTGGAAGGACCCCAAAGCTCATCCAGTTCCATCCAGGGCCACCTCCCACCGTCCCAGGGGGATCCAAGCCCTGTCCAGCTTGGCTGGGACACTCCCAAGGGTCCAGGGACAGCCACAGCTGCTCTGGGAATTCCATCCCAGCCCCTCCCAGGGAAGGAAAATCCCCCTGAAGGAAAACCCTGCGACCCTCTGGGTTCCTGCCTCCAACCTGGCAGGAGCCAATTCCCCCACCTTTTTCACACGTACATAAAAGCCATCAATATTTGATGCATTTCTGTAAGAGACACCGATATTTTATTTACACACGAAAATAACTGCTTAGCCCGTCTCCACCCGAGGAGCTGCTGGAGGTGGGGACGTTTCCCTTCCCTCCTGCCCCGTGGATTCACAGCGAAGGGAAGCTGGCCCTGCTGGGCTCAGCCTCCCGCTCAGGTTTTGCTGTTCCACTGTGAATCCCACCCGGAGGAGAAGGGCTGCAGCAAGTACAAAATTAAAAAATACAGAACCCGAGGCTCTCCATTCCCCTCGCCGGGAGGATGCTCAGCCCTCCACGGTTCAGGGATCGCAGGATCCAGCAGCTCTGGCTGTCCCCAGCCCCCGAGCGTCCCCTGGGGCGCGCTGAGGTGACAGAGCCGGGGCTGCTGTGACAGGAGAAACCTCCCGAGGGGCTGGGGGGAGCAGGAGATCTGCGAGGGATGGAAACACCCCGGCACCAGCGGGAGAGAACGGCTCCTTAATTGGCTGTAACCAAAAAATGACCGTTTCACAACGAAACCATGGGAACCTGCGGTAGCCACGTTATGGAACGATTTAAATCGCACACAAAGCGAGCGTCTCCCCAGAGCTGGCCCTGGCAGTCGGTGGCACAGCGTTCCTGGTGCTCTCCAGATGGGAAATGGGCTCCACAGGTGCCCCTGGCACGGGCAGAGGGGACAGCACCCCGCGCTGGCTCCGCGAGCACAAATTAAAGCCTCATTAAGTCTCCCCCGTGATTGAGCTGGGCTTTGCTTGCAGCGGGTTTGTTTGGGTCCGCAACAGAGCTGGCGAATCCAGGAAATAATGAAATAACTGCGTTTTCATCCTCTCCTGATAGGGGAGTTTAATTAGTGCTGCATTTTCAATAGCTCTGATCCCGCCGTGCCGCAGATCCTTCCTGGATAAGGGGATAATGATTGGAATCCTGTCCTGCAGCCCCGCGCTGGAGGCAGGGCTGCTCCGTTTCATCACGGCGGAGAAACGCTGGCAGCTCTCCGCAGCTCAGCCTCTCCCTAATTACATTTCTGGAGTTTTAGTAAATTGAAAGGGAAAACGCAGGAACAAAATAATTGAACCCGAAGAGGAAGTGAATATTAAAAAGCAGCAGCTAGTTAAAATTCTTGCACGCAGCTCCTGTCAGAGCCGTCGGTTTAATCAGCTTCCCGTGGAAATCAAAGGGAGAGGGTGACACCTCCAGACCTGGGGGTACGGCAGCATTTGGTGTCCCTTGTCACAGGGAAATGCCACCTGCCTGCTGCCATCCAGGTGGGAATTGTCCCCAGAGCCGGGAATTCAGAGCTCTCTCTTCACACACACCAAAATCACCACCTCAATATCCAAGGTTCAAGCAGCTGGGATTGTTTATTTATCGCAGAATCGTGTCCCAGACACGAAGAAGTGACAATAATTCTCTTCTGCCAGCCACCAAGGGGGACAGAGCTGAGCCTAAATAACTTCAGCTAAGGGAGGAGAGGTGAAACCCCACCTCCACTTCCACAGGTGCCCAATTTAATTTTTCACTTCCTGGGAACAAGAGGATTTTGATCAGGAGAACCTGAAAAGGAACTTGACTTCCCCACTGCAGAGTGACACTTGGCCAGTGCTGGATTAAAGGAGAATTTCTGTTTGCTCTGCTTACAGAGAGGCTGCCGGGGAGGAGGGGGGGATCTCTTTGTTGGCTGTAAAACTGCTGCTGCAATTTCCTCTGCTACTTCAGCTCTGAGAGGAGAAACACGTCGCTAAAAATCCGCAGCTTAGGTGGGAACATAGAACGGGAATGGGAGAGGGATGAAAGGCGGTTTCCAGGAGAAGCGTGTGGCCAGCGCGGGAATGCAAACACCAGCCCCGCACCTCGCAGAGCCATTTCTTCATCAGCACGGCATCACCTGCTGCTCTGTCACCACGGGCAGCACTCGGGGACACGAAGGAATGCAGCAGCACACGAGGGTTGCTCAGAGGAGGATTCGCTTGCCAGGAAAACCTGGGACACTGCGGAGAACATTCCCAATAATCCAGCAGCCAGCCGTGGGTGGACGTGGCAGCCCCCGGCCTGGAGCAGCACTTCTCACCTGGGAGAAGGAGAGAGATGACAAAAATATTTTGCATTTCCCATTTCAATAAGCGTGGCTGCGCTGTGGAACCTGGGTAGTTCTGTTCTTGGGGTGCTTTGTGTGTGTGGTGGAATTAATTCACCCCGAGGCTGGAAGTGAGGAGGGGAAGGCTGCTCTGGATAAGCTTCTCTAGAAACCTTCAGGTAATTAAGGACTGGTAACAACGACATCTTTGCTTCACTGGTTACAAACCACTACAAAGTAGCAGAGAAGAGCCATACCAACAAATTAATTGCTTGCTGTGCTTAAAATGTAGAAATAAGTTTAAAAGTTTTGTATCAGCGTGGGTGTGGAGCAACTTTGCCAGCCACACACGAGCCTGGGCCAAGAAGAGAGCAAGGCCTGACTCGATAACGGTGAAAAACGGGTGGAGTCTTATTTCTCACAATGTTTTTGGAGGATTTTGGTAACACTTCCTCACAGAGCTGTGAGGGGAAACAGCACCTGCCATTGCCCCAGGCAGCCAGGCCCTCATGGAGCCCAGAGGGAAGGAGAGATGGTTCCTGCCATTCCCTCGGGCAGGCGTCCCCTCATGGAGCCCTGAGGGAAGGGGGAGATGGTTCCCGCCATTCCCTCAGGCAGGCGTCCCCTCATGGAGCTGTGAGGGAAGGAGAGATGGTTCCCATTCCCTCAGGCAGGTGTTCCTTCATGGAGCTGTGAGGGAAGGAGAGATGGTTCCCATTCCCTCAGGCAGGTGTCCCCTCATGGAGCTGTGAGGGAAGGAGATGGTTGCCGCCATTCACTCGGGCAGGTGTCCTGTCATGGAGACCTGAGGGAAAGGGGAGATGGCACCCACCATTCCCTCAGGCAGGTGTCCCCTCACGGAGCCGAGAGGGAAGGAGAGATGGTTCCCGCCATTCCCTCGGGCAGGCGTCCCCTCATGGAGCCCTGAGGGAAGGGGGAGATGGCTTCCGCCATTCCCTCGGGCAGGTGTCCCCTCATGGAGCCGTGAGAGAAGGGGCAATGGTTCCTGCCATTCCCTCGGGCAGGCGTCCCCTCATGGAGCCCTGAGGGAAGGGGGAGATGGTTCCCGCCATTCCCTCAGGCAGGTGTCCCCTCACGGAGCTGTGAGGGAAGGAGAGATGGTTCCCGCCATTTCCTCTGGCAGGTGTCCCCTCATGGAGCCGTGAGGGAAGGAGAGATGGCTCCCATTCCCTCAGGCAGGTGTCCCGTTATGGAGCCGTGAGGGAAGATGGTTCCCGCCATTCCCTCAGGCAGGTGTCCCCTCATGGAGCCGTGAGGGAAGGAGAGATGGTTCCCATTTCCTCAGGCAGGTGTCCCCTCATGGAGCCGTGAGGGAAGGAGAGATGGCTCCCATTCCCTCAGGCAGGTGTCCCGTTATGGAGCCGTGAGGGAAGATGGTTCCCGCCATTCCCTCAGGCAGGTGTCCCCTCATGGGGCCGTGAGGGAAGAGGGTTCCCGCCATTCCCTCAGGCAGGTGTCCCCTCACGGAGCCGGGAGGAAAAGGGCGATGGCACGCCCAGAAACCTTCGGAGGGACGGGGGAAAGGCGGTGCCGCCTGCGAGGGCCGTGTGGGGCAGGGCTCTGTGGCGGACATGAGGGCAGCGAGAGCGCCGCCCGCGCCGACCCCGCGGCGGAACGGCACTGCGACAGCAGCAGCCGGCGCCGCACGGGAACAGCGGGTCTGGCGAGGCACAGGGCGCACGCTGCGCGGCGCTGCCACACGAGCATTCACCAGCGGGCAGCAGAGGGGCAGGGCCGCCGGGGCACGCCTGCCACAAAGTGATCCCCGTGTGAGAGCAGGACGGACGGGACCGGCCACAAAGAGGGACGCCGGCACTGCGCATGCGCAGGAGCCGGCCCGGCCGCGCGTGCTCACGGAGGGGGGAGCGGTCTCGCGCGACGGGCGCACGGCTATAAAAGGCGGTGGGCGTGGCCGGCGGCGTCAGTCTCGCAGTGCGCGTGCGCGGCCGTGAGGGCAGCTCTGGGCACCGCCATATCCCGGCCCCCCCCCCCCCCCCCCCCCCGGCACCGCGCGCGCGCGCCC
>NW_024517984.1:793552-793877 GCF_017590135.1 Pyrgilauda ruficollis
CCCCCCATATCCCGGCCCCCCCCCCCCTCGCCGCCCCGGCACCGCGCGCATGCGCCCTGAGCTGCTGCGGGCACCTGCGCAATAGTGATCCCCGGGTCGCGCTCGGCGGAGACCGGCCCGGGAGGACATGCTGCCAAATAGTGATCCCTGACTGCTGGTGGTCTCCTGAGGGGGCTGCGGGGTCCGGGGCCGTCCCCACACACCGCACCTGCCCGGGCACCGCTCCCCGCCTCCCTCCGGCCTCCCAGCAGCGCCGCACCGCCGGCGGGGCCGCTCCTCGGGCCGCGAGGTGAGAGCGGAGGGGAAGGAGTTGTGAGGGGGGGGG
>NW_024517984.1:794322-831435 GCF_017590135.1 Pyrgilauda ruficollis
GCCTGAGGGACGAGTGGGGTGGGGGGGCGGGGGGCGGCGGAGAAAAGTTGGGGAAAAACCTGGAGCGGGGATTCCTGGAGATGGCCAGGCTGGGGGACAGGGGCTGTGGGGTGCCCGGAGCCGGCTGAGGGAGCACGAGTGGGAAGCAGCGGAGCGGGCCGGAGTGCGAGCGCCGGGATGAGGAGCAGCAGCATCAGGCGGTGCGGGGTGACAGGTTGTGGCCTGTGGCAACGGGAGCCCGTTCCCGAGGCAGGAGCCGAGCTGGGCTCGCTGGGAATGGGAGCCGGGATCGCGGCCGTGCTCCCCGGGCGAGTGTCGGGCCTGTGGTGCTGTTTGGAGGAAATGGTGCATCATCCTGCAGTGTGGAAAGGGAAATAATTCCCTTTCCCGGGGAGCTGGGGCCGTCCTGGAGCGCTGCTGCTGCCAAGGATCGTCCGCATTCCTGGTGTTCCAAAGGGAAAACAGAGCGCCTGGAGTGGGAGCTGGAATTGTCTGGGTCTGACAGGAGTTCTTGGAGAGGCAGGAAGATCTCAGGTGTGATGAGATCTGCTGTCAGCTCGCTCTAACTCAGCATGGCTGAATGTGTTTGTGTTGTGGTTCTAGAGCATTGTCCTGACATAAGGAAAAGAAACACTCTTCCCTCATTTCCTCTTTTTTTCACTTTGCCTTTGGAGTTCTAAGTGGTGGATTGTTGTGAAGCCCTGTGAGAGTTTGAAGAATGACACTTATTTATACTTTATACAACAGAACTCTAAACCCTGAATTATTTCAGTAAAACATCCACCTGATTTCTCTTTCAGTGACATTTTCCAACCAGCTGCCCACAACGACGTGGTGTCATTTTTTCCCTTGTTTTGTTGCATCCTGAAGAAAAAACAGATGGGTTTTTTGTCCCTTTTTGTTACTTTGTTATGGGTGGGATTGAGCTCAGGACAGCCCGGCAGCAGAGTGCTCGGAGGGTGTCATCCTGTCCCTCCATCAGCAGGGGACAGTGGCACAGGACTGTGCCCATCAAATGGAAACTGCTGCCACATTTCACAGCCTCATTCTCTGGAGTGGAGTTCCTGTTGTAAAGCTACCCCTTTTCTCCCCAAAATCCCGGAGATTTGGGCACAAACACAGGTCAGGGAGGGGGATTAAAGTGAGGCATCACTGCCAGCCCAGCCCACAGTGAAGTGGTTAAAAACCCATGGTGTTTGTGCCATCCTTACTCCAGTTTCGTGCTGCTTTCCTGTGGAGGAGGCTGCGGTGCTGAATGTTAAACCAGTTAACTGGGCAGCTCCTGGCCCAGTTTGCACCGGGGTTAATCTGGGAGTGTCCTGAGCCTCTCCTGGGCAGGGACTGCGGGCCGAGCGTGTTCCCGGTGGGATTGTTGTGATGGGCACGTCCCAGCCTTGCTCCTGGCAGTGCCCAGCACTTCTCTGCAGGGTTTGCTGCCCACCTGGGAACTGGGATCATCCCAGTGCCAGGGTGATCCCTGCGGGGTTTGCTGCCCACCTGGGAATAGGGAACCACCCTAATGCCAGGGTGATCCCTGTGGGGTTTGTTGCCCACCTGGGAATTGGGAATCACCCCAATGCCAGGGTGATCCCTGTGGGGTTTGCTGCCCATCTCGGATTTGGGAATCACCCCAGTGCCAGGGTGATCCCTGCAGGGTTTGCTGCCCATCTCGGATTTGGGAATCACCCCAGTGCCAGGGTGATCCCTGTGGGGTTTGCTGCTCACTCCTGCCCACCTGGAACCCAGAACCATCCCAGTGCCAGGGTGATCCCTGCAGGGAGTGCTGCTGCTCCCCGAGCTGGTGCTGTGCTGGGGGAGCTCCATGCTGGGAATTCCAGGGAATTCTGTGGGATCCCTGCTCCCAGCTGGGTCTGCTGCACGGCTGGAGGGTTATGTAAGATCTCTCTGGTTCCTCAGCCTCGCTCTGCTGGGCTTTGCTGCTCGGCACAGAGAGGAAACACGGCAGAAACCTGTCGGAAAATGGAGAAAGCCCAAAATAAACAAACAGGAACGGCCAAATCCCTTTCAGTGAGAGAGCTGCTCCTTCACTCTCAGTCCGGGAGCTGCTGCTGGGAGTCTGTGCTTGGGGTTGGGAGCCCTGGAATGAAAACGTGTGGCCGAGTCCAGAAACACCTGATGGGGCAGGAAGCTGCTCTGGGGTGAGGTGTTTGTACCCCCGAGGAGGCAGAGGAGCTGCTGGTGCTCAGAAACTGATCTGGAAACAGACTGGGTTCTTTTTGTTGTTGTTTTTGTGTTTTTAATGTCCCTTCAGTGCTTGCTGTGGGAGGAAGTTGAGTGGAAATTGAGTGTTGAGCTCTTCTCTCTGGTGAGCAGGGACAGGACCCGAGGGCTGTGTCAGGAGGGATTTGGGGTGGATTTTAGGGATTTAGGGTGGATTTTAGGGAAAAGCTCTTCCCCCAGAGGGGTGGTGAGGCACTGGAACGGCTCCCCAGGGAATGGACACATTCCCAAGGCTGCCCTGGGATGGGATTTTGGGATGTCCTGTGCAGGGCCAGGAGCTGTGGGTGATCCCTGTGGGTTTTGCTGTTCCAGGAGAGGTTCTAGAAGTCTCTGTGCTGCTGTGCACAGCTGAGGAGGAGGAGAAGGAGCAGGGATGAGCTGGAACTGGGGGAGCTGGCGTTGTTTTGGGGTTTTCCCTCCACGTTTTTCGGGCTGGGAAGGCACCAAAGCACCGACTGTGGTCAGTGCCTGGGGAATTCTGGGGAACTCCTGGGTGTCCTGGAGGGAATTCTCTGGCTGCAGGCAGGGCTTGCACTGCTGTGATCCGAGGTGTCGCTGGCCTCATGGCTCCAGGGAATTTTAGACATCTGTGGAGTTTATAAAGTTTATTTTTAGGCATCTGTAGAGTTCATAAAGTCAGGATCATGGCAGGGATTAAACATTCCCATCTGGAAGGTGCTGGTTTGGTCATGGATGCAGCAGAACCCGAGAGGATCTGCTGATTTTAGAGAAAATAGGGCTGAAATTTTCATATTGAGAACTCGGTTCAGCTTTTCTCAACCTGTGTTACAGATCCTCCTGGGAAGGTTCTGGTTTAGGATTTAAAACTGGCTTTAGGCACAAGTACAAGGTTTAAATTGTGCATTTGAGGCTGGGTCTGGTGTCACACTCGGGCTGTGAATTAAACACAGCAGTGCTGGGGCTTTGAAAATTGATCCAACTTGTGATAACAGAAATAATTTTCCAGCAGCAGAGAATGGCCTTGTGCACACCTGGGACAGAATTAAACACAGCAGAAGTCCAGAGGTTAATCTGAAAATGGGCTAATTTTAGATATTAGGGGTCCTGTAAGGTCAGTAACGTTGGTGAAAATACTCTGGAGTGCTCAGGGTATAAACATTGAATTTGATGGCATTCAGGGACATTTTGGATCGTGTCATGCAGAGGCTTTTCACCAGGTGAAATCCCTGCCTGGGATTTCCTGGAGGGGACAGCCCCCGGGGTGGCACCGGCCTGGCAGGGCCAGCAGAGCTCTGCCCTTTCATTCCCTGCCCTTTTCCCATTTCCCGTTCCAAAGCCAACCTTCTGCTGTCCTTCCCGAGCCTTTGAAGGGTGCAGGGAGTGAAGGAGCTTTTCCTGCCTCATCCCTTGTTTTCCTGCTCCGTGATCCCGTCCTGCTCCCTCTCCCTTTGATGCTTTGCTGGCCCCAGGAGCAGCCACTCAGCCTTTGAACCCCTCAATTAAAAATCTCCTTCCTTCCCAGTCTCCCCTGAATTCCCTTTCCGTGAATAAACCTGGCTGGAAGTGGAAATTCCCGGGAATTTCTGCTGCGTTTCTTAGGAAGGAGTCGGTTTATCCTGAGAGGCAGAAAATGACCGATTTTTGGGACAAAAGTCCAGTGATTCTGGAGTCTGTTCTGGGATTCTGTGTTGGGTTTCTGTGCCCACCTGTGGCAGGTGAGGGCTCAGGGATCTCCATGCTGAAGGCAGAGCTGAGCTGTGGAGCCGGGAGGGGATTTTGGCAGGACAGGGTGACAAGGGAACATTTCCTGTGCTTCCCCAGGTGCTCTGGCTCTGCCCTCGGATCGAATGTCTCCATCTGGAAGTGCTTGGGAATGGGGTGAGAATCGCTCTGCTCTGAGCTGTGATTTTAACTCTGGCTCGAGCCAGGAGTTTGTTATTTATAGCCAAGGAGTAGCAAACTCTCACTGTACACAGGGGGCCATAAAATAATATTTTCTGTTTTGTTTCCTGTGTTTTGATATTTCTGCCTGTGCCTGACGTGTGCCCCTGCCTCTCCTGAGCCGTGATATCTGAATTATTTCCCAAACATTTCCCTCAAACCTCTGTGCCTGCCGTGCTTTTCCATCCAGCTCCAGTGCAGAGGTGCCAGCACTGCTGGGGAGGTGACACCTGGTGACATCTGGAGTGTCCTGAGCAGGCAAACCCAGCCAATGGAGAATTCCCTGTCAGGGAGCAGACCTGGTTGTGGCTGGAGGTTTCATTCCCACCTTCTGGCCAGGGATGTGTGGAGGGGCCATGGAACTGCTGTTTCAGGGGACTCCAAAGTTATTTTAATTTGGTTTTATGTCTTCTTTTAATCCATCCTTTTAACTCTTCTTAAATAGAACTTTTCTTTTCAGAGATCAGAACACCTTGCGTGGCAACGAGTAAAAAGGTGTTAATTACAAACTAAACCACTGGAATTTACTGCAATTTTAACAACAAAATCCAGTTTCATGGCCCGCTCTCATGGTTTATTTATTCATTCCCTGCATTTCCTCCTGCTGAAGCCTTTCCATCCCTGACCATCTTGTAGCTCAGCGTGCAGACAGGTGGCCAATCCCAAAAACCCTGCCTGCCTTCCCTGGCTGCTGCTCCTGCTGGAGGAATCATGACCCCGTTGTGTGTGAGGTGCTGCAGGACACAAAGCTGTGAGCAGAAGGCTCAGCCTGGGCTCTTCCCTCTGCCAAATCCTGGGCTCCAGGCTGGCCTTTGGGGTGCTTTGTGTTTGCTGGAAATGTTTCAATGAAACCTTCCAGTGTAACATCACATTTTGAGGGTGTTTAGTGGGAGAGAGAAATTTGTGTGCTGGGAGATTGAACTCCTCGAGTTTGGTTTGATTTGTCCTCAGTTCTGATGGTTTCTGTCCCTCTGTGCCCCCCAGGTGCAGCTGAGCCCCCATTTCTGTGCTGGTTTATTTTGGTGGTTCCTCTCTTTCTTTCCCCCAGGTGAATTCAGCCCCGTTCCCGTGCTGGTTGCTGATTCTGGTGTTCCTCTCTCCACCAGGTGAATTCAGCCCCATTCCCATGCTGGTTGCTGATTTTGGTGTTCCTCTCTCTTTCCCCCAGGTGAATTCAGCCCTGTTCCCGTGCTGGTTGCTGATTTCTGTGGTTCCCCCCAGGTGAATTGAGTCCCGTTCCCGTGCTGGTTGCTGATTCTGGTGTTCCTCTCTCTTTCCCCCAGGTGAATTCAGCCCCGTTCCCGTGCTGGTTGCTGATTCTGGTGTTCCTCTCTCCCCCAGGTGCAGCTGAGCTCCGTTTCCTGCCGCCTGTGCCCTGCCCGATTCCAAGCTGGCGATGTCCAGGGTGCCGAGTCCCCCCCCTCCGGCTGAGATGTCCAGCGGGCCCGTGGCCGAGAGCTGGTGCTACACACAGGTCAGCTGCCCTCCTGGGCTCCGGGGGGCTGCTGGGTGTGCAGGTACACACAGGGCATTTACACACTGCAGTTACACACAAGGAGTTACACACAGGGCATTTACACACTGCAGTTACACACAGGGAGTTACACACAGGGCATACACACACTGCATTTACACACAAGGGCTCCTGGGCTCCACAGGGAGTTACACACTGCAGTTACACACAGGTCAGCTGCCCTGGGCTGTGCTCCTGGGCTCTGGGGGGCTGTGAGGCCTGCTGGGTGTGCAGGTACTCACAGGCAGTTACACACAGGGCATTTACATGAGGGAGTTACACACTGAAGTTACACTCAGCAATCACACTCTGCAGTTACACACTCTAGTTACACACAGCAGTTGCACACAGAGCAATTACAGCAGTTCCACACAGGGCAGTTCCACCAGCCCCACACTGCAGTTGTCACACAGGAGCAGCCGATGCTCCCTGACCTTGCAGGAGCCCCTGGAGCCATTCCTGCAATTCCAGGTCCCCCACCCAGAGCTGGGGGGCTGCACTTTGTCCCTGTGGGATGGGCAGGGCTGACCCTAAAGCTCCTGTTCTCTCCATCCAGATCAAGGTGGTGAAGTTCTCCTACATGTGGACCATCAACAACTTCAGCTTCTGCCGTGAGGAGATGGGGGAGGTCATCAAGAGCTCGACCTTTTCCTCTGGAGCCAACGACAAACTCAAGTGGTGAGGCCCAGGGAGAGGGGTTCATCCCAGCTGGGTGGGCTTGGGGGCAGGGCAGTCCATGGAAACGTGGTTCTCCTGCACATGAAACCCCCCTGCCTCAGCAGTGTTTGCACACAACCCAATATTTACCCTCAAAACCGATTTCTGTGACGAGCCCAGGTGAGGCCGTGAGGGTGCACAGCCCATTTCACCCTCCCAGTTCCAGCCCCTCATGCTCCATGGGGTTCAAAAGTGAATTTTTCCTGCTGTGAATTCCCTTTCTGTGAGTGGCTGCATTTTGTGGCCATGGAGGACACAGGGATTGTGCCAATGTCCTCTCATTGCTTCTGCCCAGGAGCTGCTGCCTCTTCAGGGTGACCTCATTTGGGGCCTTTCCCTTTCCTCTAAACCTTCCTTATCTTCCCTGAGGCCTCAATCATTTCCAGTAACTGAGAGTGGACTTTGCTCAGAGCCTGTGTCTGCTCTGAGCCGTGTCCTGGTGCATCCATGGGCTCTGATTCCTGGTTCTATCCTGCTGCTGAGTGGTTCAGAATTTCTCTTTTCAGTACCACTGGTGGGAAAGCAGCCCCTGGATGAATTGTATCCATGGGATACAGTGTGAGTTCCCTCCTTTGGGTGGCAGAGCTGTGCTTTCCTTGGCCTGCCTTTGTTCCTGTCACCTTTGTCCCCTCTGCTCTCAGCCCTCCCTGGAACATCTGGATCTGTGGATTTGGTCCCTGTGTGTGGGAGCTGTTCATTATCTGTCTGCTTTTTGTTCTTGGTGGATTCTGTGTCATGTTTCAGGTCATGGAAGAGCCTCTTCCTGCCTTTTCTTCACACAGGAGGAGTTTTTCCTTTTAACCCTGATATTTTTTTTTTGTTGAAGAACCACCAGACTCCCAGAAATCCCTTGTTCCTTGCAGTTGCCTCCTGTGGCATTTTATCAACCATTTCTCTACATTTGTTGCACTTCCTCAAGCCCATTGCCTCCATTTTATTTATTTCCCTTTCCTTTTGTGAGGATTGGTATCCAGGGGGCTTCTCAGTGATTCCAGCCCTTCTCCCTGCTCTTTTCCCTAGGGATTTGGTGGGCTGCCCATAATTCCTGGGTGTTTTTCTCAGTGTGGGGGTGCAGCTGTACCCCAGCTCTGCTCCTTTCAGCCCCGGTGCTCCCCTGGGGCTCAGGGGTTGTTATCAGCCCTTGTTTGCTGTGCAGATGTGACAAGTGCCTTTCCTTTGGAGGCATCCCTGACCTGCTGACATTTCCAATCCCCCTTTTCCAGGTGTTTACGTGTGAACCCCAAGGGCCTGGACGAGGAGAGCAAGGATTACCTGTCCCTGTACCTGCTGCTGGTGAGCTGCCCCAAGAGCGAGGTCAGGGCCAAGTTCAAGTTCTCCATCCTCAACGCCAAGGGAGAGGAGACCAAGGCCATGGGTGAGTGAGACCCCTCTGGGGGAGGGAAACCCCTCCTGGGGTGGGTGAGACCCCTCCTGTGGAGAATGAGACCCCTCTGGGGGAGGGAAATCCCTCTGGGGTGGGCGAGACCCCTCGTGGGATGAGCTGGGCCAGGGTTTGGGGTTTGCTGTGCCCCTGGCCCGGGTTAAGCCAGGCCGATCCCGCAGAGAGCCAGCGCGCCTATCGCTTCGTGCAAGGCAAGGACTGGGGATTCAAGAAGTTCATCAGGAGAGATTTCCTGCTGGACGAGGCCAACGGGCTCCTGCCAGATGACAAACTGACCCTGTTCTGTGAGGTGAGCCCTGCTCCAGCCCCACAGAGCTGCCCCAGCCCCACAGAGCTCCCCAGTCCCACAGAACTCCCCCAGCCCCACAGAGCTCCCCAGCCCAGGCAGGGCTGGCCCTTCCCTCACCCCCCTCACGGGTCAGGATCACTGCTGGGTGTTCTGACCCTGGGGCTCTCTGCTCTGCCTGTGCCTTTTTCTCTGCCTGGTTCATCCCTCTGCTTCCTGCTCGGCTTTTCCCTGGAATGATGGTGGGAATTGGGCAGGTTTGAGGATCATTTCCTGGTACTTTGGTGTTCCCATCCCTCTGTTTGTGCTCCTTGATTTGGGGCTTGCTTGGGATAATCACAGCCTGGATCTGCACTGAGAACTGCCCTGCTCAATAAAAGAGAGCTTCTCTTTATTTCCTTCAATGTGTCTGCACAGCCAGCAAAGAGGAAAATGTGAGGAAAGGGGATTTTGCAGTAATCACCATTTTCTGGTCATTGTGTTTGTGTTTTTCTACAACGTCGTTATTATTTCACTTGTGCTATTCCAGGCAAAGATGCAGCCAGTTATTTCCAAACCCAGAGATTTAAGTTGAAAAACCTTAATGAGCAAATAGAAACTCTAATTTAGTGTCTTCAGAGCTTCTTCTGCCTCTCTCCCATTGTCTTTTTAACTGCAAACCCCCTCCTGGAGCTGTTTTTTTTTTTCTACCAGAAGAGAGCAGAACAAGTTGTTCTCTCCTTGCATCTCCTGCACTTTTTTTCTGGGAGTCTTTTCTTTTGCTGTGTTTTCTTTCAGGAATAAAAGAAGGGCTTCAAAGTCCTTTGACAGCTGGGATTTTTGGAGGGGTTTTGGTTTGTTTTTGGGTGGGTTTTTTTTTCAGGTTTTGGCCATCATAATCATACACACGTTTAAACGAACAAACATCTCAAGGATGTTTGATCAGCAGCAGAAATTCCTAGGGATGGAGGGAGCCCTTCCTTGAGCACAAAATGGGAGGAGAAAGGAGAGTCTGGCATGGCAGGAACAAATCCTTACCTAGTTTGGCATCCAAGGCTGGGATCCTTTTCCTTTTCCTTTTCCTTCCTGCTTCCCTTCTCCTTTCCCACCCTGTGGAGCTTCCCTGGCTGTCCTTGCTCTCCCTTGGCCACTGGTCGTGACCAGAACTGGAATTTACCTTGGGCTGGACAGCAAATCCAGGGAATGGCCTCACCTCTGCTTGCCCTCCATCACTCCTGATTGCAGCAGGGCACAGTTAATCACTGAGCTTTGCTAATTGGCCTCTGCTTTAACCACGGGGCTGGTGCTGCACAGGCTCCCAACGAGGAGGAGATTCCTCACCTTGGAGCAGGGATTGGGAATTGCCTCCTCCAGATGTCCCTCGCTGTCTGGCATAAGCTGGGCTTTGCTGAACTCAGTCTGGAGTGGGGTTTAATTGTGCTGTGGAATATTTAGCTCTCCTGGAAGGGCACTGAGGGGTCAGCCACTGCCCTGTGGGGTCTGTGCTGGGCTCTGGGAGCTCTGTGTGTCCCTCGTTTCCCCTGGAGTGGTGGCTGTTGCATTATTGATTGGGAAGGTTTCACAAGCATGGAAGGAGAAACTGGGTCAGGTGTGGTGTCTGGAAAAAATCAGGAAAGAGCAAAAATCCAGTTCCACTTCCTTCAGAAACCTCCTCATGGATTGCACGGACAGAGTGGGGCTGGGAGGGAAATCCAGTGGTGGGGTTTGGGATTTGGGATGGACACCCTGGTGCAGGGATCTCTGCAAAGGATCCTTTAAAAGTCAGAGTTTTTAACCCCTCGGTGCCTGAAGCGAGGGCTGCGGGTGAGCCCTGGGAGCAAAGGCTGCTGCAGGGCCAGGGCAGTGCGAGTGTCCCTGTCCCCAGGTGAGCGTGGTGCAGGACTCGGTGAACATCTCGGGCCAGAACACCATGAACATGGTCAAGGTGCCCGAGTGCCGCCTGGCCGACGAGCTGGGCGGGCTCTGGGAGAACTCGCGCTTCACCGACTGCTGCCTCTGCGTGGCCGGCCAGGAGTTCAAGGGCCACAAAGCCATCCTGGCAGGTGGGTGTGCCCCGCCTGCCCTCGGGGATGGGGAGGGCTTTGGGGTGGGGGGAGTGGTTTGGGAGGGATTGGTTTGGGATGGGAGGGAGTGGGGGGAATGGTTTGGGATGGGAGGGATTGGTTTGGGATGGAGGGAATGGTTTGGGATGGGAGGGATTGGTTTGGGGTGGAAGGGATTGGTTTGGGATGGGAGGGATTGGTTTGGGGTGGAAGGGATTGGTTTGGGATGGGAGGGATTGGTTTGGGATGGAGGGATTGGTTTGGGATGGGAGGGAGTGGTTTGGGATGGAGGGAATAGGGGGGAATGGTTTAGGATGGGGGAATGGGAGGGAATGGAAAGGTTTGGGATGGAGGGAATGGGGGAATGGGAGGGAACAGCTTGGGGTGAAGGAAATGGGGGGGAGTGGTGTGGGATGGAGGGATTGGTTTGGGATGGAGGCAGGGGAAGGAATGGTTTGGGATGGAGGGATTGGGGGTGTGGAGGGAATGGGGGAGGAGTAGTTTGGGATGGAGGGATTGGTTTGGGATGGAGGCAGGGGAAGGAATGGTTTGGGATGGAGGGAATGGGGGGGGATGAAGGGAGCTCAGAGCTCATCCGTGGCAGGGACACCTTCCAAAATCCCAGAGTGCTCCCAGCCCCATCCAGCCTGGCCTGGGACAGGGATTCAGGAGCAGGCACAGCTCCTCCGGGCAGTGCTGGGAGCTGGGCAGGTGCTGGCAGCAGCAGCCAGCCCTTGCCAGAGCATTCCCAGCGCGTCCCGTTCCCCCCGCAGCGCGCTCCCCGGTGTTCAGCGCCATGTTCGAGCACGAGATGGAGGAGAGCAAAAAGGTCAGAGCCAGGGGAGGGGCTCCCCAGCAGGGAAAGGTCCTGCTCAGGTGGTCCCTGGTGGGATCCTCCTCTCACACAGGGGCACCTCTGCTCCTGAAGGGAGCAGGGAAGGAGGGATCTGGGATCAGCTGTCCCTTTGTTCCCTGGGGAAGGAGGCTGGGGGGGCACAGGGAGAATGTGGGATACAGCTTGCAGTTATTTTTACTCCATCCATGTATTTTCTTTTCCCCCTTCCTTTCCCCCTTCCTTTCCCCTTCCTTTTTCCCCTTCTTTTTTTCCCCTTCTTTTTCCCCTTTCCTTTTCCCCTTTCCTTTTCCCTTTCCTTTTCCCCTTCCTTTCCCCCTTCCTTTCCCTCTCCTTTTCCCCATTTTTCCCCTTTCATTCTCAAGTTCAACTCCTTGTAACCGATTTCCCTGTGGCACTGAGGGGTTTTGGGGTAGCAGCAGCCCTGGAGCCCCTTGGCAGACCCCAAAAGGCTCCGTTTCCCCCTTGCAGAACCGGGTTGAGATCAACGACGTGGAGCCCGAGGTTTTCAAGGAAATGATGTGTTTCATTTACACTGGGAAGGCCCCAAACCTGGACAAGATGGCTGATGATCTGCTGGCAGCTGCTGACAAGGTAAACTCGGGGTTTATGGGTGCTGGGGAGCTGGAATGCCATGGGATTTCCTTTCCACAGTGCTCCCAGAGCCCTGGGATGGGCAATTGAGGCTTCCAGGGAAACCTGGAAACACCCCTGGACCAGCAGATTGACAGAGAAACACACCTGGAGCTGCACAGATCATCAGGGATTTCTGTCTCCACTGCTCATTTTTAAGTATTTTTGAAGCGTCCAGAGGACTCTGCTGCAGATCTTCCCATTAAACCATCAGGAATTTTTGCTCTACTGCTCATTTTTAAGGATTTTTTGGAGCTCCCAGAAGAGCCTGTTCAGCATGATCCGAGCTGGGCTGAGGAGACAATTACAGAGCAGACCCAGGGATGTTTTTCCATGTGGTTATTCCCAAATCCCCGGAGCAGTGCAGAGTCTGGACAAACAGTTCTCCTCCTGCCCTGCCTCCTGTCAGCCCTGAGGCTCTGGAAACCCAGGAGTGGGAAATGGTGTTGGTTTTCCTGCTGCAGTGCCAGTCCCTGCTGCTCCTGGGAGCTGCTGGAATTCCCTGGGGTTCTGCTGGAATTCCCTGGGGCTCTTCCCCATCCCTTTGCAGCCCCAGAGATGGGAGTGAGAGCTCTGTTAACCCCTGAAAATCCATCATTTACAACCCAAACTATTCCCTTTTTCTTCTTTTTTTTCCCCTTAGAAGTGACTCAGTGCTAGGGAAAGATCCAATCTGGAGCCTGAATCCTGGGATTTTCCCAGCTCCTGGAATCCTGGGGTTCTGCCCTGCTCCTGGAATCCTGGGGTTCTGCCCTGCTCCTGGAATCCTGGGATTTTCCCAGCTCCTGGAATCCTGGGGTTCTGCCCTGCTCCTGGGATTCTCCTGGGCTGGGGGCTTTGGGCTGGGGGTGCTTTGTGTCCCTGGGCTCCATCCCAGGCTGGGTCAGGGGGAAAAGCTCCATTCCAGCTGGGATTGAGGTGGGAATCCGAGCCAGGAGATTCCAGGAGTGGCCACACCCATCCCCACATTTATCCAGTATTCCAAGGTATTGACTGGAGGAGCAGCACTTAGGGCAGGGAGAGCTTTAATTCTGACTTTCCTGCCTTTTAACACAGCTTTGCTTTTCCCTTTGCAGCTCATTGTGTGTCTTAAAAACAGGAATAAAAAACTCCTCCATGAAAGCACATAAAGCATCCAGTATTTACCCCGGGGACTGAAGCAGCTCCCTCAGAGCTCTGCTGTCTCTTAGGAAAAAGCTGTAATTAGCCCAAAACCAACCAAAATTCAACTTCAGGAGCTCCCAGTGCAGGAGGCTGGGGGGAGCTGAGGTGGAATTAAAAAAAAAGGAAGAAGGGGAAATGTTGCTGCTGAGAGCCCACAGCGGCCACTCGGGGCCAACAATGTAATTAAAAATGAGTTATTTGTAGCAAAAATGAAACTAAAAAGTGGCTAGATGGAGGAGAATGTTCCATCTGCAGCAGGAGAGTGCCCAGCTTTATTTGTTACATTTCGAGGCTCTGACAGGCAATTATCCAAACTCATGGCTGGCCCCATAAACTGCTTTATTTATTGAGACAGATTAGCAAAGAAATTTGATTTGCCCTCTCAATTTGCCAGAGAAAACTCCGAGTGCTCTGCCTCTGTTATCAGCCAGGCTTCAGGGAAAATGGGGTTCATGAGCTGGAATTCTGCATTTAAATCCAATCTCCACAGGGGGAAATCTCAGTCACAACCCAAAATCAATTAGCCAATTAATCAATTTATAGTGATGGAGCTGATCCTTTGGCAAAGATCCCACAAATGGATCCCAGCTCAGGGCACAGAACATTCCAGGCTACACCCCCCTGAGGTGTTCCCTGCTGAAATTCCATGGTTTTATCCCAGGGTGCCCTGGAGAGGCTGAAGGTGATGTGTGAGGATGCTCTCTGCAGTACCAGGGGTAATTCCAGGTGTAATTCCATGTTTTTGTCCCAGTATGCCCTGGAGAGGCTGAAGGTGATGTGTGAGGATGCTCTCTGCAGTAACCTGTCCGTGGAGAACGCAGCTGAGATCCTGATCCTGGCTGACCTGCACAGCGCAGACCAGCTCAAAACCCAGGCTGTGGACTTCATTAATTAGTGAGTAATTGCTCCAGGATGGACAAACCCTCCCCTTTTCCCCTTTTCTTTTCCCCTTTCCCCCTTTTCCCCTTCCCTCTCTCACTGCTCACGCCAAACAAACCAAGGTTGGGTTCCCTCCCATCCCAAGATTCCAGGATTTGCTGTTAGCTGTTCCTTGGGAGCAGCAGGGCTCTCTCCTGCCCTGGCCCATGCAGGGAAGGTTCTCCTCTGTCATTTTTGAGTTCCCTCCCTGTGATCCGTGGTTTATCCAGCATTCCACTCGTGGAATTGCCCCAGTCCCAGGTCAGCCTTGTCCCCTGGGGTTGTCCAGAGTGGGAACAGCCTGGGAGCTGCTCTGGAGCTTCCTGGGATCACCAGAAGGTGCAGGCAGGGCAGGATCAGGGAGTTCTGATCCTGGAATTGTCCTGGCTGGGAGCAGCCTGGGATAGCAGGAGCCATCCCTGCCCATGGAGCTGGATGAGCTTTAAGGTCCTTCCACCCCAAAGCATTCCATGATTTGATGCTGAGGGATTGATTCCAGCTCTCATTCCAGCAGCAGATGGAAAATCCCTGCCAAGCTTTAATAAATGGAACATTTCTGTCACTCAGTGCAGTTCTTCCAGTGCTTTTTATATCGATTTAAAGCATTCCTGTGCCCAGAGCTGGCCTTGGGATGAGCTCTGTGTTCTGCCATCCCACCTGGAATCTGCTGCAGCTTTTCCTCCTGAGCTCCAAGCCTGGAATGGGGCCAAACCCCTCAGACACCTGAGAGAGCCCAGGAGGAGGAAGCCCCCGAGTTCCTCAGGGCCCTGGGAAGAGCCTGGAGGGCTGCTCCTGTTATCCTGGTCCCCAATCCCAGTTTGCGCCCGTGTGTGTTGCAGCCACGCCTCGGACGTGATGGAGACGTCGGGCTGGAAGTCCATGGTGGTGTCCCACCCCCACCTGGTGGCCGAGGCCTACCGCTCGCTGGCCTCGGCGCAGTGCCCGTTCCTGGGCCCGCCCCGCAAGCGGCTGAAGCAATCCTAAAGCCGCCCGCCCTCATCCCGAGCTTTTCTGGAAGCGGCCCCAGCTGCTGCTGCCGCTGCTGCCCAGCCCTTGACCACCGGGGAGCCGGCGAGGCCTGTGGAGCTTGGACTCTGTTGTTGGGGGGAAGAGGCTGCTCCGTGTGACATCCAGACTTTGTCCAACAGCACCGAGAAACTTTGGGAAAAGGGGGGAGGGTGGGCTCTGGGGCTGTTCCTGCGATTCCCTGTGTCTGTGTGTTCCCTTGCACCCGCCTGAGGCCCTCCAGGATCCGGCTGTTCCCCCGGGACCCCCGGCCCGGGGCTCTGTGTGTGTGGGATGCCTGGGGCAGAGGACTCTGCTCGCTTTGGAGGAGTGAAGGCAGAAGTTCCACCGAGGTTTTGGGGAGGAAACCTCCAGGAGTATTTATGGCAAACGTTCCGAAAGTCCTGGCGGCCGAGCTGAGCTGGACGTGCGTGTGCCCCGCTGCCCTCGGCCAGGAGATGAATTTGCTGTTTTAGCACTTGTGTGTCCACTGCAAACAGAAAAAATGGTTCAAAACCCCCTTTTTCTATGAAATGTCAGCTCGGAGCGCGAGGGGCGGTGAAGGCTGTGCTGGGAGAGGACTGCAGACCCCTCGAGCCGAGAGCAGCACCGACGGTTTCTGTTTTAAACATTGTGGGAAATGCTCTGGGCGTTTCCCCCTGCTTTATTTCCCCTTTCCTCCCTGTTTTTTTAACAAAAGAAAAAACCCAAAACCCCCCCAGGATGAATTTCACTCTTGCTGACGGCCGCGTGCGACGTCCCTGGGTTGCTCCGTGATTCTTACACTGTTTGTACCTGGTCTGGCTGTCTGGGGCCAGCCCTGTCCCTTTCTATTTAGTCACTTCTTACAGCAGAGATGTTTCAATAGCTGGGAACTCTTTTTGTTTTTCTTTTGGAAAATATAAATAATTCCTATTTTGTACCCGTTGGTTTCTCTGGCCTTTTCTTTTCGTTGGTGGTTTTTAATTCTGTTCCCTTTTTAAGCCTCCTCAGGTTCTCCTGACTCTGCCGTGTCCTGCTGGTGCCCTGAGCTTCCTGGAAGCCAGGGGAGGTTTTTTGGGAATGTTGCACAGGGAATTTCAATACAAATCTGTTGTTTCTCCTTGCAGGTGAGACCAAAATTCCAGATTTTTTTCATGATTCCTGCAGGATTGCAGCCCTGGGTCCTTCCCTTCGCCTGCACCTGGCGGGAGGTGAGGAGGGAGAGCAGGACAATCCCGATGGGATTCACGATGGCTGGGACGAGGGACAACACCCAGGAATGTTGGGATGAGCCCCAAATCCCCTGGGAAGGGAATGGGAGCAGTTCCAGAGGGATCTGAGCAGGGGATGGATCAGGGATCTCCTGTCCTGGATTTTCCATCCCTGGAGGAAGGAGAGTTCCTCTCCCTGGAGGTGTCCCTGGATGGGTTGAAGCTCCTTCCATCCATCCATGCCCAAGCATTCCGTGCTGTTATCCCGAGCCAATCCCGGGTTTTGGTGTCAGCTGGAGCCTCCCACAGCCGGGGGCAATTCCAGCCTCTCCCAATCCCTGATCCCTGATCCCCACTGGGCTGCTGCTGCAGGGCTGCCCAGGGCAGGGAGCAGGGCTGGGAATTCCACAGGCACAGGGAATATTTACAGACCAGCTTTCCAGAGCTGGGAATTCCACAGGCACAGGGAATATTTACAGACCAGCTTTCCAGAGATGGGAATTCCACAGGCAATATTTACCCATCAGCTTTCCAGAGCTGGGAATTCCACAGGCACAGGGAATATTTAACAACCAGCTTTCCAGGGCTGGGAATTCCACAGGGAATATTTACCCATCATCTTTCCAGAGCTGGGAATTCCACAGGCACAGGGAATATTTACCAATTTATTTACTTCAGAGGAGCCAGGCTGAGCCTGCACCTCGTGCTCCTGCTCTGAATTCCTGCTCCTCCCTTTGCTCAGGGATTAGGCAGGGACCTCTCATCCCCCTGGGCCATCTTTGATGTGCCTCCTTCTCCCTGTTCTCCCCTGGATCCCGGGAGCAGCTCCGGGGATCCCTGAATCCCCCAGGAATGGATCCCAGGATCCCTGGAACGGCTCCCTGGGTTCCTGAATCCCTGGAATGGATCCCTGAATCCCCCAGGAATGGATCCCAGGATCCCCCAGGAATGGATCCATCCCTGGAATGGATCCCTGAATCCCCCAGGAATGGATCCCAGGATCCCCCAGGAATGGATCCCTGGAACAGATCCGTGAATCCCCTCAGGAACAGCTCCCAGAATCCCTGGAATGGCTCCCTGGATCCCTGAATCCCCCAGGAATGGATCCCTCAGGAACAGCTCGCAGTATCCCTGGAATGGCTCCCTGGGTTCCTGAATCCCTGGAATGGATCCCTGAATCCCCCAGGAATGGATCCCAGGATCCCTGGAACGGCTCCCTGGGTTCCTGAATCCCTGGAATGGATCCCTGAATCCCCCAGGAATGGATCCCAGGATCCCCCAGGAATGGATCCCTGGAACAGATCCGTGAATCCCCTCAGGAACAGCTCCCAGAATCCCTGGAATGGCTCCCTGGATCCCTGAATCCCTCAGGAATGGATCCCTGGATCCCTCAGGAACAGCTCCCAGTATCCCTGGAATGGCTCCCTGGGTTCTTGACATGGATCCCTGGAATGGATCCTGGATCCCTGTCCTGTCCCTGCTCCCAGCTCCAGCCCCTCGGAGCATCCAGACCCGGACCCTTTTCCCTGTCCCTGTTTGTCCCTGTTTGTCCCTGTTTGTCCCTGCTTGTCCCTGTTTGTCCCTGGCTGTCCCAGGTGTTTTCTGCAGCATTTTCCTGGCTGTGGGAGCTCTCCCAGGAAAGGGAATGGAGCAAATTTTTGATTTAATTTCTTTTTTCTCAGTTTCTGAAGCTTTCTCCACTTCCTGGGATTTATTCTCTGAAATTCTCCCTCCGTTTTCCTTCCTCTCCATCCTGGTGTCCCAAATCCCCCCCTAGTTCCCAATGACTTTTTTTTTGGAGTAAATTTAATATGAAGACATTTAATTAGAGAGGGTTTGGTTGGGTTTATTTGTTCTTTCCTGACCTGCTGCCCACTTTGCTCCTTGGCTGCAGTTCCAGGCTCAGGCTGCAGGAAATTTGGCAATCCCAGATCCTTGGGTGTGTTTGATTTAAATTTAATTGAAATATAAATATAAATTTAATTTTAATTTAATTTCATTTTAAGCTGGGGGTGCTGTGGATGCACCAAAAGGGGGAGAGAGTGGGGCAGGAAAAAGAAACTGGGAAAAATAAAAGAGCAGCACACGAAATAATTGGGGAAATAAATGACCTGGGAGGCTTTTGGAAAATAAACTGGATAAATAAAGCAGGAGCAGCTCCGCAGGATTTGGCTTTTTGAAGTTTCCTGGGCAAAGCGTGGGCAGGGAAATCCAGCCCGGTTTTGGTTCAAGTGGAATTGGGATTTTTGCTGCTCCTTCCATCGGATTCCATCCGTGGGACTGAATAATTCAAATCCCTGGAGGAGCTGTGTTAATTGAGGGAGAAGAAGGGGGAATTATGGCATGGAATGAGGAGAGGATGCACCGAGGGCTCCTCTTGGGCGAATTATTATTATTATTATTATTATTATCATTATCATTATCATCATCTTTTTTTATTATTTTTAAAATTATTTGTATTATTATTTTTATTATTACTACTATGACCATTATTATTATTGTTGTTGTTATTTTTATTTTCTTTTTAATTTTTTTTTAGATTTTTTAATTTTTATTTTTATTCCATATTGACACATTATTTTATTGTTTTTTATTATTTTCACTTGATTTCTTTATTGTCATCCTCTTGCTCCCAGCAGCAGCTCCCCGGATCCCAGATTCCCCCAGGAACAGCAGGACAGGCAAGGATTTCCTGCAGCTGGTGGGGGCTGAACTGGCCAGACTGGGAGAACTGGGACAGCCCCTGCTGAGGATTTTGGGGCTGGAAAAGTTTCCCAATGGATTTTTTTGGGTGTGGCCAAAATTCCTTGGGATGCTGATCAGATCCAGCCGTTTTTGGGAAAGCAGTGAGCAGCATTCCCTGCATCCCGTGGGCAGCTCCGGGGGGGATTGGGGCCGATCCCAAAACCTCGTGCCCGTGGTTTGGAAACCCTGCCATTGTGGGTAATTAAAATCTCCTAATTAAATTAAGCTCCATCTGGCTGAGCCCGGCGAGCCAAGGAGGGCGTTAATTAAAGATCCCAACATTTGCTGTGACCCAGGGCTGGGATGAGCAAATCCCTGTCCGTGGAAAGTGCTGGAGCATCCCAAAAGCCGGGAAAATCCAAGGGGAGCAGCGCCGGGAAGAGGGAAAATCCAGGAGTGGCTCTGCTTCCTCCTGGGAAAAAACAGCTGGAGATGGGAGCAGGTGGGAATGGGATGGGAATGGGGATGGGGATGGGAATTGGGAATGGGGATGGGAATGGGGATAGAATGGAAATGGGGATGGGAATGAGGATGAGGATGGGGATGGGAATGGGAATGGGGATTGGGATGGGAATGGGAATGGGATGGGGATGGGGATGGGGATGGAATGGGAATGGGGATGGGGATGGGGATGGGGATGGGGATGGGGATGGAATGGGGATAGAATGGGAAAGTGATGGGAATGGGGATGGGATGGGAATGGGAATGAGGACAGGAATGGGAATGGGATGGTAATGGAATGGGAATGGGATGAGAACAGGGATGGGAACGGGGATGGAATGGGAATGGGGATGGGAAAGGAATGGGAATAGAATGGGAATGGGATGGGGATTGGGAATGGGAATGGGATGAGAACAGGGATGGAATGGGATGGGAATGGGAATATTCCAGGCTGGATTTCTGCATCCAGGGAGATGTGTTGGATCCTGTGGCGAGGGGAGGGAGCAGAGTTAAAACCAGGCCGCAATTCCAAAGGTTTGGAAAACACCAGGAGATGCCCAACTGCTCCCCAGGCACAGCAGGGCCCCGGGGTGCTCCGGCACTGCCTCACCCCTCTTTGTCCATCATTCCCTGCCCAGAATCCATCAGGAATCCCCTTCAGCGCCGTCCCTTCCCTGGATTTGCCGTTGGAATTGTGTTTTCCTGAACAGGACACGACATTCCAGAGCCCCGGTGCCTGGAGCTCGGGGTTCCCTCCCGCTCTGGGCTGTTCTCCCCCCGCAGTGGGATTTTCTCTCCCGTGGGAAATCCCCTGGATGGAAGTGGCCATTTTGGATGCAGTTTGGAACAGAGACATTGGAAAAGCCTGGGAATGTGCCATCCTTCCCCCCTCCCTGCTTTATCCTCTGAGGCATTCCCGGATTCCCACAGTCACCACAATTCCACGGAAAGTGGGAGCAGCCCGGGAGCCCCCCTGGAATGGGGTGGGGGCTGCTCCATGCCAGCCTCTCGGAGCCGTTCCCGCGGGAGCCGGGAGCGTTCCGCGGCTCCCGAGCCCAGCCTGAATTATTGAGGAGTTTGCACTGCAGGCAGGGCTGGGATCTGAGCTGGGAATTCTCTGCTGAGCCCTCGGAGTCTGGAGGGATTTGGGCTGGGGCTGGATGAGTTTTCCATTCCTGGCCTTGACAGCTTTCCCTGTTTGATTCCAGGTCTGAACTGTGTTTTCCATCCTGCCAAACTTCCCTCTGCCGTTGTCCCGCTGCTTCTCCTGCCCGTGGGTCCCAGCAGCACCGGGATGCTCCGTGCGGGGTTCCAGCACTCCCAGGAGCTGCTCCCCAATCCCAGGGGATGCAGGCACCTCCTGCAGCCCTCGGGAGGAGCCCCTGGAGCTGGAAAAGCCCCCACAGCCATGGAAAACCTGGCAGGAGCCATCCAGCCTCTTCCTTTGGGATTGCATCCCAATCCTTTGGGAATCCTTCCCTTCCCTTCCCTTCCCTTCCCTTCCCTTCCCTTCCCTTCCCTTCCCTTCCCTTCCCTTCCCTCCCCAATGCTGGGAGAGGGTTTGGGATGGGATTCCCAAGGTTTTCCCTCCCACACAGGAGCACAATCCATGGATGAGGAGAGGCTGGTGGTGGCAGCTCCTTCCCAGGAGAGCTTTGTCCTGTGCCGTGGATGGGAGGGAAAACAATCCCAGAACCGGCTGGAAAACCGGGAATGTTTGACATCAGCCGTGCTTTGGGATCTGGCTGTGATGGGAAATCTGGGATAACTCCTGGATTCCAGCTCGGCCCCGCTTTGCCTCCCCTGCGGCTCCGGGAATGCTTTTGGGATGCGGGGATTTTTTCCTCAGGCGTTGCTGGTCCTGCAGCTCCTCCCCGGCTCCAGGAGCAGGAATTCTCCTCTCCAGGCTGGAATAATGGCCCGTCCTGGTCTCCTTAGAAACGGCGCTCCCATCCCTCCGGCAGCCGCGCATCCTTGGAGCCTCCTCCTGCTCCCGGGGCTTCTCCCGGCCGCGATTCTCTGCAATTTCTCCAACTTTTGTGTTGGGATTTTTTTTTATTTTCGTTTCTTTTTGGTGTCGCCTCAATGAGATTTTAACGATTTTTGTGTCTCCTCCCTCCCACAAACCTGAGTCCTTCGGGAATGTTTTTAGTTCCCCACATTTCCCCCTCCCTCCCCTCCTCAATCCAAACCTCGCTCCCGTTATTTCCTGGAAAGGTGAAATTTCCCAGAGCTTTTCCCAACTTTTGTGAGGAAAAGTCTCCTCATGGATTTTGGAGGCTCCCTGGGTTTTGGGAAGCAGCTCCTGGCTGGATGTGGGAGCTCATCCTGAAACTCTGCCAGCAGCCAGCAAAGCCCTCCCAGAGCTCTGGAGAAGGGATTTATTTTGGGAATAAACAAATTTTGGGAAGTACAAACCCTGCTCCGGGGCAGGGCCTGTCCTGTGAGGGTGGGAAGGAATTTTTGGAGTTGGCCTGGTGCTCTGGATTCAGGGAATGTGGGGGGAAAGAGAAGGGAAGTGGCTTTTTTTGGTCTTTTCTGGAGGAGGGAATGTGCCAGGGGAAGTGGGAGACGGAAGTTTGGATGGCTGGGAAGGGGAGGAGGTTGGGAATGCCCCAAAAATAGGAGCCTGAAATTTGGATGGCTGAGAAGGGGAGGAGATTGGGAATACCCGGGAGCTGGGAATGCCCAAATAGGTGAGAGACTGAAACCAGATGTCTGGGGAAGGGGAGGAAATTGGGAATACCACAAAAATGGGAGCCTGAGGTTTGGATTCCTGGGGAAGGGGAGGAAATTGGGAATGCCCAAAGAAAGGGAGTCTGGGAGCCCAGGTCCTGGCAGCCCAAAGCTGGAGCCCATTCCCAGGAAGGAGCTGGATTCGGGCCTGGATCGTGCCCATCATTCCCACCCCCAGGTTTTGTTTTCCCTCTCCCTGCGGACACTTCCACAAAAAACTCCGGCTCTGCCTCGGTGCTACCGTGAGCTCTTTATTCCCTGCCCGGGGCGGCGCGGGGCATTCCCGTTCCTTCCCTGGGAATGAAATCCCGGCCCTGAGCTGCTCCCGATCCCACCCCTCTGCCCGGGAACGGCGGCACCGGGAGCGGGGCAGGGGTGGGGACTGGGCAGGGATCGGGACTGGGATCCAGGCAGGGATCGGGACTGGGATCCGGGCAGGGATCGGGACTGGGATCCGGGCAGGGATCGGGACTGGGATCCGGGCAGGGATCAGCTTCCCTTCCCTTCCCTTCCCTTCCCTTCCCTTCCCTTCCCTTCCCTCCCCAATGCTGGGAGAGGGTTTGGGATGGGATTCCCAAGGTTTTCCCTCCCACACAGGAGCACAATCCATGGATGAGGAGAGGCTGGTGGTGGCAGCTCCTTCCCAGGAGAGCTTTGTCCTGTGCCGTGGATGGGAGGGAAAACAATCCCAGAACCGGCTGGAAAACTGGGACTGTTTGACATCAGCCGTGCTTTGGGATCTGGCTGTGATGGGAAATCTGGGATAACTCCTGGATTCCAGCTCGGCCCCGCTTTGCCTCCCCTGCGGCTCCGGGAATGCTTTTGGGATGCGGGGATTTTTTCCTCAGGCGTTGCTGGTCCTGCAGCTCCTCCCCGGCTCCAGGAGCAGGAATTCTCCTCTCCAGGCTGGAATAATGGCCCGTCCTGGTCTCCTTAGAAACGGCGCTCCCATCCCTCCGGCAGCCGCGCATCCTTGGAGCCTCCTCCTGCTCCCGGGGCTTCTCCCGGCCGCGATTCTCTGCAATTTCTCCAACTTTTGTGTTGGGATTTTTTTTTATTTTCGTTTCTTTTTGGTGTCGCCTCAATGAGATTTTAACGATTTTTGTGTCTCCTCCCTCCCACAAACCTGAGTCCTTCGGGAATGTTTTTAGTTCCCCACATTTCCCCCTCCCTCCCCTCCTCAATCCAAACCTCGCTCCCGTTATTTCCTGGAAAGGTGAAATTTCCCAGAGCTTTTCCCAACTTTTGTGAGGAAAAGTCTCCTCATGGATTTTGGAGGCTCCCTGGGTTTTGGGAAGCAGCTCCTGGCTGGATGTGGGAGCTCATCCTGAAACTCTGCCAGCAGCCAGCAAAGCCCTCCCAGAGCTCTGGAGAAGGGATTTATTTTGGGAATAAACAAATTTTGGGAAGTACAAACCCTGCTCCGGGGCAGGGCCTGTCCTGTGAGGGTGGGAAGGAATTTTTGGAGTTGGCCTGGTGCTCTGGATTCAGGGAATGTGGGGGGAAAGAGAAGGGAAGTGGCTTTTTTTGGTCTTTTCTGGAGGAGGGAATGTGCCAGGGGAAGTGGGAGACGGAAGTTTGGATGGCTGGGAAGGGGAGGAGGTTGGGAATGCCCCAAAAATAGGAGCCTGAAATTTGGATGGCTGAGAAGGGGAGGAGATTGGGAATACCCGGGAGCTGGGAATGCCCAAATAGGTGAGAGACTGAAACCAGATGTCTGGGGAAGGGGAGGAAATTGGGAATACCACAAAAATGGGAGCCTGAGGTTTGGATTCCTGGGGAAGGGGAGGAAATTGGGAATGCCCACATAAAGGGAGTCTGGGAGCCCAGGTCCTGGCAGCCCAAAGGTGGAGCCCATTCCCAGGAAGGAGCTGGATTCGGGCCTGGATCGTGCCCATCATTCCCACCCCCAGGCTTTGTTTTCCCTCTCCCTGCCGACACTTCCACAAAAAACTCCGGCTCTGCCTCGGTGCTACCGTGAGCTCTTTATTCCCTGCCCGGGGCGGCGCGGGGCATTCCCGTTCCTTCCCTGGGAATGAAATCCCGGCCCTGAGCTGCTCCCGATCCCACCCCTCTGCCCGGGAACGGCGGCACCGGGAGCGGGGCAGGGGTGGGGACTGGGCAGGGATCGGGACTGGGATCCAGGCAGGGATCGGGACTGGGATCCGGGCAGGGATCCGGGAGGGGAAGCAGGGCGTGAATGAGCCCCCGCGGGAGCCGGTGGATCCCTCGCTGTGCCCGCACACCGGGCCCGCTCCGCCGGGATTGCTCCTCCCGGGAATGCAGCTCCGAGCCCCCGAGCCCCCTCTGCCCATCCCGGGAGCCTTTGGGATGGGAGAACTCCCCCCCAGCTCCTGCAGAGCCGGGATCTGGGGGGTGCCCAGGGACAGTGGCACCTCCAGGTGGCTTTTCCCCCTTTCCCGAGCTCTTCCCGGTCTCCAGGGGCTGCGACCCTTCCTCCGGAGCCCTCTTTAGGAATGACCAACCCAGTCCAGGCCGATCCCTTATTGCACTGAGGGACTCGAGTCCCGGCCGTGGCTCTCGGTCCTGTTCCGCATCCCAAATCCAGCCCTCGCTCCCCATCCCGGCCTCTGCTGACCCCGGGGCTGCCGCTGCCGCTCTTCCCGCCGGGGAAAACGGGAGATTCTCCTCTTCCTCCCACACCTGCGGTTTCCAGGGAGCATTCCCTGCTCCAAAGCCACCCCCATCCCTTCCCCCCGCCCCCGGTGCCTGCAGAACCCCGGGAATCATGGCCAGGGAATCCCGGGAATCGCTGCCTGGGAAGCGCTGCCCCGGGAATCTCTGCCCGGGAATCGTGGCTCCGGGAATCCCAAGAATTGCTGCCCAGGAATCGTGGCCCGGGAATTGCTGCCCGGGAATGGCAGGAATTGCTGTCCCCGGAATCGCTGCCTGGGAATCTCTGTCCGGGGAATCCCGGGAATCGCAACCCGGAGAATTCCGGGAATCTCTGCCCAGAAATCGCTGCCCGGGAATGGCGGGAATTGCTGCCCCAGGAATCGCAGCCCGAGAATCGCTGCCCGGGGAATCTCGGGAATGGCAGCCCGGGGAATCCCGGGAATCGCAGCCCGGGAATCGCAGCCCGGGGCTCATCCCGAGGGGAAGTAGGGCCGGCGGCTGTGGTTGTTGTAGTCGGGACACACCTTCTGCACCAGGCGGTAGTCGCTGCTGTAGAAGGTGATGTACACGCACACGGCGCGGAAGGGCTGCGAGCACAGCCAGGCGGCGCGGCTCTGCGTGTGCTCCTGCGAGCACGTCTTGGCCGGGTCGAAGGTGCACAGCGAGGTTTTCCTGGCCCGGGCCACCTGCTCCGACTCCACTCGGCAGTTGAACACCTTGGACTCCTTGGCCTCGATGAAGATTTGCTGCTCCAGGTCGAACTGCACGGCCTTGCTGGGCGGCACGAGGCTCACGGAGATGTTGCCGTGGCCCGTGGAGTTGTGCTGGAAGAAGACGTTGACGCTGCCGTTGCCGTGATCCACCACCTTGCCCGTGATCAGCAGGTTCAGCTTCACCGTCTTGATGTTGGAGTAAAAGTCTCCCCAGCCGAAAAGCTTCTGCAGCCCGCTCGGGGCCGGCCGCGGCTCCCGCTGTGCCCGCGGGCCCGGGTCCCGCCCGGCCCGGTTCTCCAGGGCTGCCCCGAGCCCCCGGGAGCCGCTGCCCGGCCCCGGCGGGGTCCGGCTGTGCGGCGGGGCCGGGCTCAGGCTCGGGAGGGGCTTTGGGGAGAGCAGCTCCAGCAGCTTGGGGGCTCTGCCGCGGGCCCGGGGCTCGCCTGGATCCGCTGCTTTGCCGGGTTCCTCTGGAGCGCAGAACACCTGGGCGGGGGCATGGAGGAGCTGCGGGCTGGGGGCGGCACCGAGCCCTGCCAGCCCCTTCCTCAGGGTCACCGAGCCCTGCCAGCCCCTTCCCCAGTGTCACCCAGCCCTGCCAGCCCCTTCCCCTGGGCCACCGAGCCCTGCCAGCCCCTTCCCCAGTGTCACCCAGCCCTGCCAGCCCCTTCCTCATGGTCACCGAGCCCTGCCAGCCCCTTCCTCAGTCGTCCTCAGTGTCCCCCCCTGCCGCACGCCCCTTCTCCACGGTCACCCCTGCCCAGCCCCTTCCCCAGTGTCACCCAGCCCTGCCAGCCCCTTCCCCTGGGCCACCAAGCCCTGCCAGCCCCTTCCTCAGTGTCACCCAGCCCTGCCAGCCCCTTCCCCAGTGTCCCCCCTGCCCAGCCCCTTCCCCAGCCTCGCTCCCCCCTTTCCCCTTCGTTCTGTTCCGTGTTTCCCCTCGGGCAGCGGCATCTCCCGCTCTCCTCCCTCCCGGCGCTCCGGGAATGGCTGCGAGGAGCCGGGATGGCTCCGCTTCGCTCTCTGCCGGCTCGGGGCGCAGCTCCTGCACCCCCTGTGCCCCCAGGGGACACCCGGGGCAGGGGGAGGACGCACGACAAGGGACAGCAGAGCGGAGTTGTCACCCGGGGAGCTGCCCCGGGCTCCTCTGCCGGCTGCGCCCCCCGGAACCCCCAAACCGCCACATCCAGGGGCTGCCGGGGGGGCTGGGAGCACCCGGGGGGGCTGCAGCCTCATCGCCCGGGGCTGGGGGACCCACAAAAGCCGCGGGCACCCCGGGGCTGACCTGGCCGAGGAGGCAGCGGGAAGCAGAGGAAGCGCCGGGAAGCGGAGCCCGGAGCCGGCCCGGCCCCAGCTCTGCCCGAGCCCTCCCGGGGCTGGGGGTGCGGATTTCTGGGCTGATCCGGAGCCTTCTCCCCGCCAGCCCTGCCCGCTCCCCGCGGTCAAATAACAGAAGTTTTGGGACGCGTTTTTTTTTTTCCCGGGGGCGGGCGGGGATGCGGGGACGGCTTTGGGGCTCGCTGCCGGCTGCCCGCACGCCCCATCCCCGTGGCTGCGCGACCCCCGGCTCCCGCAGCCCCCGTCCCCCCTGCCCTGCCCTCCCGGCGCTCACCAGCAGCGCGATGCTGCCCTGGAGGAGGAGGAGGACGCAGCTCCGAGGAAGATGCATTTTCCAGCCGCCGCCGCCGCCTTCTCCGCGGCTCCGCTTTGGGGAGGGTTTCGCTGGGATTTTCCTCCTTTTTCCGTCTTTCCCTCCCTTCTCCTCCGGCGTCAGCGAGGGGAAGGGGGGGGTCCCCCTGCCAAGCGGCTCCCTAGGGCCCCCCCCGGCCCATGGTGGCCCCGGCAGCTCCCGCCCCGCGGGGCCGCTCCGGGCGAGGCGCGGCGGCTTCACCTGCGGCCGCTGCCGTCCCCGTGTCCCCTTGGCTGTCCCCTCCCATGTCCCCCTGCCCGCCCCTCCGCCTCCCGGCCCCCTCGGCCGCCCCTCCGCTCCCCCGCCCGCTCAGGGAAACTCCGCTCCATCCCCTGCTCGCTCCATCCCTGCTCGCTCCAGCCCCGCTCCAGCCCCGCTCCCGCCTCCCCCGCCAGGTGCCGGGGCCGAGCGGCACCTCCGGAGTAACCCTTTGGTGCCCGCGGCCCAGCAGAGCCCCCCGAGGGGGTCTCTGGGGGATTGGGGGGGTCCCTGGGGGCTCAGCGGGCTCTGGCAAAGTCCCCATCGCTCCCTCGGGAGAACCGGCCCAGGCTGGAGCAGAACTGGGAGAACCGGAGGGACTGGGTGGGGGGACACGGGGGACTCGCGGGGGTCCCCGGCTCTGTCCTTGTCACCGGCATCGCCCTCTGCGGGCGGCTCGGCCCCGTCCCCCTCCCAGGGAAAGGCAAAAGCCCTCGGTTTATCCACAAAGGAATGGCAGGGATCCCTCAGAAAGGAGCCAGAGGCCGCAGGTTTGGGATCTGTGATGGCTTTTAGCCCATGGAGGGCAGCAGTTCTCCTTTTCCCACCTTTCAGGAGAAGTTGGAATACCGGGAATTAACTTCCCGTGGGCAGGACTGGGATCAAACCCGGCATTCTCCCGCCCTGAGGAGAAAATCCCTTTTCTTTACAGCCCTTTGTGCTCCTCTCCACATCCCTCCCTCATCCCGCCTTTCCCTGAGCTGCTTTGGGAGCTAAAAACGGAGCGAATTCCCTGCAGAGATCCCGGGGTGCAGCAGGATGAGCCCCCGAGCCCCCCCAGACCCCCGGGCGGCTCTGGAAGGGGATTTTTGGGAAGGGCAGCAAGGCTGGGTTCCTGCAGCGCTGCTCGGCTCCTCCTGGAATCCTTGCAAAGCCGAATCCTGCTGGCAATCCCACCTCGGGCAGGAATTTCCTGGGAGCCGGGTGGGGTTTTATTCCCCGAGCAGCTTCCCTGGCGCGGTGGCACTTGGGGACACGGGATGTGGCACCTCACAGGGGGATGTGGCACCTCAGATTCCCCGAGCAGCTTCCCTGGCGCGGTGGCACTTGGGGACACGGGAGGACAGGGGGATGTGGCACCTCAGCGGGAATGGATTCCTTAGGGAAAGGCGGGATTTGACCTCGGAGCCTTCCCCAACCTTCCTGACCCCGCACTCCTTCTTAATCCCAGAGCAGATCCCGGCTCCTGCGCTTTTTTTGGGAGCAAAAAAGCGACGGATCCCTCCAGAAACCACCCAGGGCCGGTGAATCCCGGAAGGATCAGGGAGCACCGGGGGGGTTTGGTGCTGCGGGGGTGGCAGCCGAGCCCGGGGAGCCCTGGCCGGGCTGCCAGGCCCTTTCCCGGCGCCGCTTTCCCGGTTTTCTGTTGCCCTCTAGCGGGACCGGGCGCTGGGAAGAGCGGCCGGGACCGGGGGGGGGCTCAGCCCTGCCGGGAAACCTCGGGATGGGAGAGGGAAAGGAGGGAGACGGGGCCGGGAGAGGCTCTGGAGAGCCCCCGGAGCCGCCCCCCAATCCCGGCTCCGCTTCTGGGAAGCGTTTTCCTCACGAGGAGCTGCGGAATTGGGGATGGGAGATGGGAGAGAGAGAACCTCCGGGAATGGGAATTTCCTGGGGGCAGGGGGGATTTGGGGAATTTCCTGGGGGCAGGGAGATTTGGGGAATTTCCTGGGGCCAGGAGGTCTCCCCTGGCAGTGCCAGAGGTGCCCCCGCGGCAGGAGCGGGATGGGATTTAAGGCCCTTCCAACCCCAAACCACCCTGGAATTCTGTGATTTTCCCGAGCCAGCTCAGCCGTGCAGGGGACTCATCCCAGGCAGCTCCAGGTGGATTTTTTGGGATGCCGGGGATGGCGGCCGGGCACATTCCCGGATCCCTGAGCTCCTTCTCCCCACCCTGGCGGCGACCCCTGACCCCAGCCCGAGCCCGGGGGAACGGCTGATCCCAAATGTTCCAGATAATCCCAGAATTCCCAGGCTGATCCCAAATGTTCCAGGTGATCCCAAATGTTCCAGATGATCCCAGAATTCCCTGGCTGATCCCAAATGTTCCAGATGATCCCAAATGCTCCAGATGATCCCAAATGTTCCAGATGATCCCAGAATTCCCTGGCTGATCCCAAGTTTTCCAGTCTAACCCCAGATTTTCCAGCTGACCCCAGAATTCCTAGGCTGATCCCAGAATTTCCACCCTTTGGACATCCCCTTTGGTTGTGACCCGGACTGAGGGTCCCGGGGGGGTTTGGGGGCTCTGGGGGTCCCGGAGCCCCCGGGGGATGCAGGGGTGGGGGATGGGATGGATCAGCGCCTCCCCTCCCTCCTGCCCGGCTTTGTTGATCCCGGGATTTTGGGGGAATTTCTGCCTTTCCGGGGCTCTGCTCTTCCCTTTGCCGCCTTTTGGCCACCCCAGCTCTGCCCGTGCTGGGAATCCCGCGGCAGGAAAAGCAGCTGGGAGAGGAAAATCCAGGGAAGCGGCTGCAAGGCTCTTCCAGGGCAGAATTCCTGGTTTTGCCCCAGAATGGAGCTGGATTCCATCTCCAGAGCCTCATCCCTCGTCCAGGCCTTGTTCCGGTGAGGAATATTGGGGAAAAATGGGAGAGAGAGGAGGGAAGGAAGGAAGGAAGGAACGAAGGAAGGAAGGAAGGAAGGAAGGAGCTGGACAATATTGGATGATTCTGGCACTTTTTGGGGGTTTCTGCTCCTTCCCCAGGTTGGGAGAGGCCTCATCCCATCCATCCCATCCCATCCATCCCATCCATCCCATCCATCCCATCCCATCCCATCCCATCCATCCCATGGATCCCATCCCATCCCATCCCATTGATCCCATCCCATCCATCCCATCCCATCCCATCCCACTGATCCCATCCCATCCCATCCCATCCCATCCCATCCCATCCCATCCCCAGCCGTGTTTCCTTCCCTCCCTGATCTCCCGGGTCTCTCCTGTTCCCACATTTCTCCGGTTCCTCCCTGATGCACAACCCACCCTCAGCCTCTGGAGCCGGGACAATCCCGGCTGCCCCGGGCTCTCCCAGCGGAATTCTCTGTGGATCTTCCATTTTTTTTTTCATTTTCCATCCCGTTCCAAGCTGTCTCCCCCTGATTCCTGCTCCCGTTCCCCGTGCCTCCTCCTCAGCGTCCCCCGCTGGGTTTGGGGCACTGGGGGCCAAAATCCGGGGGGGTTTGAGGGGGCGGGGAGCCCCTCCCAGCCCCGGGCAGGATAGGGATCGGGATCGGGATCGGGATCGGGATCGGGATCGGGATCGGCTCCCGCGGCTCCCCGGCTGCTCTTGTTGTGGCTTTTGAGGTTTCAACCAATTAAAGCAACAAATTGTCCATTTGAGCGAAACCCACGCTGCGAATCCCAGTCCCAGGGGATCCCGATCCCGAGCCAAAATCCCAGCCAGCAGCAGGAGAAAAATCAATTTTTATCCGAGAAAATCGAGCGAACTCTGGAGCGTTCTCCCTTCTGTCGACAAAACCCTTTTCTCCCCCTTCCTTTCAAATGTTTTTTTTGGCTCAGATATTCCTGTTTTTTTTTTCCAAAGGGTTGGGATGAGGGGGCTGGACTGAGATTTAGGGAGAGAGGGACGGGGACACGGTCCCAGCCAGGTTTTGTCTGGAAAAAAAAGCGGAATTTGGGGTTAAAATCTGTTATTTTGATATGGAGCCGATTAAAGCTCAGCCCTTTTCCAGAGAATTTCTCCAGCCTAATTGGATTTGCTTTCCCTGTTCCCGTGCGCTCCTTGTTTGGTTATTTATGGAAAACATCTGTCCGAGGCCTGGCAGCTCCCTGAGCTGGGAATTCAGGGAAAATCTCGGGGATTTTCTTTGGGAAAAACATCAAAATATCGGGGACCCTCTGGGTGGGCAGCAGGGCTGACAGGACCCCCCAGCAGGGCAGGGAAAATCCCCAATTCCATGGAGAAAATGGAATTTTTCTGGCTGGAAAATCGAGCTTCCTCCCCCCAGCTGTGCTGGGATGAAGCCAGGGATGGTTTTTCCAGGTAAAAATCGGGATAATCGCTGTCCAGCGCTGACTCAGCCGTGATTAACCCGGGTAATTAATCCAATTAATCCCGGGATGGGTCATGAGGCCGAGATTTTCCAGGCTGGTGATGTCATCGCTCTGGAGGTGTCCATCCTCCCCACAGGATTTTATGGATTTTGGGGAAGTTTTCCTCATTTTTCCCACTCCCCGTGGGGCTGGGGCTGAGGGAATTGGCACCACTGGAGCTGAATTCCAGTGGGAATCTCCCAATTCCAGAAGGAATCTCTCAATTCCAGCAGGAATCTCCCAATTCCAGCAGGAATCTCCCCAATTCCAGTGGAAATTTCCCTAATTCCAGTGGAAATCTCTCCAATTCCAGCGGGAATCTCCCAATTCCAGCAGGAATCTTCCAGTTCCAGCAGGAATCTCCCCATTTCAGTGGGAATTCCACTGGATTTTCCCCATTTCAGTGGGCATTCCACTGGATTTCCCCATTTCAGTGGGAATTTCACTTTATTTCCCCATTCCGCTGGGAATTTCACTGGATTTCCCCCATTTCAGTGGGAATTCCACTGGATTTCCCCCTGATTACCGCAGGGATTTTCTTCCCACCCCCTCTCTCACCCCTTTCCCTCTGTCCCGAGGTCTCCAATTCCCTTTCCCAGCCTCTCCTCTCCCGCTTTTCCGGAGCCACCGGCGCCCTTCCCGCCCCTCTCCCGGCGATCCCGGCTCTGATTTCCCGGGATCCCGGCTGGATCCGCGCGTCCCAGCCCAGGCCGAGCTTCCCGAGCTCCCCCCGGTGGGAACGGCGGCCCCGGGGCCGGGAATGCGGAAAGGGGGAAACCCGAGCCGGGCCCAGCTGGGAGGGAAGGGGAGGGAAAGGATCCCAGACCTCCCTGGGAAAGTGGGAATGAATTCAGGAATTCATCCCGGAGCCGCGGGGCTGGATCCCAGGCGGGGGCTGGGGCAGGGGCAGGTTCCTTCGGGGGGATCGGTCCCAAATCCAGGCCGGGAATGGGGGGCTGGCACCCCAAAATCTGGGCTAGAATCCCAAAACATGGGCTGGCACCGCAAAAATCTGGGCTGGCACCCAAAATTTGGGTGGGCACCACAAAATCTGGGCTAGAATAGCAAAATCTGGGCTGGCACCCCAAAAATCTGTGTGGGTACCCCAAAATCTGGACTAGAATCCCAAAATCTGGGCTGGCACCCCAAAATTTGGGTGGACACCCCAAAATCTGGGTGGACACCCCAAAATCTGGGCAGGCACCCCAAAATCTGGGCTGGCACCCCAAAACCTGGGCGGGCACCCCAACACCTGGGGTGTCAGGGCACTTCTGGGGCGCGGGAGCGGCTCCGGGGGGATTCGGGACCCCCAGAGCCCCCCCGGCCGAGCCCCCCCGGCGGCTCCCGGCATTCCCGGGGCATTCCCGGGGCTCCCGGCATTCCCGGGCTCGGCCGGGCGGCGCCGGGGCCGGGATGTGACAAAGGGACCTTTCAGGGTCGGGATGTGACTCAGGGCTGCTGTCCCCACAATCGGGGGATTCTCCTGCCCCTGCTCCCGGCGGGAGGCACAGCCAATTCCTGAACTTTCCACCAGAGAATTCCCGGTGCTTTCCACCAGAGAATTCCTGATGTTTTACCAGCCAGTTCCCAATGTTTTACCACTGAATTCCCAACATTTTACCAGCGAATTCCTGATGTTTTACCACTGAATTCCCAAAGTTCTCACCACTGAATTCCCAATGTTCTCATCACTGAATTCCCAAAGTCCTCACCACTGAATTCCCGACGTTTCCCCCAGTGAATTCCTGATTTTTCCCCCAGCCAATTCCCAATGTTTCTACCAGCAAATTCCCAAGGTTTTCAACCAGAGAGTTCCCGATGTTTTCCCCGGTGAATTCCTGATGTCTCACCAGTGAATTCCCAATGTTTTGATCAGTGAATTCCTGATGTTTCACCAGAGAATTCCTGATTTTTCCACCACGTAATTCCCGAGGTTTCATCAGCCAGTTCCTGACGTTTCACCAGAGAATTCCCGATGTTTCCACCAGTGGGAGCTGAGGGCCGGGATCCCCTCCTGGCTCAGGGTCGTGGCCACCACAGGCCCCCAAAAACGTCCCCAAAAGTGTCCCCAGGTGGGGCTGGAGGGGCCCCTTGGCTCGGCCAAGGCTCATCCCAGATATTCCCAGCTGGATCCCGGCTTTCCAGCCCGCTCTGGCCACGGGAATGGGGTCCAGGGGGGATTTGGGTCCCTCCAGGGGGGATTTGGGTCCTTCCAGGAGGGATTTGGGTCCTTCCAGGGGGGATTTGGGTCCCTCCAGGGAGGATTTGGGTTTTTCCAGGGGGATTTGGGTCCCAGGGGACAACACTTGGGGTGGCCAAATTCCCGCGGCTGCTCCGAACCCTTTGGGATGCGGGAGCAGGATCTGGGAGCTCGGGACGGGGAAGGAAAACCAACGGCAGGGCCGGGAAACGGGGCTGGGAATCAGCCGGGGACAATCCGGGAGATTTTCGGGATCCTGGAGGGAAGGAAATCGGCGTCCAAGGCGGAATGTGCAGAAAAATCCCACAAAAACAAACGGGGGAGATCCCGCGGGAGCCGAGTGTTCATCCCAAAGCCGGCCTTGGCAGCGGGACAGCGAGGGCAGGAGGGGCCGAGCTCCGTAATTAACGCCGGGTTAATTAAGGCCGGGATGACATTTGGGAGGTCTGGCTCGGCCTGGCTCTGGGCTGAGATATTTCTGGGGTGGTTTTGGGATGTTTTGGGATGTTTTTTTAGAACGTCTTTGGATGCCTTATGGTGTTTTGGGGATGTTTTTGGGACGTTTTTGGGATGTTCTGGGATGGTTTTGGGATATGAATTTTAATTGGGATTCACTCAGGAATTCCAGAGGGAATGGGAACCTGATTGGGATTCACTCGGGAATTCCAGAGGGAATTGAATTTTAATTGAGATTCACTCAGGATTTTCAATGGGAATGGGATTTTTATTGGGATTCACTCAGGATTTTCAATGGGAATGGAATTTTTATTGGGATTCACTCCGGATTTTCAATGGGAATGGGATTTTTTGTTGGATTCACCTCGGGTTTTGATCCAGGTGCTGCCAGAGCCTCTCCGTGCCCATCCTATAGGGGCAGGTGGGAAAAGGGGACGGATTTGGGCAGGAATGAGGAGCGGGAATGTCCCGGGGATGAGCTGGGATGAGCTGGGATGAACTGAGATGAGCTGGGATGGAACTGGGATGAGCTGGGATGAGCTGGGATGAGGTGGGATGAGGTGGGATGGAGCTGGGATGAGCTGGGATGAGCTGGGATGAGCTGGGATGGAGCTGGGATGAGCTGGGATAGAGCTGGGATAGAGCTGGGATGGACTGGGATGAACTGGGATGGAGCTGGGATGAGCTGGGATGAGCTGGGATAGAGCTGGGATAGAGCTGGGATGGAACTGGGATGGAGCTGGGATGGACTGGGATGGAGCTGGGATGAGCTGGGCTGGAGCTGGGATGAGCTGGGATGGAGCTGGGATGGAGCTGGGATGGAACTGGGATAGAGCTGGGATGGAACTGGGATGGAGCTGGGATGGACTGGGATGAGCTGGGATGGAGAGGGATGAGCTGGGATGAGCTGGGATGAGCTGGGATCAGCTGGGACAGAGCTGAGCGCTTTCCCAGCTTCCAGGGCCGGCTGGGAAGGATATCCATGTCCTGGCACGGGGATCTGCTCCTCCTCCTCCTCCTCCTCCTCGGGCTCCTTCCAGGACCTCCAGCGCGGCCCGGGGCTGTGTCCAGCTGCCTTTCCCATCCATCCTCCCTCCCGCCGCCCCCGGGCTGGGAATTCTGCCTGCGGGGAAGGACAGATGGACGGAGCAGAGGTTCTGGAATCTTCCCCGGGAGCCGCCGGAGCTGCCGGAGCCTCCTCCGGGTTGTGGCGGGATCACGGAACGGTTTGGGGTGGAACGGGGAGTCCCAAATCCCACTCCCAGCCCAAATCCGGGATTCATCCCCCTGAACTCCCAGGGATCCGAGCCCAGAGAGTCGGGCGGGGTTAATTGGCAGGGTTAATTGGCAGGGTTAATTAATTGGCAGGAATTAGGGATTCATGAGGGGCTGCTCGGGTCCTGCTGAGGGCAGCAGAATTCCCGGGCACCGCTCGGGGCATCCATCGATCCCGGAGGATTTATTCCCCGAGGCATTTCCAGGAAACGGCTCCAATCAATCCAGAGCCAATTATCGCCCCGGGGAGCGGGGAAAGGAGAGAATTCCCTCAGGGAAAACTGGGACAACCCCCGAGGACATTCCCGGGAATGAGCCAGGACGGGACCCCCAGGGAAAGGGGGAAAGGGGAGCCCCCCAAAACACGAGGATCCCCCGGGATTCCCTGCTCCATCCCCGATTCCCTTCCCTGCTCGCAGTTTTCCCTCTCCTGCCCCCGGGAAAAGCGGGATCCCAGCCCAGGGAGCCTCGGGAGCCGCTCCCTCCTTTCCCCTCTCCCGGATTTATTTTTTTTTTGGCCGACAGGATGCCGGGTTTCCATTTCAGCCCCGATCTCCTCGCGGTTTTCAGGGAGCTGTAATTCCTTCGTCTCTTCCTTTCCCTGGGAATCCGAGCCCCCGCAGCTGACAGAAAGCAGGGAAGTGTCAGCTGCTGGAAACTCCGATTCTGGGAATATTCCCCCAAAATCTCCCCCGGGGAGGGAAATCGGGATAAGGTTTCCCCTGGTGCGGGTGCTGGGCTTTGTTTGGGAGAGGTGATGATTTCCCGGGATGATCCCGGCCTGCGGGGGATTTATGGAGCACTAAAACCCGCCAGCTTTTTCCCTCAGCCTCAGCTGGGATATTTTTCCTGCCGAAAAGCTCCGGGATTTTTCCTTCTTTCCGGCACAAATCCCGGCAGGGCAGGGAGAGCCCTCCCGGCTCCTTCCAGCCTCGGAATTCCCACAAAATCCCGTCCCGAGCCCTGACTGCCACACAAACCCAGGCAGGTCCCACCATCCCTCTGCAGATCCCCGGGATCCCATTCCAGGGAATTGGGGGGGGTCCAGCCCCTTCCCAAAGGATAACGGACCCCAGTCCTGGCCCTGCATCCCCCCGAATTCCCACATCCCCCTGAATTTCCAAATCCCCCCCTGAATTCCCACATCCCTCCAGAATTTCCACATCCCTCCAGAATTCCCAAATCCCCCCTGGAATTCCCACATCCCCCCGAATTCCCACATCCCCCCCCCGAATTCCCACATCCCCCAGAATTCCCACATCCCCCCGAATTCCCAAATTCCCCAAATCCCCCCCGAATTCCCACATCCCCCCCTCCACCCCGGCCCTGCCAGGTGCAGCCGGAGCTTCCCCGAGCGTGGGAGGTGTGGGGGGAGCTGGAGCAGGGAATTTTTCCTGGGAAAATCCTCCTTTTCCAGGTGGCTCCGGGTCCGTCCCCGCCCAGAGGAACCCCCCTGGATTTATCGGGGTTTTCTGGGATGCAGCCTGGCTGTGCCGGGGTTCCTAAACCGGGACTGGGCTTTGGAATGCCGGGGGGAACATTCCAAAGGAATTCCCTGGAGTTTCACCCTCACACAACAAAGGGCACCCGGGGGAAGCAAAGCAGGACAAATTCCTGAGGATCCCAAATCCCTGAGGATCCCAAATCCCCGAGGATTCCAAATCCCTGAGGACCTCAAATCCCCGAGGATCCCAAATCCCCAAAGATCCCAAATCCCCGAGGATCCCAAATCCATCCTGATCCCAAATCCATCCTGATCCCAAATCCATCCTGATCCCAAATCCATCCTGATCCCAAATCCATCCTGATCCCAAATCCATCCTGATCCCAAATCCATCCTGATCCCAAATCCATCCTGATCCCAAATCCATCCTGATCCCAAATCCATCCTGATCCCAAATCCATCCTGATCCCAAATCCATCCTGATCCCAAATCCCTGAGGATCCCAAATCCCTGAGGATCCCAAATACCTAAGGATCCCAAATCCCCGAGGATCCCAAATCCATCCTGATCCCAAATCCCTGAGGATCCCAAATCCCTG
>NW_024517984.1:831664-848921 GCF_017590135.1 Pyrgilauda ruficollis
GATCCCAAATCCATCCTGATCCCAAATCCCTGAGGATCCCCAATCCCTCTGGATCCCAAATACCTAAGGATCCCAAATCCCCGGGGATCCCAAATCCCCGAGGATCCCCAATCCCAGCTGGGGGTTGGGGCCCTTTGTGTTTCCCCCATCCCGGGGGGATCCCAGGGAACCCGCGCTGGGCTGGGGCGGGGTCTCTCCCCCAGGGGACCCCCAGGACCCCCAGCCCGGCCTGGGAAGGGCCGGGATCGGGAAAGGGGAGCGGGGGGCGGTGCCGGGGTCGAGACCCCCGCGCCGGGGGGGATTAAAGGCTCAGAGGAGGAAATTGGAATTAAATCCCCTCCCGGGGGGGCACTCCCGGCTCTGCCGAGGGGCTGGAAGGGTTAAGGGGGTCCCGCGTGCCCGGGATGCGCCTCCCGAGGGATATTTTGGAAAATCCTGGGCTCCAGCTGGGCCCGGGGGATGGAGCAGCGCCCTTGGCTCCGACTGCTTCCCATTATCCGGGAATGCGGCTCCATCTGGGAGCCAGACTGGGATCGGGGGGGGCATCGGGGGCGCTGATCCCGCCCCAAAGCCCCTCTCCCTGCGGGCGCTGCGCCCCAAAACCCGGGATGAAATCTGGGAGAAACCTGCGGGAAAACGTGGGAGGGGTTGGGGCAGCGCCGGGGGGAAAGGGGAGGAAATTCCGGGGAGATTTGGGATGGTCGGCTGCAGCGGGGCCGGGAGCCGCTGCGCCCCGCGGAGTCCAAAGTTCCCTTCCCGCTTTTCCCTTCCCGCTTTTTCCTTCCTGGTTTTCCTTTCCCAGTTTTTCTTTCCCGCTTTTCCCTTCCCACTTAATTGGAATTAAATCCCCTCCCGGGGGGGCACTCCCGGCTCTGCCGAGGGGCTGGAAGGGTTAAGGGGGTCCCGCGTGCCCGGGATGCGCCTCCCGAGGGATATTTTGGAAAATCCTGGGCTCCAGCTGGGCCCGGGGGATGGAGCAGCGCCCTTGGCTCCGACTGCTTCCCATTATCCGGGAATGCGGCTCCATCTGGGAGCCAGACTGGGATCGGGGGGGGCATCGGGGGCGCTGATCCCGCCCCAAAGCCCCTCTCCCTGCGGGCGCTGCGCCCCAAAACCCGGGATGAAATCTGGGAGAAACCTGCGGGAAAACGTGGGAGGGGTTGGGGCAGCGCCGGGGGGAAAGGGGAGGAAATTCCGGGGAGATTTGGGATGGTCGGCTGCAGCGGGGCCGGGAGCCGCTGCGCCCCGCGGAGTCCAAAGTTCCCTTCCCGCTTTTCCCTTCCCGCTTTTTCCTTCCTGGTTTTCCTTTCCCAGTTTTTCTTTCCCGCTTTTCCCTTCCCACTTTTCCCTTCCCGATTTTCCCTTCCAGCTTTTCCCTTCCCTGTTTTCCTTTCCCGCTTTTCCCTTCCCGATTTTCCCTTCCTGCTTTTCCCTTCCCGACTTTCCCTTCCCAGTTTTCCTTTCCTGCTTTTCCTTTCCCGGTTTTCCTTTTCCCAGTTTTCCCTCTTCCCGCTTTTCCCTTCCCGGTTCTCCCTTCTCAGTTTTCCCTTCCCTGTTTTCCCCTCCCGCTTTTCCCTTCCTGGTTTTCCTTTCCAAGTTTTTCTTTTCCGCTTTTCCCTTCCCACTTTTCCCTTCCTGCTTTTCCCTTCTCTGTTTTCCCTTCCCAGCTTTCCCTTCCCAGCTTTCCCTTCCTGATTTTCCCTTCCCTGTTTTCCCTTCCCGTCTTTCCTTTCCCGGTTTTCCCTTCACAGTTTTCCCTTCCCGATTTTCCCTTCTCTGTTTTCCCTTCCCAGCTTTCCTTTCCTGCTTTTCCCTTCCCAGTTTTCCTTCCCAATTTTCCTTTCCCGATTTTCCCTTCCCGCTCCAAGGGAAGCTCCCAGCTCCCCGCAGGGGGTGAGTGAAAAACGCCTCCGTGCAGTTTTATTTGGAATTTTTCCATTTTTTTTCCCAGCGATTGCTGCCTTTTCCCAGGCCCGGGGCTGGGGTCGGGTTTGGGATTTTTCCCGGTGGATCCGGGGGGGATCTGGCAGCAGATGTGGGAAGGAGCAGCTCCCCAGACTCCCATAAAAAAGGGGAAGGAGCTTTTCCAGGGATTTCCCCCAGCCCCATGCGAGCACCAGGCTGCTTTCCAGATTTATTCCGAATTTTCCCTTTTTTCCCTCTCTCCCCATAAATCCAGCTGCTGTCCCTGATCCCACACACGAAGCCCACCTCGTTTCCTGCTTTTCCTGCTCTGGCAATTCAGGGATTTGGGATCAGAACGGGAAAGGAGGAAAATCCCATCGGGAAGGCGTTGAGGGCTTTTTCCCATCCTGGATTCCCATTTTTTTTTGGCCAGAGCGGGAAGAAGCGAGCGGCACGACGACAACGATGCTCTTTATTGGCATCCCAAGGATACACACGGACAAATTCCACCCCCCCGGGCCTCCCCCGTGCATCCCCCCCGGCTCATGCTGCCCCAAACCCCCCCAGACCCCCCCAAAATCCTTCTACTTCCTACGAAATCGGCCCTGGAATTACGGAGTGGGGAGTGGAGGGACACACGGGCTTGGTACGACACGAAACGAGCTCTGACTTTGGCTTGGGTTTCCCTCCTGGCTTTTGGGGGGGGTTTTTTTGGGTGGTTTTTGGGGTTTTATTTCCATTTCTGTCCCGCAGCCAGGGGGGTTTGAGGCAGCCCCTGGCTCCTCGTTGGATGCTGAGTTTGTCCCCGTTCCCTCGGCCCTGAAAATTCAATTTTTTGGGATTGGGGGTGCTGAAATCCCTTCCCGTGGCAATGAAAACCTGAGGGCGAGGCAGGGTTGTCCTGAGGAACAGAATTCCCAACGGGACAGGCTGGGCTGGGCTGGCTCTTCCAGGGAATTCCCTTTGGATCCGGGCACCTCGTCCCAGGCACCCCCAGCTTGTCCTGGAGTCGCTTTTCCAAAAAAACCCAGAACAATGGGAACTACCTGAAGGCGGCCAGTGATGGAATCCATCCCAAATCCATCCCAAAGTCATCCAAAATTCATCCCAAATCCATCCAGAATGCACCCCAAATCCATTCCAAATTAATTCCAAATTCATGCCAAATCCATCCTCAATTCATCCCAATATTCATCCCACATTCACCCCAAATCCATTCCAAATTAATTCCAAATTCATGCCAAATCCACCCCAAATGGGGGGGTAATTAATCCAAAATTCATCCAAAATTCATCTGAATTCCATCCCAAGTTCATGCCAAATCCACCCTAAATTAATCCCAAATCCATCCCCCAAATCCATTCCAAATTCATCTGAAATTCACCCCAAATTCATGCCAAACCCATCCCAAATTCATGCCAAATTCACCCCAAATCCATCCTCTCGTGTGGCTCGGCCTGGCAGGACCTGGGGGTTTCCATCCCACCGCGAGTGGGGTCGGAAATTTGGGGCAAATTTCCTTGGATTTGGGTGGCGGGAGGAGTTTGGGGCTAGAATTTGGGATTTTCAGCAATTCCAGCCAGGGCTGGCTCTTCCCAAGGGATCTTGGTGGAAATCCCCCAAATCCCAGCCCGAGCTTCATCATCCAGAGCAGGGAGGGAAATTCCCAGAAGATTTTGGGGGATGTGATGCCGGAAGACTCCGAGCTCTGCCGGGAACATCCCGATCCTGCTGCGGGATTTTGGGATGAACGCTCCTCCCCGTTCCTCTGCCTCCCGTGGGGTCTTTAAGGCCAGAAACGAGGGGGGAGCAAAGGGTTGGGATGGGAATTCCCAGCTGGAAGCGGAGAGGGGACAGGGCTGTCCCCAGGGTCACACCGAGCACTGGGTCACACGGCACAATTCCTATGTACAGATCTCTCCTCCGGGAGGGCTGGAAAATCCCGTGATGCCTTCGGGGGGAATTTTGGGATGAATCCAGAGGGGTGGAGAGGCCACAGCTGGGCAGGGGCTGTGCCCACATCTGGGGCTGTGCCCACACCTGGGCAGGGCTGTGCCCACACCTGGGGCTGTGCCCACACCTGGGGCTGTGCCCACATCTGGGGCTGTGCCCACACCTGGCTGGGGCTGTGCCCACATCTGGCATGGGGCTGTGCCCACACCTGGGGCTGTGCCCACATCTGGGCAGGGCTGTGCCCACACCTGGGCAGGGCTGTGCCCACGCCTGGGGCTGTGCCCACATCTGGCCAGGGGCTGTGCCCACACCTGGGCTGTGCCCACATCTGGGCAGGGCTGTGCCCACACCTGGGCAGGGCTGTGCCTGGCACACCTGCAGCCTCATCCACTTGGGCAAAATGTTGGGGACACTCCCCAGCCCGGTGGCAGCTCAGGGGACATCCCCAGCCCGGTGGCAGCTCAGGGGACATCCCCAGGCTGGTGGCAGCTCAGGGGACATTCCCCAGCCCAGTGGCAGCTCCAGCTCGCCCAGCTGGGGCCAAAACGCCCCCAAAATGCCCTTTGAGCGATGTCACCTCCCCAGGGAGGTGCTGGGGTCACCCAGGGGGCAGAGGGACCCTTGGGGACATTCCCGAGCCGCTCTCACAGTGCTGGCACGGCAGGAGCCCTTTGACGCAGGGTGGGGACAGCGGGGACAGTGCAATGGTGGCAGGGTGGCCTCGGCCGGTCCCTGCGGCTCGGGGACAGCGGGGACAGGGCAGGAGAGGAGCCCTGGGGGTGTCCCCGCGGGGGCAGGCACTTGGGCAGCGCTTTCCACCTTCAGCGTCCCCTCGGTGTCCCCTGCAGCCCCCACGGGGGGGTGGCGGCACCCCAAAATCTGCTCCTCAGTGTCCGGGGTGGTCCCGGCTGCTCCCCCAAATCCCTGCGGAGCTGCGGGGAGGCCGCACCCCAAATTTCACAGTGTGGGGGCCGGGTCCCCTCCCCCAGCCCCCCCGAGCCCCCAAACCCTGGGGCAGCGGCCCCAGCCCCCCCTTCCCCCGCTCGGGGGGAGCACGGCCGGGTTTGGGGGCGCTGAGGGGAACGGGAGGGGCCGGAGGAAGAGAAGGGGCTGAAGGGGGGAGAGGAGAGGGCTGAGAGCACGGCGGTCACTCCGTGTCCATCTGTCCATCCGTCCATCCCGCAGCCCCCCAGGGCTGGATTTACCACGGGGGGGTGTCGGCAACTCCAAACCCCCCCAACCCATCACGGGCTGCCGGGCTGGACCTGCTCGGGGAGCGGCCGGTACCGGAACCGCCAACACCTCCGGGGGGACACACAGCGAGCCCTCTGCCACCCCCCCAGCCCCGAGCCCCCCCGGGCCGCCCTTCAGACGGGGGAGGTGGCGGTGGACTCGCTGGCCAGGCTGTCGGCGATGTCGCCGCGCTGGAGGCGGCGCAGGGCGGCCAGCAGCGCGTCCAGCGTGGCCGACTCGCGGCCGGCCCAGTGCGCCAGCAGCGCCCGCGCCGGCGCCTCGTCGCGGGTGAAGGCCTCGATCAGCTCGTCCTTGTAGCCCAGCTCGGCCGCCAGCTGCCGCCACGTGTCCTCGGCCGAGCTGCCCAGCAGCTTCTCCACCTCCTCCTGCTTGCCGGCCGGCAGCGCCGAGTACGGGATCCCGTCGGCCTTGGGAGCTGCTGCTGCTGCCAGAGAGGGGAAGGGCTGAGAGCCTGCCCGGGGTGTGGGCGCCTGCCCTGTCCTCACCGGGGTGTCACTGTCCTTGCTGAGGTGTCTCTGTCCTCACTGGCTTGTCATTGTCCTTACTGAGGTGTCTCTGTCCTTCCCTGGGTGTCCCTGTCCTTACTGAGGTGTCCCTGTCCTCACCGGGGTGTCCCTGTCCTTACTGAGGTGTCCCTGTCCTCACCGGGGTGTCACTGTCCTCACAGAGGTGTTCCTGTCCTCACCAGGGTGTCCCTGTCCTTACTGAGGTGTCCCTGTCCTCACCGGGGTGTCACTGTCCTCACAGAGGTGTTCCTGTCCTCACCAGGGTGTCCCTGTCCTTCCCTGGGTGTCCCTGTCCTTACTGAGGTGTCCCTGTCCTCACCGGGGTGTCCCTGTCCTTACTGAGGTGTCCCTGTCCATCCCTGGGTGTCCCTGTCCTTATCTGGGTGTCCCTGCCCACCCCAGGGTGTCCCAGCAGTCCCACCTGTCCCCTGGGTGTCCCTGCCCACCCCTTACCTGGGTGTCCCTGTCCTTCCCTGGGTGTCCCTGTCCTCACCAGGGTGTCCCTGTCCTTACTGAGGTGTCCCTGTCCTCACAGGGGTGTCCCTGTCCTTCCCTGGGTGTCCCTGTGTCCCTGTCCTTACTGAGGTGTCCCTGTCCATCCCTCAGTGTCTCTGTCCTTACTGGGGTGTCCCTGTCCACCCCTGGATGTCCCTGTCCTTATCCGGGTGTCCCTGCCCACCCCAGGGTGTCCCAGCACTCCCACCTGTCCCCTGGGTGTCCCTGCCCACCCCGGGGTGTCCCAGCAGTCCCACCTGTGCCCTGGCTGCCCTGCCCCGGGGGCTGCTGCTCGTGCAGGCTCTGGCTGTCCACGGAGATGCCACTGTCACTGTGCAGCTTCTCCCCCTCGGGGGACGGCGTCTGGTTCACGGGGCGGTTGTTGGCCCCTTGCTTGTTCTGCTTGCAGCTGTTCCACCTGTGGGGACAGCGACACGCAGGTGACGTCCCCAGGGCTGGCAGGGGTCTGTCCCCATTCCTGGGGTTTGTCCCCATTCCTGGGGTTTGTCCTGGTGCCAGGACAGGGACAGAGACAGCAGTGCAGTGTGTCCCCCACTCTGCTCCCACCTCCCTCCTCACCCCTCACACAATTTTGGAAATCCACCAACCTGGTGCCCCTCTGGGACATCCGGAGCGGGGGTCCCACTGTTCCCTCCTCCCCAAACCCCTGTCCCTCTCCCTGTTCCCCTCTCTGTCCCATCCCTGTCCCTGTCCCATCCCTGTCCCATCCCTGTCCCTGTCCCCTGTCCCTGTCCTGTCCTGTCCCATCCCTGTCCCTGTCCTGTCCTGTCCCCTGTCCCATCCCTGTCCCTGTCCCTGTCCCGGTACCTCTTGAAGGCGATGTATGCCACCAGCCCCACCACCACGGCGGCCAGGATGGAGCAGTAGACGGGGATGAGGTTGTCGCTGCTGCCGTGGGTCACCACGGGCTGCGAGCTGCCCATGACAGTGGTGGCCGTGTCCCCCGCGGTGCTGGCCGTCCCCTCGGTGCTCGGCGGCTCCCTGGTGGCCGGCTCGGGGCTCTCAGAGCCCCCCAGGGACGGGGCGGGCGTTGTCCAGCGAGGGTGGAGTCCTGCCAGGCCAGGGGGGAAGGGAAATCGGGGTCAGGACGGGCATCTCTGCCCCCTCCCCTCGTCCCCAGGCTTGGCCTGGTTTGTGTCCAGGACACGCCACTGCTGTCCCCTGCCCCGGGGGTGGCTTTGTCAGCGCTGTCCCAGCGCCTGCTGCCGGCCCCCAAACCCAGGGGAGCCGCTCCAGCTGCCCCCCACCCACCCCAAACCCAGCCCGGAGGGGGCTGAGGCAGCCCGGAGCCCCACGCCCCGCACGGAGCCGCTCCAGCAGCGCCAGGGCCGGGATCTGGCCTGTGCCAGCCCCGGGTGCTTCAGCCGGGAGTGACCCCGCCCGGGAGTGACCCACCCCTGGCTCCTGCCACACCCGGGCGTGTCCCGGGAGCAGCGGGTCTGCCTGGGCTTGCCCAGGGAAACAGCTGGGTGCCCCATCCCACCCCATGGATCCCACCCCATCCCATCCTAACACATCCCATCCGATGGATCCCACCCCATCCCATCCCATCCCATAGATCCCACCCCACCCCATCCCATCCCACCCCATCCCATGGATCCCATCTCATCCCACGCCATCCTGAACTCCCCATGCCCTCTCCAGGCCTTTGCCCGGTGCCAGGGCCAGGCCACGTCCCCCAGCTCATCCTGGAGTGACACTGAGCTGGGAATTGCAGCAGGAGATGGGATCTCCCCCTGCCACCCCCCAGGATCAGCACCAGGCTGGGATTGTGCCAGGCTGGGATTGTGCTGGGATAGGATTGTGCTAAACTGGGATTGTGCCAGGCTGGGATCATGCCAGGCTGGGATCATGCCAGGCTGGAATTCAGCCCCGCCAGCCCCGGGGCCGCAGCGCTGTCGCTGTCACTGTCGCTGTCACTGTCACGGGGGGGGGTTGCTGGGGGTTGGTGGCATCCTGCCCTGCCGTGTCCCGGCCCCCGCTGCCCTCCGGGAGCCGCTCCCGAGCCCGCCGCGGACAAAGCCGGCCCTGTGTCCTTGACTTGTGGCTCCATTTACTCGACCCCTCGGCGGGAGCTGCCCCGCTGCCGGCTCGGCGGCGGCCGGGACAAAGAGCTGTTCTCCCGCTGTGCTCGGGGCAGGGAGGGACAGGACGCTGGAACCGCCCGGGAACGCTGCTGGGAGGCTGAGGAGAGCCGGAGGGAGCGGCCCTGGTGGGAACAGCCCTGGTGGGATCAGTCCTGGAGGGATCAGCCCTGCTGGGATCAGCCCTGGTGGGAACAGCCCTGGTGGGATCAGCCCTGGTGGGATCAGCCCTGGTGGGAACAGACAGGACGCTGGAACCGCCCGGGAACGCTGCTGGGAGGCTGAGGAGAGCCGGAGGGAGCAGCCCTGGTGGGAACAGCCCTGGAGGGATCAGTCCTGGAGGGATCAGCCCTGCTGGGATCAGCCCTGGTGGGAACAGCCCTGGTGGGATCAGCCCTGGTGGGATCAGCCCTGGTGGGAACAGCCCTGGTGGGATCAGCCCTGGTGGGATCAGCCCTGGTGGGATGAGCCCTGGTGGGATCAGCCCTGGAGGGATCAACTCTGGTGGGAACAGCTCTTCTGGAGCAGCCCTGGTGGGACCAACCCTGATGGGAACAGCCCTGGTGGGATCAGCCCTGTGACCCCGCCCGGGAGTGACCCCCCCCTGGCTCCTGCCACACCCGGGCGTGTCCCGGGAGCAGCGGGTCTGCCTGGGCTTGCCCAGGGAAACAGCTGGGTGCCCCATCCCACCCCATGGATCCCACCCCATCCCATCCTAACACATCCCATCCGATGGATCCCACCCCATCCCATCCCATCCCATAGATCCCACCCCACCCCATCCCATCCCACCCCATCCCATGGATCCCATCTCATCCCACGCCATCCTGAACTCCCCATGCCCTCTCCAGGCCTTTGCCCAGTGCCAGGGCCAGGCCACGTCCCCCAGCTCATCCTGGAGTGACACTGAGCTGGGAATTGCAGCAGGAGATGGGATCTCCCCCTGCCACCCCCCAGGATCAGCACCAGGCTGGGATTGTGCCAGGCTGGGATTGTGCTGGGATAGGATTGTGCTAAACTGGGATTGTGCCAGGCTGGGATCATGCCAGGCTGGGATCATGCCAGGCTGGGATCATGCCAGGCTGGAATTCAGCCCCGCCAGCCCCGGGGCCGCAGCGCTGTCGCTGTCACTGTCGCTGTCACTGTCACGGGGGGGGGTTGCTGGGGGTTGGTGGCATCCTGCCCTGCCGTGTCCCGGCCCCCGCTGCCCTCCGGGAGCCGCTCCCGAGCCCGCCGCGGACAAAGCCGGCCCTGTGTCCTTGACTTGTGGCTCCATTTACTCGACCCCTCGGCGGGAGCTGCCCCGCTGCCGGCTCGGCGGCGGCCGGGACAAAGAGCTGTTCTCCCGCTGTGCTCGGGGCAGGGAGGGACAGGACGCTGGAACCGCCCGGGAACGCTGCTGGGAGGCTGAGGAGAGCCGGAGGGAGCAGCCCTGGTGGGAACAGCCCTGGAGGGATCAGTCCTGGAGGGATCAGCCCTGCTGGGATCAGCCCTGGTGGGAACAGCCCTGGTGGGATCAGTCCTGGAGGGATCAGCCCTGCTGGGATCAGCCCTGGTGGGAACAGCCCTGGTGGGATCAGCCCTGGTGGGATGAGCCCTGGTGGGATCAGCCCTGGAGGGATCAACTCTGGTGGGAACAGCTCTTCTGGAGCAGCCCTGGTGGGACCAACCCTGATGGGAACAGCCCTGGTGGGATCAGCCCTGGTGGAGCAGCTCTGGTGGGATCAGCCCTGGTGGAGAAGCTCTGGTGGGATCAGCCCCCTCTGGAGCAGCCCCGCTTTGTCCATGAGCTCAGCACAGCTCTGACTTTTGCTCTGCCCCTTTTTCTCCCCTTTTCTCTCCCCTTTTTCCCCCCTTTCCCCTTCCCCACGGGGCTGGAGCTGTGTTTGGGATGCCGATGTGGACAGGCACTCAGCCCCAGCTCCTTTCCCTTGCCCAGCACTACCAGATCCCAGCTCCACTCCCCAAACCCAGGCAGCTCCAGCACAGGGAACATCCCCGCGGTGGCAGCAGCGCCGTGACAACGCCACGGCCACCCCGGCACAACTCTTACCCCGGCACTCCGCGTCCTCCACGGCCGTGCACTCCCGCACCAGCACCTCGTTCTCCTCGCACGTGGTGCAGGGCAGGCAGGGATCCACGAAGTTGGCCTCGCTGGAGAAGGTGCCCTCGGGGCACTCCTCGCACACCGTGTCCTGCGAGTCCTTGCAGGGGAACATGAGGCCGAAGCCCACCTCGCAGACGCGGCACTCGCGGCAGCTGCCGCTGGCCTCGTCCTGGAAGTAGCCGTAGGCGCAGCGGCACACGGCGTCGTCGGTCTCCACGCAGGGCGCCGACATGCTCTGCAGCCCCTCGCACTGCGTGCACGGCTTGCACGGCTCCGTGGCGCTGGCCGTGTCCGAGAAGGTGACGCCTGGCAGGGGGGGATGGTTGGGGTCAAAGCCCGGCTTCTGCTCGCTGGGCTCAGAGGGAGAGGGGTCCCCGCTCTGTGCCCCAGCCCAGGCTCAGCTGCCCGATAATGCCTTCCCCATTCCTCAGCAATTCCCAGCTCCTCATCTCCCAGGCTCTTCAGCCCATTCACACCTTCCCCATTCCCAGCACAATTCCGAGTTCCAGCACACTCCAGGCTCCCATTCCCATTGACACCTGCACCATTCCCCAGCAATTCCCAGCTCCGCATCTCCCAGGCTCTTCAGCCCATTCACACCTTCTCCATTCCCCTGCAATTCCCAGTTTGGAGCATCATTCCAGGCTCATCTTCCCAGTAACATCTTCCCCATTCCCTCCTCCTTATCCCATTCCTTCCTCCTCATCCCATTCCCTCCTCCTCATCCCATTCCCTCCTCCCCATCCCATTCCCTCCTCCCTATCCCATTCCCTCCTCCTCATCCCATTCCCTCCTCCCCATCCCATTCCCTCCTCCCCATCCCATTCCCTCCTCCTCATCCCATTCCCTCCTCAAAAATTCCCAGCTCCCCGGGGTCCATCCCTCCTGCGCTGCCCCCAGCGCCCATCCCAGCCCTCTCTGCTCAGTCCCCGCCATAATTCCCGTTTTTATTCCCCTTTCCGACCTCCCGGCGGCCCCTCCGGGCATCCCGCGGCCATCCCCGCCCCTCACATCCCATCTCTTTCCCCTCCGCATCCTGCCGGGGGTCTCCGGGGCCCCGCGTGTCCCCGCTCGGGGTGCGACACGCGGGAGGTGACAGCGCTGACCCCGCAGGACGCGCTGCTGCGGGGAAATCGATCCCGCGCCTCGCCGTGCCCGCTCCCGGAGGAGTTCGGGGATATTTTTAGCTCCGGAAGAGGGAGCGGAGCCCGTCCTGGAGGGCGCAGCTGCCGCTGCCCCCGCGCTGGCCGCTCCCGGTGATCCCACTGCCCCATCCCGGGGAAATTCCAGCCCCAGGGGTGGGGAAGGGGCCGGGGAGACCGGCCGCCATCCCTGCGACCCCTGGGATGGTGCTGGGGATGGATTCCTGCTCCCAGCAGCTTCCCCGGGGTCTCCGGGCTGCTCGGGACGGGAATTTCGGGCTGCTCCGGATGGAGATGCAGCCTCAAACCCCCGGGAATGGGCCGGGTGGGAGGGACGGAGGTTCCACCCCAGCCTCGGCAGCGGATTTTTCCCACCCCCAACACCTTCCCTCGCCCTGTGCCTGGGTGTCCTGCCCCTCCCTCGAGGCTTTCCCTGGATCTGCAGAGGACGTGGAGACCCAAAATCCCGGAATGCTTTGGGTCGGGAGGGACCCCAAACCCCACCGAGTCCCGGGCCGGGGACACCCGCCGCTATCCCAGGCTGTTCCCGAGCCCATCCTGGGACACTCCCGGGGACGGGGCTGTCCCGGGCACGCCGTCGCTGTCACTGCCAGCCCCGCGGTGGCCGAGCAGCCCCCGGCCCGTGCCCGGCCGGGCGAGCAGCGCCGGCGCAGCCCCGGGGCGGCACACGCGGCTCCCATTAACCCGGGCTCATGCCTCGCATTATCCTGAATTATTGATGGGCGCCATTAGAGCGGGGAAGTGGCCAGGAAAGGCTTTCGGCTGAGTGGGCACATTTGCAGTGGCAGCCGAAGGTATCTGAGCTGAGCAATTACAGCCCGGACCCAAACGGGGCCCTCGCCCCCTCCCCTCCCTCCCCCGGAGGGATAAATAAATCATGAGGCAGCACCCGGGCACTTGGGGGGGCTGGAATGGGGGGAAAAGGGGGAATTAGAGCAAACAACCCCCCCTTTTGGGGTGGTTTCTGGCAGCCCCCCGGGCTTTGGCAGGGGCCGGGCTTTGGTTGCAGCGGATTTTTTCCGGAACAACTCCCCCGGCGGGGTCGGGAACGCGTCCAAGGGAGTGCTGGGAGGAGGCAGCCCGGGGGGCAGGTGGGGACCCTCGGCCCTGGGCCGTGCCCACATTCCTGGGGCTCGACTGGAGGCTGTGCCAGCAGCGGGGCTGCCTCCACCTGCCCGGCCCGGGCAGCGGCAGCCGGGGGGATCCGGGGGGTACAGAGGGATCCGGGGGGTTCCAGAGGGATCTGGGGGCATCCGGGGGGTCACAGAGGGATCCCGAAGGATCCAGGGCCACAGGGGTCCTCTCCCCATCCCAGCAAGGGATGGCTGTAGGGTTTTCAGGTTTCCTTCCCTCCAAACCACAAAATCCCTCTCAGGGAAGAGCTGAGGGTCAGGAGGAGCTTTTCCCTTGGTGGGATCCATTCCCCACTGGGATCCATTCCCCACGGGGATCCATCCCCCACTGGGATCCATTCCCCACTGGGATCCATCCCCCACTGGGATCCATCCCCCACGGGGATCCATTCCCCACTGGGATCCATCCCCTCATCCAGGAGGGATCCAGCCCCGTTTCCCGGCCGGGCTCAGGGAGGCAGCGCCGTCCATCGATTTCTCAGGACGCTGAGGTATTTTTAGCCCTGCCCTGGCTCTGCTCTGTCCCTGCTCGGCTCCTGCAGCCTCCTCTGCCTCCTGTCCGCCCCCTCCCCGCCCCGCTCGGCCTTTCCCCCTCTCCCATTGCCTCCCCCGGGCTGGCACTGCTGCTCCTGGCAGATCCCTCCTGGTAGACCCTCCCTGGGCAGATCCCCCCGGCAGATCCCCCCCCGGGCAGATCCTCCCGGCAGATCCCCCCGGCAGATCCCCCCGAGCAGATCCCTCAGGGCAGATCCCCACTGGCAGATACCCCCAGCAGATCCCCCATGGCAGATCGGCAGATCCCCTCTGGCAGAGATCCCGGCAGATCCCCCCGGTCAGACCCCCCTGGAGATCCCCCAGGCAGATCCCCCAGGCAGATCCCCCGGGCAGATCCCCCGGGCAGATCCCCCCGGCAGAGATCCCGGCCCCTCTCCTCTCCCCGCGGGGCCCGGGGATCTCCTGCCCCTCCCTCCCTCCCTCCCTCCCTGCCGGGCTTTGCCTCTCCCTGCTCAGTTCTGCGGCCTTTGAAAGGTTTGGAATTAAAAAAAAAAAACCAAACGGGAGGCGTGGCTGGGGATGGCGCTGAGGTCAGTCGGGGCGGGCTGGGGGATTTTTTTGGGGATAAATGTTGAGGCAGCAGGTGTAGAGAGAGCGGGGATGGGGCTGGGAGTGATCCCAGGGAGGGGAGGGGTTGGCAGGGCAGGTCCTGGCAGGGATGCTGGTGGCAGCGCAGGGCTCAGGGATCCGGGAATATCCAAATCCCAAGGATCCTCCAGGGCACGGGACCACCCAAATCCCCCCTGTGCACGGGACCATCCCAAAGCCCCCCTGTGCATGGGACCACCCAAACCCCCCCTGTGTTTGGGACCACCCAAACCCCCCCTGTGCACGGGACCACCCAAATCCCCCCTGTGTTTGGGACCACCCAAACCCCCCCTGTGCACGGGACCACCCAAATCCCCCCTGTGTTTGGGACCACCGCAAACCCCCCTGAGAGCTCTGCCCAGACCCGCTGTAGGGCTATGCCCTTCCCCACACCCCAAACCCCCATTTTTGGGGAAGAATCTCCCACTTTTACCAATCCACCCCCCAGAATCCGGCCCGAGCCCCTCCTGACTCAGCAGAGGGGTGACCCGGGAGCGCTGTGACACTTCCGGGGGGGGACGAGGGATGCTCAGGGAGACCCCAGGGTCTGTCCCGGGGGGCTGGGGGTCCTCAGGGGGTACTCACTGTCCAGGCAGGGCTCGCAGACCGTCTGGTTGACCCCGCAGGGCTGCACCACGCCCTCGCCCACGTTGCAGAGGCGGCAGCACTCCCCGCTGGCCGTGAACAGCTTGGAGAGACAATCGTCCTTGGAGGCGCCGGCCCTGGGGCCCTGGAGGGAGAGCAGAGCCGGGAGGTCACTCCTGCCACCCCGGGGGATGTGACAGCCAGGGAAGGGCCTGCTCTGGGGACACCCCACCGGTGCTGAATGCAGATTTGGGGGGGGAAAGCGCTTTTCCAGGCAAAACTCACTCCTCGGGAAAGGCCCTGCCGAGTTCTGCAGCTGGAGGGAGCCGGGAGGGCCCCCGGGGGTGTTTTGGGGTGGTGTGGCCTCTGTTTGTCCTTGTCCCTCCCTCAGCCACCTCTCCTAAGGCACCGGGGGGCTCAGCCCTTCCCAGCCCGGGGAATGGGAGAGGAGAGGAGGAATTCCTGCTCAAGGGAGGGTCTGGAGAGCCTGGGTGCCACCTCTGCCCCCCAAAACCCCCTGGGCAGCAGAAATGAGACAGAAATGAGGAACCGAGGCAGCAGCAGGAGCTCCGGTGACCTCCCTGCCTGGTGGCACCGGGTGTCCCCGCCGCTACAACCTGTCACCTCACCTGAACGCCACAAGCATCCCACGGGCCCTCTGCAGCCCGGGGAGGGGCGAGCTGCCCCCCAAAACCCCTCCTGGCCGGACGGCGGGGTGCAGGAGCCCCGTCCCGCCGGTCCCAGCCCTGCCAGGCCCCCCCTGCTCCCCCTGCCCGGGGCCGGTCCCTCCCTCTGCCACCCACCCACGGCTGATTTTGGGGAAGGGGGGAGAGGCCCGGGGGAGCATCTGGCGGCCTCGTCAGCGCCTTGGCCGCGTCCCCGCGCTCGGTGCGGCGCTCGGAGCTCCGCATCCGGCGGGGCCGAGACAATGGAGCGCCAATTCCAGGCAGCTGAATGACAAAGTGCTCCAATTACCCTGCGCTGCGAGGCCGCCGCTCCCCCTCCCCGCCGCCGCTCCGCCAGCCCGCCCTGGCAGCCCCTTTTTCCAGACCCCTTTTCCAGAACCCTTTTCCAGACCCTTTTCCCAGGCCCTTTTCCCAAACCCTTTTTTCCAGAGCCTTTTCCAGAATATTTTCCCAGACCTTTTTTCCAGATTCTTTTCCCAGACCCTTTTCCCAGGACCTTTTCCCAGACCCTTTTCCAGCCCCTTTTCCCAGAACCTTTTTCCCAGATCCTTTTTCCCAGACTCTTTTCCCAGATCCTTTTCCCAAGTCCTTTTCCCAGCCCCTTTTCCCAGCCCCGTTTCCCACTCCGGGCAGGCAGGAGGGATTGGAATATCGGGAATCCTCCCAGCACCCCCAGATGTCCCCTGGGAAGGGGTTTGGGGTGAGGCAGTGCCCCCACCCCGCTCGTTTGGGGTTTTGGGGCCAGGCTGGGCACAGCTCATCCCGGGATGCGCTTCCAGCGGCCGGGAATGGGGCTGGCTGTGACCGTGACCGGGATGGCCACGGGGCACCCAGAGCATCCCGCCATTCCACAGCATCCCACAATCCCTGAGATCCCAGAGTTTACCTCAATCCCACAGCATCCCCCCTATTCCACAGCATCCCACAATCCCTGAGATCCCAGAGCATCCCATGATTCCAGAGCTTCCCCTGATGCCAGGGCATCCCTCAATCCCAGAACATCCCTCAATCCCAGAACATCCCTCAATCCCAGAACATCCCTCAATCCCAGAGCTTCCAGAGATCCCAGAGAATCCAGTGATCCCAGCCCTTCCCTGATCCCAGCCCTTCCCTGATCCCAGCCCTTCCCTGATCCCAGCCCTTTCTCAATTCCAGCCCTTCCCCGATCCCAGCCCTTCCCTGATCCCAGCCCTTTCTCAATCCCAGCCCTTCCCCAATCCCAGCCTTTCCCCGATCCCAGCCCTTCCCCAGTCCCAGCCCTTCCCGATCCCAGCCCTTCCCGATCCCAGCCCTTCCCGCTCCCCACGCCGCCGGCAGCTGCGATCTGCCCGCGTGGGCCGGGCCTGGCCGCGCCACCCGGCCCCGCTCTGGGGCCACCTGTCCCCTCCCCGCGGGGCCACCGCCGGCTCCCCCGCCCACGCTCCCCGAACTCCGCCGAAAGCGCAATTCCCCGCTCCAGGTGCCGCGGCCCCCTCGCTCCGGGGGCTTCCCTTTGGGTCTGGGGGCGCTGAGCCCCCCCCGGGGCTGGGAAGGGGCACCTGGTCCGCGTTAGGCCGCGGAAATGCTGCGTTATTAGCGCGGCTCCCGGTGACAAAGCCGCGGGTATTAACGCCATAAAGCATCCTGACAGCTGGCCCGGCCCGGCCGCGGGCGGAGGGCGCAGGCGACACCTCTGGAAGCTCTTAATTGCTTTTGGAGCCGGCTCGGGGGGGTTGGAGCCCGGGCGGGCGCTGCCGGGTGAGGACAGAGCCGCTCCGAGCGGGATTTCGGAGCCCTGGAGCTGCGCGGGGGATGCTCCAGCTGGAGACGAGCCCGGGGCGAGATCGGAGCGTGACGGGCGCGCTCTGCCTCTCTTGGCTGGGAGAGGCCAAACCCCGGCTCGCAGCGATTCCCGAACTTCGGGCAGCTCGGGAAGCCGCGTCCGAGCCCCGCGGCTGCGGCCGGCCCTGGGAGACTCCGCCGCTCCCGGGCCGAGCAGCGCAGGTACCGAGCAGCGAGCGCGGGGTCCCGGGGGTCCCGGGGGGTCTCGGGGTGCGGGGGCGCCGGCACAGCTGGGGGGGCACAGCCAGGGTCCCTGCTGTCCCCCCCGGGGACACTCCCAGCTCTGCAGGTGCAGTCCCGGGGGGCAGAACCAGCCCCCCGAGGTGACCCGGGCAGGGCAGTGGCGATTTGGGGACATCAGAGCCCGGCCCCGCTGCAGCAGCCGGGGGGGGGGGGGGGGG